>NC_089838.1:288495518-288861537 GCF_035609145.1 Eleutherodactylus coqui | reverse complement strand
AGGTTTTCCTAATAATTACAATTAAAAAAAATCAAAGTTAAAAAACCCCTTTCCAAATTTTATGGTTCAAAAGTATTTTATTAAAGAACTGTAGACTACAATGGGAAATGGTTTTAAATTTAAACATGTTTTACAGCAGAATAATACATTTCTTTTTTTCTAACTCAACCTGATTAATTCTTGTGTTGTAATCTATATAAACAGTCATAGGAAAACTAGGTCTGCGCTCACAGCAGATGCACTCTAACATTAACTATGTCAATCGGGAAGGGATAACGAGGAGGGAGGGTTAGGGGGATAGGAAAGGGGTATGCCCTACAGCCAAAAAGCCCTATTCTACTTAAGTGGAGAATAAGGTAGATTTCGTGTTTATGGATTTACAACATGATGAAAACCACGTGTTCCTATTTTAACCCAAAAAAATTAAAGCAAAAAATAACTAGGCATTGTCATATCTATAAAAGTCTAATCAATTAATAATATGCATCAGTTATCCCACACAATGAACACTCTATGAAAAAAACACACAGTGCCAGAATTGTTTTTTTCCGTTCACCCCATCTCCAAGATATTTTATAAAACTTGATCAAAAAATTTGTATGTATCCAAAAATGGCCCCAATAGAAACTAGAGGTTTTGCAAGAAATAAGTCTTCATAAAACCCTATTGACAGAAATTATTATTTTTTTCTTCAAGTAATACAATAACCCCCCAAAAACACAACTATAGACATTTGACATTGCAGTAATTGTACTGTGTGATTGTTCTCAGTAGGAGAAACCAAGTAATCTTGTAGATATGATACCTTTTAATGACTAACAAAAATACATGATGTTATAGCAAGCTTTCGAACCTACGCAGAGTTCTTCCTCAAGCATAATAGAACAGATCTAACACACAAAAAGAAACTTATCCACGCAATGTAAGGGGCTACAAAGCCTGCTCACAAATACTGACCTCGGACAGGATACAAATCCCCTCATAAATAAAGGTGGTGGCAGCGATAAATGGTGCAAATTTTTTTTCTTTCTCCATTCCCAATACAGGTGATGTTTTGACCCCCGGCGGTCTTTGTCAAGCTCCACAAAGACCGCAGGAGGTCGAAACGTCATTTTTTTTAGTCACGGACACAACACACAACATATGAGAGTTATTTTTTTGTATACAGTCTTTATTTTTCATTATGGTAAAAAAGGGGGGGGGGGGATTACAACAAAGGTAGGCGTAGAATCAATAGGTAATCACATTGTAAATCATTCAGTTCTATAAACAAACAAGAGCAATGACAGTTCTGTTGAAAATACAGTAAGTAGTATCAGAAAAAGGATACAAATAATAAAGCATTCATGAAGCGTGATCAAATAGTGAGATTAAATTGTAAGTCCCAACTTCACAGAAGAATTTGGGAATATAAGTTTATAACCACCTTTGATAGTATCAGAAACTGGAATTAATCTCAGTGTTTTTTTTGTTTTACATCCGTGGAGGATATGAGAAACCCAGAGCAGAGGTAACATGCTGGCCTACTGACCCTCTAACATCTAGAGACCATAAAACTTTCACATTCCTTGTCACTGAACTAATTAAGTATTTACTGTTATCCCTTTCTGGTATTTATCAAAGTGCTATTAATCACAATTTGTCTGTGCCCTATATTATCCTCTTCTGGAATTCGCTTTAAACTAAGCATACCATGTTTGTGCCCTCCCATTTGATCATGTGTATATGTTTTCATATAAATAAGTCTTCAGATCTGTTCCATTATGCCTGAGGAAGGACCAGCGTAGGTTCGAGAGCTCGCTATCATGCACTTTTTTGATTTTTGTGCGATGCGATTTTAACATTAGAAAGTTCCATTGAAAAAACGCAGTGATATCGCAGCGTTAAAAAATACGCTAGTGGGTAAAAGCCCTAAGAAGGTGAATAAAAGCACAGGGCAGGCTAGACAGGTCCGGGTAGTGGGAGATTCAGTTAGTAAAGAGACAGACAGGGCAATCTGCCACTGTTAAAATCGCATCGCACAAAAATCACAAGTATGTGCTTTTGCGATTTTTGTGTGATGCAATTTTAACATTAGAAAGTCTCATTGAAAAAAATGTAGCGATATTGCAGCATTAAAAAAACGCTAGTGGGTAAAAGCCCTTACTGAGCAGACATCCTGCTAGCGGTCAGAGGCCATGTTGTGCTGTAGCAGTGTTAATCCTGTAATGGCATCCCTCTTATTTGCCAACAGTGAAAACTTATTGTGATGTGCCAGTTCAGAACTAGCCTCCCTGAATCACTTCCCTTTACCCTTCCTTCTGTCACCCAGCTAGCTGCCTGATTCTCCTGCACATGCATGCTACCATTCACCCCCACATCTACCCCAGCAAGTGCCTGCTCAGTGAGCAGCAAACCCCCTTCCATGGTGCCAATGGATTTCAGTGTCACAAGCTGTGCATTTAGATCCAGGATCTGGGCTTCCAAATGTGCAACATGCTCACAGTTCGTACAGCAGTATGCACCCTCAATTTGCTGTTCAAGGACTGCATACATGGCTCAAGACGTAAACTGGATGGCACTATTAATCATGGAACACACTGTAAATGGGGATTGTACAGATTGATTATATATATGTGAAATGTTTACATAAATAAACAGTAAATAACTAAGTTACTCTTCCACAGTCTCTGAATCCTAAGTCACTAATACAAAGTCACACACTTAAAGGGGTTCTGACATGAAAAAAAAAAAAATTGTACTCACCTTGCCTGGCCTGGCCTGGCCTGATCGCCAGGCATGTCCCCTCCAGCCGGCATCTTCTTCTGTGCCTTTAAAGCAGAGCAGGAGCGGTCAAAAAGACCGCTTCCTGCTCTGGTCCGTCCGTCAGACACTTCCGAGGTCAACGGACGGACCGCCACAGCAAGCACGTCACAAGCAGTGCTTGCTGTGGGCGGCCCGTCCGTCCTGGCTGAACTCCGGAGTGCTGAGCATGCGCAGTGGAGACGCGGCCCGTCCTGACTCCTGTCAGAGGGCACCTCTCCACTGCGCATGCGCGCGATCCCGGATCGGCACGGCTGCTGGAGGAAGAAGACTGCCTGCCGGGAGGCAAACTAGCACTTTCTGCTTAGGTTAAGCAGCGCTGCTGATTAGAGCCACCTGATTGGCTCTTCGGCACCACGTGACTGCACAGCGTGCACCAATCAGGTGGCTCTAGTCAGGCTGCTTAACCTAAGCAGAAAGTGCTAATATGCTGCCAGGAGATGACCCCCCCCCATGCCAACAACAGGAGAACAGGTAAGTATAAGATTTTTATGCTTTAGCAGCCATTAACCAATGGGTTCCCTGGGTCCATTAGGCAGACCAGGGAACAATGGCTGCTTTTGTGTCAGAACCCCTTTAAGACACAACAAACTTAAAAGACAGTACAGCAGTTAAGGGCCATTTACACGGGAAGATTATTGCGCAACATTTATTAAAAAGAACAAATTTGCATGATAATCATCGCATCTAAATGCACAGCCACTGTGCACTATTCTTCTACAGTTCGTCGATTGCTCACTTTCAACCAGCATGAAAATCATTGCTGGATCATTGATATGCTTGTCTAAATGCTCTGCATGAGCGCTAACAAGCAAGCAGTGATTCTAGAGCTCGTGCAGTCGTTTAGACAACTGTCATCCTATTAGAATGCAGCCACGCACACTCACTTAGAAGAGGAACAGATTCGCTACAGATAAGAGCTATATAAATCAAAACCTGTTTGGAATGGACATAAAAAGTTCCACTGATGCAATTTATTACACCCTGATTGAGTAACCCAGTCCATAATTACTCACCCGTGCAAAGCAATGGAGACTGAAAACCACAAGCAGACTATATGTAACAAAACATAGTATGCTAGGCTGAAAAAAAGACAAATGTCCATCCATTTCAGCCTGTTTCTACTCCCCTTGTTGATCCAGAGGAAGGCAAAAAACCTTCAATGAGGCAGAAGTCAATTTCCCCCATTTTGGGGGAAACAAAAATTCCTTCACGACTCCATAATGGCAGTCAGAATAATCGCTGGATCAACGTTTCAAAGTTCCTACCTGACTCCAAACAGGCAGTCGGAAGATACCTGGATCGACAACCCTTCTGGTTATTTAATGTCTATAACCTGTAATATCATAGCGCTCTAAAAAGACATCTAGTCCCCTCTTAAACACCTCTATGGATTTTGCCATTACCACGTCCTCAGGCAAAGAGTTCCACAGTCTCACTGCTCTTACAGTAAAGAACCCCCTTCTGTGTTGGTGATAAAACCATAGTTATTTGGATGCCCCTTAGCTGTCTTTTTTCTAGGGTGCATAATCCCAATTTTGATAGCCTCTCTGGTTATTCCAGCCCTCTTATTCAGTTTATTAATTTAGTTGCTTGTCTTTGAACCCCTCTCAAGCAACGCAATTTATTTCCTGAGCACTGGTGCCCAGAACTGTACACAGTATTTCATGTGGGGCCTGACAACTGTCTTATATAGTGGAAGTATAATGTTCTTGTCCCTTCGCTCCTATACCTCTTTTACCCCAAGACTTTATTTGCATTTGCAGCAGCTGACTGGCATTGATTGCTCCAGTTTAGTCTTCAATCCACTAGTACCCCAGGTCTTTTTCCATCTCACTTTCCCCTAGCAGTACCCCATTTAGTGTATATTGGTGACATCCGTTTCTCCTGCCCATGTGCATAACCTTACATTTATCAACATTGAACTTCATTTGCCATTTTTCTACCCAAGCCCCCAGTTTATCTAGGTCCTCTTGTAGCCGCACATTGTCCTCCGTTGTATTAATTATCTTGTATAATTTTGTCTCATCTGCAAATATTGATATTTTGCTGTGCAGCCCCTCTATCAGGTCATTGATAAATATATTGAACAGAATGGGGCCCAACACTGAACCCTGTGGCACCCCGCTAGCGATGGTGGCCCAATCAGAGTATTACCATTTATTACTACCCTCTGCTTTCTATCTCCAAGCCAATTCTTTACCGAGATACACACATTTTCGCCCAGACCGAGCTGTCTGATTTTATATATTAACTAGAGATGAGCGAACATGTCCGTTACGGACACATCCGCACCCGGACACCGGCTTTGCCGAACACTGCAGTGTTCGCGCGTAAAGGTCCGGGTGCCGCCGGGGGGCGGGGAGATGCGCGGCGGCGCGGGCGGCAGTAGCGGGGAACAGGGGGGAGCCCTCTCTCTCCCCCCCACTCCCCGCCGCACCCCCCCGCGCTGCCACGGCGGCCCCCGAACTTTTTCGCCCGAACACTGAAGTGTTCGCAAAGTTCGGTGTTCGGGCGAAAAAGGGGCGGGGCCGAACGTGTTCGCTCATCTCTAATATTAACCTATTATGCAACATGGTGTCAAATGCTTTAGAAAAATCCAGATATACAAGATCAATCTCCCAGGTCCAGCCTAGAACAAGTTGGTTTGACATAATTGACCCCTTATGAACTAGTGCTGATGAGGAGTTATACCGTTGTTTTCCTTGAAGTATTCTAGGATAGTGTCTCTCAGAAACCCCTTGAATATTTTTTCAATTATTAAAGTGAGACTTACCGGCCCGTAGTTACCAGGCTCCCTTCTTGACCTATTTTTGTACATAGGAACCACATTGGCAATGCGCCAATCCAGTGATACAGAGTGCTTAAACATAAGAAATAGCAGTCTGTCTACCACCTCACTTAGTTTCCTTAGAAACATTGGGTGTATTCCATCTGGGCCCAGCAATCTGTCGATTTTAATCTTTTTGAGCAGACTCTGCACTTCCTCCTTTGTTAGGCATTGTTCAGCAGCTGAAAGACTGAGCAAATACATTCAATTGGAATGCATTTCACTCATCTTTCAAAAGACTGCATAATGTTCTCCTCACAGCATGTTTACACTAGCCAGGAGGAGAACAATGGAATGTTCTAGCAGCTGTTTGTTTAACCCCTTAGTGACGAAGCCTGTTTGCGCCTTAGTGACGGAGCCAAATTTTGGAAATCTGACATGCGTCATTCAACATAGCATAACTCCGTAAAGGCTTTACATATCCAAGTGAATCTGACATTGTTTTTTCGCCACATGTTGTACTTCATATAGTTGGAAAAAATAGACGGATAGTATTTATGAATATTTATTAAAAGTGCCAATATTGGGAAAATTTTGAAAAAATTGTCATTTTTTCACATTTTCAACTGTAATTACGCAAATATGTGCAAACATACCGTACAAATTTTTGCTAAGGTATATATTTCAATCTGTTTACTTTATTCTGAATGCACATTTGAAAAACTTTTGTGTTTTTTTTAACCATTTAGAGGACGTACAAATTTAACATTACTTTTCAGCATTTTGAGAAACACTTTGTTTTCCTGCACCACCGCAAGATTGCAAAGGCTCATAGGTGTCAGAATGATAGCTACCCCCACAAATGACCCCATTTTAAAAACTACACCCCTTAATGTATCTACTGAGGGGTGTCATGAGTATTTTGACCCCATAGTTTTTATTCAGGAGTTAATGCAATTTAGAAGAGAAAAAATAAAAAGTCACAGTTTTGCAAATATGTCATTTTAAAGACATATTTTTTTTCTATATTGCACATGAGAATAAGGAGTGACACCCCAAAATGGATACCCCTGTTTGTCCTGTTTTCAGAAACATACCCATTGTGGCCCTAATCTTATGTCTCGATGCACAACGGGGCCCAAAATGAAAGGAGTAGTCGGTGGCTTTCAGAGCAGAAAATTTCCTTGAAGGCTTTTCGGCCCCATATCACACTTGTAGAGCTCTTGAGTGGCCAAAACCATTGAGGACCCCCACAAATGACCCCATTTTGAAAACTAGACCCCATAACGAATTTATCTAGGGGTGTACTGACCATTTTGACCCCACAGTTTTTGAATGAATTCAAGCAAAGCAGAAAGAAAAAATTGGGATTTTCATTTTTTTGGCAATTCTGTCATTTTAAAAGCAGATTTTTTTCTTCAGCACACATATAAAAGAAGACTTGAACCCCAAAATAGATACCCCTGTTTGTCCCGTGTTCAGAAACATACCCATTGTGGCCCTAATTTTATGTCTCGATGCACAACGGGGCCCTAAATGAAAGGAGTAGTCGGTGGCTTTCAGAACAGAAATTTAGCTTGAAGGCTCTTTAGGCCCCATATCACACTTGTAGAGCTCTTGAGCGACCAAAACCATTGAGGACCCGCACAAATGACCCCATTTTGAAAACTAGACCCCTTAACGGATTTATCTAGGGGTGTACTGACCATTTTGACCCCACAATTTTTGAATGAATTCAAGCAAAGCAGAAAGAAAAAATTGGGATTTTCATTTTTTTGGCAATTCTGTCATTTAAAAAGCAGATTTTTTTCTTCAGCACACATATAAAAGACTTGCACCCCAAAATAGATACCCCTGTTTGTCCCGTGTTCAGGAACATACCCATTGTGGCCCTAATTTTATGTCTCGATGCACAACGGGGCCCTAAATGAAAGGAGTAGTCGGTGGCTTTCAGAACAGAAATTTAGCTTGAAGGCTCTTTAGGCCCCATATCACACTTGTAGAGCTCTTGAGCGACCAAAACCATTGAGGACCCGCACAAATGACCCCATTTTGAAAACTAGACCCCTTAACGGATTTATCTAGGGGTGTACTGACCATTTTGACCCCACAATTTTTGAATGAATTCAAGCAAAGCAGAAAGAAAAAATTGGGATTTTCATTTTTTTGGCAATTCTGTCATTTAAAAAGCAGATTTTTTTCTTCAGCACACATATAAAAGACTTGCACCCCAAAATAGATACCCCTGTTTGTCCCGTGTTCAGGAACATACCCATTGTGGCCCTAATTTTATGTCTCGATGCACAACGGGGCCCTAAATGAAAGGAGTAGTCGGTGGCTTTCAGAACAGAAATTTAGCTTGAAGGCTCTTTAGGCCCCATATCACACTTGTAGAGCTCTTGAGCGACCAAAACCATTGAGGACCCGCACAAATGACCCCATTTTGAAAACTAGACCCCTTAACGGATTTATCTAGGGGTGTACTGACCATTTTGACCCCACAATTTTTGAATGAATTCAAGCAAAGCAGAAAGAAAAAATTGGGATTTTCATTTTTTTGGCAATTCTTTCATTTTAAAAGCAGATTTTTTTCTTCAGCACACATATAAAAGAAGACTTGAACCCCAAAATAGATACCCCCGCTTGTCCCGTGTTCAGAAACATACCCATTGTGGCCCTAATTTTATGTCTTGAAGCACAACGGGGCCCTAAATGAAAGCAGTAGTCGGTGGCTTTCAGAACAGAAATTTAGCTTGAAGGCTCTTTAGGCCCCATATCACACTTGTAGAGCTCTTGAGCGGCAAAAACCATTTAGGACCCCGACAAATGACCCCATTTTGAAATTAGACCCCTTAACGAATTCATCTAGGGGTGTACTGCGTATTTTGACTCCACAATTTTTAAATGAATTTGAGTAAAGCAGAAGGAACAAAATCCCAATTTTGATTTTTTTAGCTGATTGTGTCTTTTTAATAGAAAGGTTTTTTGTGCAGCGAATTTATGAATGAAGACTTGCACCCCAAAATGGATACCCCTGTTTGTCCCGCGTTCAGAAACATACTTATTGTAGCCCCAATCTGCTAACTGGGGACATGGTGAAGCCTGTAATGGAGAGAACACCCATTGGATTTTAGGGCACAACTGAATAAATTCCAGGCCTCATTGCTCACTTGTAGAATCATTAAACTGCCAAAACCATTGAGGACCCCCACAAATGACCCCATTTTGAAAACTAGACCCCTTAACGAATTCATCTAGGGGTGTACTGTGTATTTTAACTGCACAATTTTTGAATGAATTGGAATAAAGCGGAAGGAACAAAATCCCAATTTTGATTTTTTTAGCTGATTGTGTCATTTTTTTTTCATAAATTTGTCATTTTCATGACAGTTTTCTTTGTTTTAAGCAGAGAAAACTGGGGAGATGTACCCCAAGGTTTATAGCGGTAATTGTTCTGTGTTCAGCAATACCCCCATTATAGGTCCAATTTGCATACAGGACACATTGCTAGGCCTATAATGGAGGGAGCACCTATTGGATTTCAGGGCGCAACTAAATAAAAATGACTCCCTAAAAAGAACACCCCCCCCCTCCTTTTGGCGTTTCAGGACAATAAATTATAGGGCGGCATAAGTGATAAAGAAATTAAAAAAGTAAAATTAATAATGTAAAACGGTGTGATAAATTTCGAAACAGGGGTAATTACAAAGGCCAGGGTGGGATGGGCACGTGGGGCAATAAAAACGTGTATCCCTCCTCCTCCCTTGCTTTGTGCAGACGCGACACCTTTTTTGAGAGTATTTTTTGCCCGGAGTCTCCGGGATGGGGTGCATAAAGTGGCGCTCTGTGAGCCTTCGCACCTCCTCAGATTCCAATGCATTTCGAGGTGCGGTGGTCTCAAATAATAGATGCTCGATGAGCTCCTCCTGGAACTGGAGGAAGCTCAGGGTGCCCCCAGATAACTTATAGACGACGTGCGCGTTATAGGTAGCGATCTGTATTAGGTAGATCGCTACCTTCTTATACCACGCACGCGTCTTTCTTTTAACCAAGTACGGTTGTAGAGCTTGGTCGGATAAATCGCCCCCCCCCATAAATTTATTATAATCAGTCACACAGACCGGTTTTATTTTCTGCGTTGCAGCCCCCTCTCCCTTACTGCAACGCAGGCGTCTGTGTGAATGGTGGACAGCATATAAACGTCCTTTTTGTCGCACCACTTTATCGCAAGTAAGGGGTCCTTTGCCAGCGCGTAAGACGCTCCTTTGTCCACGCGTCTTGAAACTAGGGGTTGTGGGAACCCTACTCTATTTCTGCGCACCGTTCCGCAGGCACCTGTGTCTGCGTCATGTAATGCCTTGAACAGGGGGATGCTGGTGTAATAATTGTCCGTGTAAATGTGGTACCCTTTATTTAAAAAAGGGCCCACAAGCTCCCACACAATTTTCCCACTCACGCCGATATTTTCAGGACAATTGGGGGGATTTAGGTGGCGGTCTCTGCCCTCATAAATAAAAAAATCGGACGTATATCCGCTCGCGCTTTCACATATTTTATATAGTTTCACACCATATCTTGCGCGTTTTGATGGTATGAACTGGCGAAAAGATAGACAGCCCTTGAAGCTCATTAGCGACTCGTCTACCGACAAATTTTTTTCTGGGGTGTAAACGTTTTTAAAATAATCTTTTAATAGAATTATAAGGGGCCTCAACTTAGACAAGCGGTCATACTCTGGGTCGTTTCTGGGGGGAATTTGTGTATTATCGGCGAGGTGGAAAAATCGCATGGTGTTTTCGAACTGCTGGCGGGGCATTACAGACGCAAACACAGGTGTTGCGTGAACGGCGCTAGCAGACCAGTAGGACCGTAAAGATGGTTTTTTTACGAGTCCCATAAGAAGGACAATTCCCAGGAATTTTTTAACTCCTGGGATGTCAATGGGGGTCCACGTCCTGGAGAATAACGACGCAGGCTGCGCGGTTATGTACTGTCCGGCATAAGTGTTTGTCTGCCGGACAATGAGATCCAGGACGGCATCACTTATGAATAAATTAAAAAAATTAAATGGAGTGAAATTAGCGACGTCCGCATTTATGCCAGGCGTGGCGGTAAATGCGGGGATGCGGGGCAAAAATTCATCTGCGTTACTCCACGCAGTCGCAGGCGCCACAATGCTTGGCCCTGCTGCCCCAACAACTACCTCAGCCTCTACAGCGCTAGAGGCTGAGTCGTCGCTTAAAAAAAACTCCGATACGCTGGTAGCCTCGCTACCGGAGCTTGACGCAAAGAGCATCGCATACGCTTGCTCTGTGGTATAGCGTCTACGATCCATTTTATAAATTTTTTAAAAATGGACGTAAAAAAAAATGAAAAAAAATAATGTAACCCACAAAAAAAGACGGACGTGGGTATAGTGGGGTAATTAGGGTATGAGGGGTGGCGAAGACAGGGTGAGGAGGTAGACAAAAAAAAATATATATATTTTACCCCCCCCCCCCCCCCCCAAAATTTAAAAAAAAAAAACAGACGCGGGTGTAGAGGGGTAATAAGGGTACGAGGGGCGGTAAATATGGGACAGCGGCGGGGTTTTTTTCTGTGTTTTTTCACTGAATATCGCACACGATTTTTCTCAGCTATCTCTCTCCTGTCACAAATCACTCTGAGTGACAGGGGAGAGATACACAGGACTCATCGTGTGCCATATTTACTAAACAAATGACATGGATGGCTGTGATAGGTATATCACAGCCATCCATGTCAGCAGGAACCAATCACTTTGGTCCCTGCAAGTCACTATGCCCAAGGCAACTTTTGCCTTAGGCTCTACTGCGCATGCGCCGCCATTTTGGCAGTTTTGCCGTTATTTCTGGCAATTTTGGGGGCTTTGGGGACTTTTGGGGACTATTTTCATCTCCCCTCACGGATCCGATCCGTGAGGGGAGATGAAACTTATACACTTTTTAACTTTTTACAACTTTTCCATGATCGCCGCTATCCATGGGATAGCAGCGATCACGGAAGCGGGGACCGCTTACCGCAGTCCCCACTGACATCTACCGGCGCCCGACTATCTGTTGATAGCCGGGCGCCAGGAGATTTCAAATCTCCCGGGCGATCCGGGCTTCTGCGCATGCGCAGAGTCCCGCGGCAATGGCAGATCGCCACGGAACATCTCGGAGGACGGGGGTAAGTATTTTCACCTCCCCTCATGGATCCGATCCATGAGGGGAGGTGAAACTTTTGTTTTTTACAACTTTTTGTAACTTTTTCGCGATTGCCGTTTACCTCCGGTAAACGGCGATCGCGGGTCCGGGGACCGGTCACCGTGGTCCCCGGCAGCATCGCCTGTCTCTCGGCTACCTGCAGGTAGCCGGGAGATGGGAAATTTTAAATTTCCCGGGCAACTGCCGCTTCTGCGCATGCGCCGCCAGTTTTCTCCTGGCGCGCATGCGCAGAATACGCCGGAGGGCCGCCGACATCGCCGGGGACAGCAGGGGACCGCCGGGGACTTCGGTGAGCAGTTTCAGCGCCCCCCATGGTTGCGACCCATGAGGGGAGCTGAAACTTCATCTTTTTTTCACTTTTTGTTTACTTTTTTGCGATCCGCGCTATCCATTGGATAGCGCCGATCGCAATGCCGGGGGGGACTGCCCGCATCCTGGGATGACAGCTCCATGCTGTCGGCTACCTGCGGGCACCGACAGCATAGAGCTGTCACGTCCTCAGGCCAGTGGGCATCAATCCAAAGAGGATGCATAAAACTACGTCCTCTAGGATTAAGGCCCACTTAGGCAGGACGTAGTTTCCCGATGGGGCCGTCGTTAAGGGGTTAAACACACGCCCGACTCAGCAAACAAGACCTGGAGGTCCTTTTACAAGCAAATGGAGATGACAAAGTGTTAATGGCTATTAAAGCCATTAACACTTTATGCAAATGCATCTCTAAAGGCCCATTTACACTGGACGATTAACGCTAAAAATTCACTAATCGGCGATCATTTTAGCGATAATAAGTGCGTGTAAATGGGCGCGGGGCACCCGCATCTCGGGCACTTTTTGCTGATCCTTAAAATCAAGCTGACTTGATTTTAACGATCACTTTTATCAGTCGTTCTCCACGGGGGAGTGCAGATAGCATTATTTCCCCGTGGAGAACAAAGAATCTGAGCGCAGATAATAGCCTCGGGCTATTAGCTGTGTTCAGTGAAGGCTTCATTTACATACATAGCTACTTAAATATAATTTATTTTTTATGCAAAATAATTGCTCAAAGCTGTCGCTCAAACTGTCATTTGAGCGATCTTTGAACGATTATCTGCTTGTGTAAATGGGCCTTAAATCTTTCGGCAGTTTGAAAGATTATCTTTGCATGAAAAACACTTTAGTAAAGCAAAATTTGATCAGCTCAGAATTAAAGTTCCCTGATAAGGCTTCCTATTGAGTGACAACTGGAAGTTAATTATATTATGGTAATCATTTCCCAAGAGTCCCTCAACCTGCAACGCCATGATTCTGTCCGGTCTGTTGGTTACTAAGTCTAGAATGGCCCTCCCTCTAGTTGGCTCCCATAAAAGTTGGGTATGGTAGTTACTGTATCTTTAATTGTTCTCAAGAACTTATCACCCTTGAGAGATTTGCAGTTTTTACCTTCCCATATTAAGCCCGGATAATTAAAGTCCCCCATAATAATTACTTTGCTGGTGTTTGATACTTCTTCTATTTGTCTAATTAATAAGTTTTCAGTTTCTTCTGTTCTTTTTTTGTGGCCTATAGAAATCTCCTATCAGGATTTTATTAGTATTCCATTTTTATATTTCTAACCATAGAGATTCCACGTGTTCATCTCCTACACCTAGATCCTCTCGTAGTCTTGGCATTAAATAGGATTTAACATACAGACATACCCCTTCTGGTTCCCAAGGTCTCTTCTGAAGAGTTTGTAACCCTGTAAATTCATTTGTTTATTTGTGTTTTATAGCAAGCCACAGTAAATAAAAAAGGGAAAGATGCACCCAGCAATTCCACTGATCCCAAGTGACAATACACTTTTGATTTATATAGCTATTATTTGTAGCGCTTCTGCTCCTCCCCCATATGTTACAGAAAAATAAAAAAGTTATATTTTTGGGGGGGAGCAAGAAGGGGAAAACAAACATGAAAAATGTCCATTTCCTCAAGGGGCTAATAAAACACAAGCAAATTACATGCTGGAGTCTAAATGATGCCCTAAAAGAGTTAAATAAGAAACCACATCTACTGTACAGCCCCTTAGTACAGTACAACGACCCATCAATGATCTCTTCCATCTTACCAGCTGTATCCATGCGGACTGTACAGTCAGGGGGTATCCAGCCCTTTTCACAATGGCACTCCAGATCATGATCACAAACCTGCAGGAAAAAGAAGCCGTATCAGCCACAAGACAATAGGAGAGAATATTTCTCAGTGTCAAATGTGTATGACGGTAGTACATCGGAGATCTGGGGAGCACATTTAGTCTCACCGCATGTCCTGAGCATTTGGCTTGACAATTTGCTGTCATGTAGGATTCTTCTATGCTGGAACATTTCCCATTCATACAGACCTGAAAAACACAGTAATTCACAATTAGATATTGATATTAACCTGACTTCTCTTTTGTATCATTTACTACAATCATCCAGGACTTACATTAGTAAAAGGTTCCACAGCAAATAAGGGAACACTCAGCAGTGGCTAGAAATAATATTTTTACAATATCCCATGTATCCCCTATAAGAGGCTTTATGTAGGTGGGACATGGGGGAATTAGTATCAAAAGCTGTCCAGTTTGGTATCGTGACCTCACCTACTGCAGAAATCCTTCATGTATGATGTACATTTGTAATGACACTGAGAATCATAGAATGGTAGAGTTGGAAGGGACCTCCAGGGTCATTGGGTCCAACCCCCTGCTCAATGCAGGATTCACTGAATCATCCCAGACATATGTCTGTCCAGCCCTTGTTTGAAGACTTCCATTGAAAAAGAACTCACCACCAGTTCCACTCATTGATCACCCTCACTGCCAGAAAGTTTTTTTTAATATCTAATCTGTGTCTCCTCCTTTTCAGTTTCATCCCATTGCTTATAGTCTTTCCTAGTGCAAATGAGAATAGGGCTGATCCCTCTGCACTGTGACAGCCCTTCAGATATTTGTAGACCGCTATTAAGTCTCCTCTCAACCTTTTTTCTGCAAGTTAAACATTCCCAGATCCTTTAACAGTTTCTCATAGGACATGATTTGCAGACCGCTCACCATCCTGGTAACTCTTCTCTAAACTTGCTCCAGTTTGCCTATGTCTTTTTTAAATTGTGGGGCCTAGACTTGGATACAGTATTCCAGATGAGGTCTGACTAAGGAAGAGTAGAGGGGGATAATGACCTCCCGTGATCTAGACTCTATGCTTCTCTTAATACATCTCAGAATTGTGTTTGCCTTTTTGGCTGCTGCATCACATTGTTGACTCATGTTCAGTCTATGATCTATTAGTATACCCAAGTCTATTGTACATGTGCTGCTGCTAAGCCAAATTCCTCCCATTCTGCAAGAGTGTTTTTTATTTTTCTTGCCCAGATGTAGGACCTTACATTTCTCCTTGTTAAATATCATTTTGTTAGTTGCCAACCACTGTGCAAGCTTTTTCTAGATGCTTTTAAATCCTCTCTCTCTTCTCTAGTGTTCGCTATCCCTCCTAGCTTTGTGTAGTTGGCAAAAGTGATCAGTTTCCACTCAATTTCCACCTCCAGAACATTTATAAAAATGTTGAACAACACAGGGCCTAGGACAGAGCCTTGTGGTACCCCACTTGCCACATTCTTCCATTTATGACCACTCTTGAGTACGATCACTCAGCCAGTTGGGAATCTACCTAACAGTTGCCTTGTAAATCCCATATTTGGTCATTTTTTCAATAAGGATGGCATGAGATACCTTGTCAAATTCTTTACTGAAGTCAAGATATACAATATCTAATGCATTTCCATTATCAACCAAGTCAGTAAGGGCTCGGTCACACAAGCGTATTTTGGTCCGATCTGCAGACGCGCTTGCGATCTGCAGATCTATAGACCCAATGCATCCCAATGGGTTCGGTCACATGTCCACTTTTTATGCGGATGTGCGATAAATTATAGGACACAACGATTCGCAGAACGCGCCTATCTGCGTTCTGCGCATCGTTGTGTTCTATATATACACTCAATGGGGCCGGCGGCAGCAGCGCCGACCCCATTGAGCACATATACTTAAAGATCGTTCTCCTCTGCCACAGCTGTAACAGCTGTGGCAGAGAAGAACGATGTTCGCCCATTGAATTCAATGGAGCTGGCAATACAGCCGGCTCCATTGAAAGCAATGGGCTGCCGGCAAGCGCTGGATGAATTTTCGGGGAAGGGCTTAAAATATAAGCCCTGCCCTGAAAACCATCCTGAAAATGTGTTAAAAAAAAAAAGTATACTCACCTTTTTCCTGCAGCCGGAGTTCAGCCGCGTCCGGCCGGTAGTTCTCCTGAACTGCTCTGTGTAGTATTCAGCCTGCTAAATGGGCTGCCACTGATTGGTCACAGCCCTCACCAATCAGAGGCAGCTCTCACTCACCCATTCATAAATGGGTGAGTGAGTGCTGCCTGATTGGCTGAGCGCAGGGACCAATTAGAGGCAGCTCTCAGCTATTGAATAACAGCTGAGAGCTGCCTCTGATTGGTCCCTGCGCTCAGCCAATCAGAGGCAGCACTCACTCACCCATTCATGAATTCATGAATGGGTGAGTGAGAGCTGCCTCTGATTGGTGAGGGCTGTGACCAATCCGAGGCAGCCCATTTAGCAGGCTGAATACTACACAGAGCAGTTCAGGAGAACTGCCGGCCGGACGCGGCTGAACTCCGGCTGCAGGAAAAAGGTGAGTATACTTTTTTTTTTAACACATTTTCAGGATGGTTTTCGGACAAGGGCTTATATTTTAAGCCCTTCCCCGAAAATTCATCCAGCGCTTGCCGGCAGCCCATTGCTTTCAATGGAGCGGCTGTATTGCCGGCTCCATTCAATTCAATAGGCGAACATCGTTCTCCTCTGCCACAGCTGTGCCACAGCTGTGCCACAGCTGTGGCAGAGGATAGCGGGGCCGTTTCACTGAAAACACTGCTAGGTGCAGATTTTTCAGCGAATCGTCGGCCCCGGTCACACAATTTGCAGATGCGCATCCGTTATGCGATCCGCAAATCGTGCGAAAAAACGCCCGTGTGACTGAGGCCTCATTCTGTCATGGAAGGAAATTAGATTTGTCTGGCATGACTTGGTTGTTACAAACCCAGGTTGGCTTTGGCTAATTACTTCATTCTCATCCAAGTACTTGCATATATGCAGTTTAATAATTTGCTCAAAGATCTTTCCCGGTATAGACGTCAGGCTCACAGGCCTGTAGTTTCCTGGATCCACCTTCTTCCCTTTTTTTTGAAGATAGGGACAACATTTGCCCTTTTCCAATCTTCTGGAATTTTCAAAGATTATGGTTTGTGGTTCAGCAATTACCTCTGCTGCTTTCTTCAGTATCCTATTCATCTGAACTTGGACCCTTGAATTCATTTAAGTTAGCTAAGTATTCCCTCACCATATCTCTGCTAATGGATAGCCTGCATTCTTTTATTTCCTCAACAGCACAAGGAAGATCAGTTGATGTTAGATCTACTTTCTGAGTGAAAAAAGATAAAAAATAGGAATTTAAAGTTCATCCTTCTTAACATCATTTTTAACCTTCCCTGTATATGATCAACTGCATGTATCATTTCATATAACATTGCCATTGCTGGAGTCCTAAGTCTCCTATAGGTATCTACCACTAGGACGTGAAATGCAATCCTAGTTAACCACATGACTTGTATGACTTTTCCATGGCACTGCTTCTCCCTGGTCTTATCAAGAGATATGGCTTAATACTAGTAATGAAAAAAATAGTAATGGGGCCCCATACATGTATCTATAATACAAAATGAAGGAACTCTGTAAATAATCTTCATGAAAAATCTCTTCATGTTTCATGCATACAGATCCTGAGCAGACAACAGCTCCCGCAGCTCTCCTGGTTTGTGTTTACAGCGGACGTCATGTGACCGCTGCAACCAGAGACACAAGCGTCACTGTCTGTTCCCCTGGCATCAGCGCTCACATCCTGGGTGCCATGATACCAGAAATTTGGGTGTTGGCGCTGTTATAAGGGATTATTTATAGTGCTGCACCCAGATAGTCACTGTAGACACTGTAGCTCTGCATGGTTTGATATCTACATTTGTTTTCTGATGTGGTGAAAGCTGAACTCTTTTTCTGAGGACTCCGCTGTGATACTATAATAGCTCCGGCTTGACGTTACTCCTGCTCCAGATTACACTTCTTCTGGTCTTGTGTGTCTCTTCAGTTTGCATGGCCCCCACCAATCAGACCAAACTTACTAATAAGTTACAGCACTCTACGTGACCCAGCACTATGGCAGATCCTCAGCCTAGTGTCTCTACAGAGTCTCATTGGATCTCTTTCTGGAACAGCTACTCCAGATGCATTTTCAACGACTGGTCCACAATCGTGAAAAAGATAGATGCTTTACAGTCAGATTTTAGCTTGCTACAAGCGGACGTACAAAAGAGAATGCCCTACTGTGGTGGAGACCCGGGTTTTTGATTTGGAAGATGTAGCCACACCACCTAGCGCTCAGCTGCAGGCTCTTCTTCTACACAACAGAAACTCGACAACTTGGAAAAATTATCATGCAGATGCAACATCAGACTGATAGGACTGAGGGAGTTAAGGGAAGAAATCCCTGTGAATATCTTGAGTCGCTTCTTAAAGGGGTTGTCCCGAGGCAGCAAGTGGGTCTATACACTTCTGCATGGCCATAATAATGCACTTTGTAATGTACATTGTGCATTAATTATGAGCCATACAGAAGTTATAAAAAGTTTCATACTTACCTGCTCCGTTGCTGGCGTCCTCGTCTCCATGGTGCCGACTAATTTTCGCCCTCCGATGGCCAAATTAGCCGCGCTTGCGCAGTCCGGGTCTTCTCCTCTTCTCTATGGGGCTCCGTGTAGCTCCGCCCCGTCACGTGCCGATTCCAGCCAATCAGGAGGCTGGAATCGGCAATGGACCGCACAGAAGCCCTGCGGTCCATGGAGACAGAGGATCCCGGCGGCCATCTTCAGCAGGTGAGTATGAAGATGCCGGACCGCCGGGATTCAGGTAAGCGCTGTGGGGGTTGTTTTTTTAACCCCTGCATCGGGGTTGTCTCGCGCCGAACGGGGGGGGGGGGTTTAAAAAAAAAAAACCCCGTTTCGGCGCGGGACAACCCCTTTAAGGAAATCTATGGGTCGAACTTCTTCTCGTCTCTTTTTTGTGTTAAGCATATCACATTCCAACTACAATGCCTCCTTCGGGGCACGTTTATTGCTAGACTGCTGAAGTAAAGGAGCGTAGCCTAGCGGGGGATGTGAAAGGTAATTAGGTGCGAGCTACTGCTAAACCTCCTATTCGCTATTCTGATCCTGGCTTGCTAAAATATCTGTGTACATATGCTGAGGAGGTCCAGAGCTGTCTGCTGACACCATGACCCACAGAAAAGACCAACTTATATGCAGTGAAGGAAGCGGTCCAGGGATCCACGATGGCGCCGTGTGCCGTTGCAGGGCTGACTGGGGTGGGGACACTGTCGTAAAACTGGCAAAGTTTGTCAAAACTACCTCCCTGCCTGCGCCTAGGTCACCAGCAGAAGAGAGTGATCCTTTTACCAGAGGCTGTGAGGCATATTGGGAGGACAGACAGTCTATGCAGGATGCAGCATGTAGGTCAGGCAGCTACTAAGACCATATGATTATTCAGGCCCCGTTCACACGAGCGTCTGTTCGTGCGTACATAGGTGCGCACAAAACCGCGCATCCACATACGTGCAAAAACACGCGTGAATGAAGCTCCGTGCACCATTGCTTTCAATGGGGCCGTGGCTGCTTAAAATATGAGCCCTTCCCTGAAAATCATCCCTAGCTTGTGTAAAAAAAATATATACTCACCTCTCCACCGCTGCCGGGGCTCAAGCGCGTCTAGCTACTTGTCTCCCTGCACTGATGTGAAGCTCTTTCAACAGGCGGGGATTTAAAATCCTTGCCTACTGAAAGGGCTGTATCTGATTGGCTGAGTGTTCAGCCAATCACAGGCAGTACTCAGCCATTCATTAAATGACAGCTGACCGCTGCCTGTGATTAATATTGTTACGAACTTGCTAATTGTCTTTCTGTTATTCCTATGTTATTCTGTTATTCATTATTGTGGTACGGGGGTGTCTGCTTTCCTCTACGATTCTTTCCTTATTGTAAGTAGATATTTTTTAGTCTGATAGATGCAGATCCCACAATTATCTCAAGAACATGGCTGAGCACCTCTAGACTGGCTGTACGTGGTGATTGCAGGTGGTTGAGAGTTAAGGAAACAGCCGAACGAGCTGCACTACACTGCTTTTGTAACTCTCTAGGAAGTGAATGGCAGTTACGGAAGCAGAATAGCACAGCAAACTATTCTGTACCCACAACTTCCATACACTTGTATGGGAGTTACAGAAACAGTGTAGCAAAGGCCAAAATGGGCCGTTTCTGTACTTCTGGCCACTTTGGCCACAGTGAACACAGAAATATTTCCCATCTTTGGCATTATGGGCCGAGATGAGAATACCCCTTAAATTTAAATGCAATTGCAAAAAATACAAAAGTTGCATTCATAGCCTTTTAATGAGCCTCAATGATTTCTATCCATTGATGTGTGTACAGCAGATTACTAAGGTTATAAACAGTATATATTGTTACATTTGACATTGTGCAGATACACAAGTATGTGTGTACTTACATTTGTAGCACTGCACTTTGTCCCTGTAGCCACCAGTCCACCATCAAATACAAAGGTCTTACATGCTTTAAAGGTAACGACATATCCTCTGATGTTAGGAGTGGGTGCACCACCGCTACAGTACAGAAGTCCACAATTTACATCCCTGCAAGGAAATACAAAGTGTGTTCTACTAGTGACAAGAAATTAACAGATATTAATGATTTATGAGCAATTTACGGTATTCTAGACACAGCACGGGCCGACTACTGAGCAAGAAGAATCCACAGCTCCCCAGAGACACATGTACCAGCTCTCCTCGCAGACAGCTCACACATCTCCTCGCCCTCCTCCCACTACTACTCTTCCTACTCCTACTACTAGCATCTCCGCTCCTGCTGTCATTGTCCCCACTGCGCTCCGCCCCCCCCCCCCCGTGTCACTTTTCAAGCCACCAGCCCTCTGTACCGACCCCGCTGTCACTGTCCTCCCTCCCCTGCCTCCTATGTCCGCTCCCGGCCCTGCTGTCACTCTCCCCGAAGACAGGGAGGGGGTATAGGGGGGTGTTATTATGTGGAGGGGCCGGGGCTGAAGACGGGACAGCCCCACAAAAGAGCAGCGGCTGATTGTCAGCCGGCAAGTAACAGCTCACCTCAAAATAAAAACAGATAAAAAAAGCAGAGTAGTCACTATCTGGTTCTAATGACTAAAATACAGGTGACCCTAGCATACTCACTCCTTTGCACACGGAATGTACTTTGTCCCTTCTTTCCTGCAGTATCCCCTTGCACTGCCTTCTGCATTCGCTGTAAAACACTGATCATCTCCAGTGATGGCTCCTAAAAAAGAAGAAACTAAATGTAATGAAAGCTGACATATCCATTGTAGGATGCCAGGTAAATGAGGTTATTCTATATCCTGCTGCAAAAACAGGAAACAACACTACAGATTTTAGTAAGTATTCAGCCTCAGACACTGCCCTTTGCCTGGCTTACATTCTGATACCCCACACAAATGCTAAACGATTAATTGTTGTGGGCTTGACAACTGACGGAAAGGATCATGAAAACTGTATAAAGGGAATGGTGGTGCGGGTGCATTACCAATGTTCCATTCACTCGGCTATCTGCTTAGAAGTGAATGGAGTGGTGGTTCTGCATGCCCATCGCTGTTGAATTCACTCGATGGACTAACCATGCCACATTCTCGTGATCCCTGTAGGTCCCAGTAGTCGGACTTACAGCAATCAATAAATTATCTACAGGATAACCCCTTTAGGCTGCTTTTACACATGGTGGAGAATTTCGCCATGGACAAATCCACACCAAAATCTGTATGTCTAAAATGTAAATGTTCCACAGTATTGCTGCAGATCTCGCTCCTAGCAAATCCGAAGGAATTCTGCGGCAATTCCACTTCAAAACCAAGCGCCAAAATTGGGAAAATTAAAAAAAATATATTTTTTCACATTTTCAATTGCAATATCTCAAATATGTGCAAACATACTGTACAATTTTTTGATAAAATGTATATTTCCAGCTGTTAACTTTATTCTGGATGCATATTTAAAAAAATTTCGTTTTTTTTTAACCATTTAGGAGACGTACAAATTTAAAGGAGATGTCCCGCGCCGAAACGGGTTTTTTTTTTTTTAAACCCCCCCCCCCGTTCGGCGCGAGACAACCCCGATGCAGGGGTTAAAAAAACCACCCGCACAGCGCTTACCTGAATCCCGGCGGTCCGGTGACTTCAATACTTACCGCTGAAGATGGCCGCCGGGATCCTCTATCTTCGTGGACCGCAGCTCTTCTGTGCGGTCCACTGCCGATTCCAGCCTCCTGATTGGCTGGAATCGGCACGTGACGGGGCGGAGCTACACGGAGCTACACGGAGCCCCATAGAGAACAGCAGAAGACCCGGACTGCGCAAGCGCGGCTAATTTGGCCATCGGAGGCCAAAAATTAGTCGGCACCATGGAGACCAGGACGCCAGCAACGGAGCAGGTAAGTAAAAAACTTTTTATAACTTCTGTATGGCTCATAATTAATGCACAATGTATATTACAAAGTGCATTATTATGGCCATACAGAAGTGTATAACCCCACTTGCTGCCTCGGGACATCTCCTTTAACATTGATTATTAACATTTTAAGGAACATTTTGTTTTTCTACACCAAGCCAAGATTGCAAAGGCTCATAGGTGTCAGAATGAAAGATACTCCCACAAATGACCCCACTCTAGAAACTAAACCCCTTAGTGTATTCACTGAGGGGGGGGGGGGGGGGGGGGGGGAGGGTCACGAGTATTTTGACCCACATATTTTTTTCAGAAGTTAATGCAATTTAGAAGAAAAAAAAAATGTCATAGTTTTGCAAATGTGTCATTTTAAAGGCACATTTTTTTCTATAGTGCACATGACAATGTGGATTTACACCCCAAAATGGATACCCCTTTTTTTCCCTGTGTTCAGAAACATACCCATTGTGGCCCCAATCTACTTACAGGACACATGGCTAGGCTTATAAGGGAGGGAACACCCATTGGATTTCAGGGCGTAACTGAATAAATTCCAGGCCCCATTGCTCACTTGTGCAGGAAAATAATTGACTCCTTAAAAATAACTCCCCCTTTTTGCATTCCCTAAATCTTAGATAAAAGTAATACTGTAAACTGTGTGTTATCTCCGAAGACAGGGGTAATTACGGAGGCCTGGTTGAAATGGGCACATGGGGCAAAACAACTGGGTATCCCTCCTGCTCCAATGCTTTTTTGGGGACTATTTCTTGACCCCAGTGGCAGGGATGGGGAGTATAAAGTGGCGCTCTGTGAGGCTTCGTAAGCTTGCTGAGGTGCGGCGGTCTCACACAGAAGGCGCTCAGCATGCTGCTCCGGGAACTGCAGGAAGGCGAGCGTTCCCAGGGACTTCTTGTAAATTACGTATTACAGGTAGCGGCTGTATATGGAATCTGCTTACAAAGGCCCCGGAGCAGACCCCAACTGTGAGTCCAGCCGTGGCCCTGCGTACGGCCACGTAATGTACTGCGCATAACTGTTACTCACACAGGCTGTCATGCGCAGTACACCTTTTTTTGTTTATATTTCCCGCACCGTCGCTTAGGGATGACACATGTACCCGCAGCCAGTACACAATGTAGTTGCATATGGGCTCCGGGTATATCTGCGGCCATGGTGCACAATGGACTCTATGTTGCAGGTATCGGCAGTAAAATAAAGCATACTGCATTCTGTTTTCTGTAAGGGGATAACGTAATTCCAACCCGCTAATGTGCATGGAATTGTGTAATTCAATGCATTTGATTGATCTGCGTATTACCTCGGATCAAACGCTTGCAGAATCTGCAATTCTTATCCACTCCTGTGAGACCGGTCTAAGGTAGACGGCTACCTTTTTATTACGTGACCGGTGACAGCTTAACGAGGCCACCGGTCACTGCTCCAGGCTCTCAGCACTCATTGGCCGCCAGGAGATTTTAAATCTCCTGGGTCCTCTCCGGCTTCTGCATATGTGCTCGGGAGGTTCATGGGAGAGGACCGCGTTTGGGTTCAAATGCGGAGGTCTCCGGTAAGACGTTTCATCTCCTCTCACTGATTGTATCAGTAAAGGGAGATGTAACTTCAACTTTTTTTTAACTTCTCCATCAAGCACCCTAGCATCTCCCCAGACCTTCCTATCATTCCCACCTCCAGATCATCTGCACCCATCATTTCGCTAAGACCATCCAGTCCTCCCTGTGCCCTCTCTCTCCTCTGCTGTCCTAATTTGACTGCCGAACACTACCACACCACCCTCAGACGCACCCTGGATGAAGTGGCACCCCCCATGACCCAAGCAGTCTGCTGCAGACCACGGCAGCCCTGTCTCATGTCCCAAACGCGCTTCATCCGGCAGTACTCTAGGTGCGCTGAACGACCGCAGTAAATCTGCGCATGCGCGCCACAGGGAAAATGGCGGCGCATGCGCAGAAGCCCGGATCGCCCAGAATATTTGAAATTTCCTGTATCCAACGGAAAAGTTTAAAAAGTAAAAATTTCACTGAAGGTAGCCGGGAGACATGAGATGTCACCGGGGACTGCGGAGAGTGGTCTCCGGGCCCGTGATCGCTGGTATCCAACGGAAAAGTTTAAAAAGTAAAAATACTCCCCTAATGTCCTCCAAAGTGCCGGGCATTACCCTGATCTGCGCATGCGCTGGCAAAATGGCAGCGCATGCGCAGTAGAAACGAATGCCAAAGTTGCCTTTGGGATAGTATCCTGCAGGGACCAAAGTGATTAGTCCCTGCTGACATGGGTGGCCGTGATATACCTATCACAGCCATCCATGTCATTTGTTTAATAAATATGGCACACGGTTAGTCCTGAGTATCTCTCTCCTCTCACAGAGAGATTTGTGACAGGAGACAGATAGAGAAAAACGTGTGGCCATATAGAAAGTGAGCAAGCGTACGTGCTGTTGTTCGCCAGTAGTTCTGGTAGCGATACCACAACTGAGGTGGAAGAGGAGGGTTTTTTTTTACAGTGACGACTCTACCTCTAGCCCCATGGAGGTTGAGGCAGCATGCCCGAGTAATACGGTGCCTCCCACAATGTGGAATTTATTTTCACCCGACATCCTCAAATTTACCGCGATTCCAGGCGTCAATATGGAGGTCACAAATTTTACCCCTTTTAATTGTTTTAATTAGTTCATTATTGACAGCGTCCTGGAGTTTATTGTCCAGCAGACTAACACCTACGCTGGACAATATATTAGAGACCACTCAATGTCTGTATATTCAATGACGTGGACCGCTATAAATGTCCCAGAGCTTAAAAATTTGGGGGGAATTGTCCTGTTAAAAAAGTCCTCAATACGGTGCTATTGGTCCGCGAGCGCCCGTATTTGCGTCAATAATGCCCCAACGCAGATATGAAAATATTATGCGTTTTTTTCATTTTGCCAGTAATGCCCAAATCTCCCCCAGAAACGACCCTGCGTATGATAGACTGTGCAAATTGAGGCCCCTTATATTCCTACTAAAAGATTCCTTTAAAAATATTTATACCCCAGAAAAAGAATTTGTCCGTGGCCGAGTCGCTCATGAGCTTTGCCAATTTATACCTTTAAAACACGCTAGGTATGGCGTTAAGCTTCATAAAGTTTGTGAAAGCGCAACAGGGTATACATGCAATTTTTTTTATTTATGAGGGCAGGGACTAAATCCTCCTAACTGTCCGGAAAATATCAGCACTAATGGAAAGATCGTGTGGGAGATCGTAGGCCTATTTTTAAACAAAGGGTACAACGTCTATACAGATAATTACTACACCAGTCTCCCACAGTACAAAGCATTACACGACACAGATACAGGGGCCTGCGGAACTGTGCACAAAAATAGGGTGGGATTCCCACAACCCCTGGTTTTTAGATGCGTAGAAAGGGGGGCGTGTTACGCACTGGCAAATGACCCCCTGCTTGCCGTAAAATGGCGTGACAGAAAACACGTTTTTATGCTCTCCGCTGTGCACGCAGACACCTTCGTTGCAGTAAGGCAGAGGGGGGGCTGCAACAGAGAAAACAAAACCGGTCTGCGTCCCGGATTACAATACATTTATGGGGAGCGTCGATCTGTCGGACCAGGCGCTTCAGCCATATCTCGTAAAGTGCAAAGCTAGAGCATGCTATAAAAAGGTAGCGATTTACTTGATACAGATCCCTACATATAATGCGTATGTAGTTTATAAAACATCCTGGGGAACGCTGAGTTTCCTCCAGTTCCAGGAGCAGCTTATTGAACACCTTTAATTTGAGACCGCCGCACCTCAGGATGCATTACAGTCTGAGGAGGTGCTGAGGCTCACATAGCACCATTTTCTGAACCCCATCCCTGAAACTGCGGGCAAAAAATACCCCACAAAAAAGTGTTGGGTTTGCAGCAAACAAAGAAGGAGGAGGTATACCCGATTTTATTGCCCCATGTGTTCATTTCAACCAGGCCTCTGTAGTTACCCTGCTTTGAAACCTACCACACCATCTTACATTATTAATTTTATTTAATATATAGGAAACGCCAAAAGCGGGAGGGGCGGATTCTTTTTAGGGAGTCAATTTTTTTTTATTAGTGCTATAATACTTGGGGTGCGTCTCCCCAGTTTTTTCTGCTTGAAACATGAGAAGGGTCATGAAAGTGACAAATTTGTGAATTTGCTTCATAATAAAATTTTTTTAAAAAGTGGCGTCAGAATGCTTAGTACACCCCTAGATAAAGGACATTTCTCGCCTTAGCACAATAATATAGCTACGAGCCTTGTATCTTCTGAATGAAAAATATAGCAATCAAAATAATAGCAATCAAATGTTATCATATTTCACATCTTTCACTGCTATTTTCGGAAAGAACATTGTGCAGTAATGAACAATGGCCTGGCCAGGGCCAAATCACATTTCAGGAAGGGAAAGGAAGGGTACAGGGGAGAGTATAAAGGTAGGGGGGTAGGGGAATTCCCTCTTTCCCAGGACTGCCGCCCCAAGGGGCAAAGATACCAGGAAATTCGAATTAGGCTCAACCCTGCTGTAGGAAAGGCATAATTTATTCATGGAGTCCATATACTAAGAAATGTATCATTTTTATCTTCTGTTATCAAGGTTAGCTTTTCGTTTATGAGATACCAATTCATTCGGCATTTAACTTCGGAAAAGTCCAGAGAAGCTTTATGCCAGGAATGAGTAATAGTTTGTTTTGCAGCTAGGAAAAGAAAAGAAATCAGTTTTCTGGAATTTGGGGATATATTCTCGATCTTTTTGTTCAACAGAGCCTCCCATGGATTTTTGCGCAGGTTGTGATATGTCACTGAATGAATTAGGGAGTATGTCCTGATCCAAAGTCTTTTGACTCTAGGGCAGGACCACCATATATGGAGTATGTCTCCAGGGGAAGAACTACCTCGGAAACATTCTTTAGAATAGCCAGGGACCACAAGTGCAATTCGATTGGGGACCAAATACCAACGAAGAAGGATTTTACATGATGTTTCCAACATTAATATGTTACGGACACAATTGGTGGATCTCCAAATCTGAGACCACTCCTTCTCACTCAGAACATCCCTCAAGTCTCGCTTCCATCTAGTTACATATGATAATTGTGTGCGGAACTTGGTATGAACAAGGTTCGAGTATATTTGAGAGATGAGACCTTTTGCCTGCGGATGTTTAAGGCTGAAGGATTCAAAGGCGGTAAGGGTGTATGGAGATTTTGTATTTTTCAATAGGAAGGACGACAAATTCTTTAACTGTAAATAGCAGAATATTTCTGAGGATAGTACGTCCTTATTTTTCTGTATGATGGGAAACGCAGTCACACCTTCCTTTGAAAGTAAGTGATGTACCTTGGTGATGCCTCTATTTGTCCAACTTTGAAAAGCTAGAGGGGAGTCATGGCCCGGCGGAAATAACGGGTTACGTAAGAGTGTCCGGAGGGGTAGGTGAGGGGAGATCAGGTTCCCTGAGTTTTTAATGGAGTCCCAAACTCTAAGAGAATGCTTTATAATTGGATTAGATATGGTAGGCCTATGAATCGGGGGGATCCACAATATTGAATCTACTGTGAGGAGGTGAATTTCCATGGCCTCTATGGAAAGCCAAAGAGGGGCATTTATAGTGGAATGTAGGGAGGCTAACTGGGCCACCTGGTAATATTTTGTTATATGTGGGGTTCCCAAACCTCCTTGCTGCCTATACAAAGTGGAACCTGATACTCTGGGGATAAAGTTATTCCAAATAAAAGCAGAGGGTCATCTGTTGAAGTGTTTTCAAAAAATGCCCAGGTACCTGTACTGGAAGAGCTAAAAAAAATATAGAGGTTTAGGAAGGAACGACATCTTTAAGGAGTTCACTCTTCCAATCCACGATATGTGGTATCGGTCCCAGCTTTCCAATAGTAGGCGAAGTTTACAGAGAAGTGATATATAGTTTTGCATATACAACGTATAATAGGAGTTAGTCAGACTCAACCCCAGGTATCCCAGCGACCCTGTCAGCCATTGGAATGGGAAGTTGGATTGTAGTAGAGAGTGTGTGTGTGTGAGGGCATGGTAAGATTAAAAGCTTTCGATTTTGTTTCATTAATCTTCAAGCCGGAGATCGACCCAAACCTGGACAGCTCCGCCATGAGATTCGGAATTGTAGTGTGGGGGGCATGATATTAAAGCAAGTATGTTTCGTCTTCAAACATGCTAATTTTGTGGTGGACCCCAGCAATTTCTATTCCTCTAATGTTAGGGTTATTACGGATTTTTATGGCTAGTGGTTATAAGGCTAAAATGAAGAAGAGAGGGGAAAGTGGGCAGCCCTGCCTTGTCCCCCACTGGATCGTAAAATTACGATCAGGAAAATTATACAGGATTCGCAACCAAGTTAGGAACTCGGTAGGAAACTTCCAATGCTCTAATACCGAAAAAAGGTATGACCGACTTAGGGTATCAAAGGCTTTATAGACGTCCAGGGAGAGTAACATTGCAGGGATGCCCCTAGTTTGGCAGATATGTGTGAGGTGCGTTATCTGCTGAATGCTATCTGGAGCTTGGCGGCCTGGGATAAAACCTACTTGGTCTTTTCCAACTAAGGATGGCAAAGCCATATTTAGTCACAAGTCTAGGATTTTAGTGAGGAGCTTTGTATCTATATTGATTAGAGAGATGGGACGGTAACTTTGTTTGTCCAGCAGATCTCTTTCGGGCTTGGGGATCATAGAGATAGCTGCCGTAAGTGATGTTTGTCCCACCTGTTGACCGTCCCGTATTGCAATAAAATAATTAGCTAGATAAGTATGGAGAAATGGGAAGAATTTTTTATAGTAAGTGGCGGAGAAGCCATCCGGTCCCGGGCGTTTATTCACTTTCAGTGTTTTTGTTGTATCTTTACCTCATCTGGGGTGATTTTTGCAGCCAGTTGTTCCAAAAATGCCTCTTGGAGTGTGGTTTCTCTGAGGTATGTGTTTAGTAGTTCTGTTGGAAATGTTGGCAATGCTAACTCCTCTCGATGAGGAAGCTGCTTGAGTACAATGATACCATTTGGTGTAATAGTGATGATGAGAAGGGAGGGGATCTGACCTCTTTCTAGGTTTTTTCAAACCTTTGCCATTATATTATGTATTAGTAATAGGATTACTATCAATATTAGTAGACATTAGATGAGTATACAGGACCAGTTTCCTTTATGGGATTGTTCCGTTACGTTGGGAGGAATTACAAAGTCTCCAAAGGAGACACCATTAAAGAAAAACATAATCAAAGAATTGTAAAATGGAGGACAAAGATTTCTCATCGTCAATTAGATCCATACCTGGATCCACACACTAAGATAGGAATAAGTTGACATAACACTTCTGTATTAAATTTCAATATTCAATATTCACCAGACAGGAGCAGGTGGAAGGGAAGAATGAAGTGGGGGTGGAATAATTAATAAGAGAGGGGGTTGAGGGTCACCTACCCCCAACTAGACTCTCCCCTTAGAGCAGTAAGGAAATCGATGAAACCAGTTGTTTGTGGAGAACTGACCCCACAACCAATACTACCGTAATGCTGATGCTGACCCATTCAGTGTAAAACTAATTATTAACTGAAAAGGTAGACCAGGATTTCCTCAATAGTCAAGGATGCATCAGCCAACACTTCATGTTAAGTCAGAAAAAGTTAAATAGCTAAATCACAACACTCCCTATACTGTTGTATAGAAGGCCAAAGTCATTAGACATTGACTAGCAAGTAACACGCAAAGTAAAAATCTGAACTGTGGTCACTGCCTTTGCAATTACACTTCCAGCTAGATAAGCAAAAGCTAGGTCTTAAGGGTCACCTCCATAGGACATCTACACACAAATCCAACTCTAACAAACGAAAATGCGCACAAGCCACTCCGTCCAAATGCAAAAAGGATCCTTCACCACTCATCCACCTCTCGTTATCACTCACTTTCATCCAGCACAAAAATCATTGCTGGATCGCTGACCCTTGCTGCGTGTAAACGCCCCCGCCCAGTGCCCCACATAGATTATGAAGTGCTGAGCGAGAAAACGGCATCAGTCAGCGGCAATCCGCCCATCCAAATGCCCTGTGCGAGCACCACCCCCCAGTGGTGACATCACTTCTCCGTCCAATTGAAGCCAACTAGTAACACGTCACCAAGTGCTGCCCAGGCAGCGCCTAGAGATAACCAGTCTTCCTATATTACTGAAATTTAAGCAGCTATCTTCTCTTGATATGTCTAAAAGTGCTGATGACTAGGAGAGGGGGAAACAAAAGTTGAAATAGGGAAAAGAGGGTAGAAGAAAGGGAGATAGGAAATGGTGGTGGGGGTAGGAGGGCAGGGAGACAAATCCAATTACTCATAAAAGAAAAGTAATAATCAGAAAATAGTCTTGATATTTTGGAAATGCAATCGCTAGAGACTGACAGATTGTAAAACAGGCGGTAAACTGTTAAGTTTTGAGAACTATATGCATTGCTCTACTGTGCAGGAAAATACGTGCATGTGAACAAACCCATCAAAATCAATGGGTTCTATTCTCTGCGTATTGCGTGTGTAATACGCCAGTGTGAAGGGGGCCATAAGGAGAGATTTTCCAGATTGCCGCCTCCTCTACTCACCCGAACCCCAGATGGAAACACACTGGCTACTTGGTTGTGGACATTTTCCTTTGTAACAAAATCCTTTTCCATTCATGCATGGAGAGCCGTTTACTTTAAAACTATCCTTTGAACATGCAGGAGATATCCCATCACACACGTCAGTAAGGTCACACTCATCTCTGGCAGGTCTACAAGTCGATCCTGCAGGTTTAATCTGTGGTGAAAAAGGAACATACATAACATATAGTAACATAGTATGTAAGGCTGAATGAAGACAATGTCCATCTAGTTCAGCCTGTTTATCTTCCTATGTTGTTGATCCAGAGGAAGGCAAAAAAAACCAAGAGGCAGGAGCCAATTAGCCCATTTGGGGGAAAATTCCTTCCCGACTCCCTAATGGCAATCAGACTAATCCCTGGAACAACCCCTAATAGTTCCTATCTGCCTGTATACGCGGATTAACAATTGACCTAAGATTTATATCCTGTAATATCCTTCCGCTCGAGTTCCACAGTCTAACTACTCTTACAGTAAAGAACCCTTTTCTGTGTTGGCAATGAAACCTGCTTTCTTCTGGATGTAGCGGATGCCCTCTCGTTACCGTCGCAGTCCTGGGTATAAACAGATCATGGGAGAGATCCTTGTATCATCCCCTCATGTAATTTATACATGGTTATTTGATAACCCCTTAGCCGTCTTTTTTCCAGGGTAAATAATCCCAATTTTGATAGCCTCTCTGGGTATTCCAGTCCCTTCATTCCATGTATTAGTTTTGTTGCCCTTCTTTGAACCCCCTCCAGCACTGTGACATCTTTCCTGAGCACCCCCGGTGACCAGAACTGTACGCAGTATACCATGTGAGGCCTGACAAGTGGGAGGATAATGTTCTCGTCCATCGCCCCTATACCTCTTTTAATGCACCCCAAGACTTAATTAGCTTTTGCAGCAGCTGACTGGCATTGGTTACTCCAGTTTAGTCTACAATCCACTAGTACCCCAGGTGTTTTTCCATATCACTTTTCCCTAGCAGTACCCCATTTAGTGTAAATTGGTGACATCCGTTTCTCCCGCCCATGTGCATAACCTTACATTTATCAACATTTAACTTCATTTGCCATTTTTCTGCCCAAGTCCCCAGCTTATCTAGGTCCGTTTGTAGCCGTACATTGTCCTCCTTTGCATTGATTATATTGCATAATTTTGTGTCATCTGCAAATATTGATATTTTACTGTGCAGCCCCTCTATCAGGTCGTTAATATATTGAACAGAATGGGGGCCAATACTGAACCCTGTGGCACCCCACTAGTGACGGTGCCCAATCAGAGTACGAACCATTTATTACTACCTTTTGCTTTCTATCTGAGCCAATTCTTTACCCAATTACACACGTTTTCACCCAATCCGAGCTGTCTCATTTTATATATCAGCCTATTATGTGGCACGGTGTCAAATGCTTTAGAGAAGTCCAGATATACAAGATCGATAGACTCTCCCACGTCCAGCCTAGAGCTTACTTCATCGTAGAAACTGACCAGATTGGTCTGACACGATCGACCCTTCAGAAACCCATGCTGGTGAGGAGTTATACCGTTGCTTTCCTTGAGGTATTCTTCGATGGCATCTCTCAGAAACCTCTCGAATATTTTTCCAGTTACTGAAGTGAGACTTACTGGCCTGTAGTTACCAGGCTCACTTTTGGACCCCTTTCTGTAAATTGGAACCACGTTGGCAATGCGCCAATCCAGTGGTACAACCCCGGTCTTGGCCTAGCTATCTCATTACTTAGTTCCCTTAGTACCCTTGGGTGTATTCCATCTGGGCCTAACGATTTATTTATTTTAATCTTCTTTAACCGGTTCTGCACTTCCTCCTGCGTTAGGTATGAGATATTTTGTGAGGGGTTCATTTTGGTCCCCTGCATCTCATGTAGCATTTCCTTTTCGTTCAAACGTTGAAAAGAAACTATTTAATAGGTTTGCCTTTTCTCCATCATCTTCAATGATTTCTCCTGCATTATTTGTTAAAGGGCCAGTGCTCTCAGTGCAAATCCTTTTGCTGTTAACATAGTTAAAAAATAGTTTCGGGTTGTTTTTGCTCTCTTTGGCGATCAGTCTTCCAGCAGTTTTTGATCTTATCTTTGCATATTTTATTTTTTTCCCCTGTACGATTTTAGTGCTTCTTCGCTGCCTTCTTGCTTTAGTAGTTTATACTCTTTCTTTTTTTCGTTTATTGCCTCTCTTACCGTCTTGTCGAGCCACATTGGTTTCCTTTTACTTGAAGTTCTTTTATTTTTAAAGGGAATGAACTGCTCACATGAGGTGATTAGGATCCTTTTAAACTCCTCCCATTTGTCCTCTGTACTGATATTTTTGAGGATGTTGTCTACAGCTCTAAGCTGATCAAATTTTGCTTTACTAAAGTTTAGTTTATTTGTCGCTCCCTGATAAGGCTTCTTATTGAATGACAGCTGGAAGTTGATTATATTGTGGTCACTGTTCCCCAAGTGCCCCTCAACCTGTACCCCCGTTATTCGGTCCGGTTTGTTAGTACTAAGTCCAGAGTAGCCCTTCCTCTAGTTGGCTCCTGCAGAAGTTAAATAAGGTAATTATTTTTAATTGTTCTCAAGAATTTATCACCCCTATGAGAATTGCAGGTTTCATTTTCCCATGTTATATCCGGATAATTAAAGTCCCCCATGATAATTACTTAGTTGCACTTTGACACGTCTTCTATCTGCCTTAATAGTAAGGTTTAAGTTTCTTCTTTTGGTGGTCTATAGAAAACTCCCTGTATTTCCACCCCCAGAGATTCCACGTGTTCATCTCCTGCACCTATATCTTCCCGCAGCCTCGGCAATAAGTACGATTTAACAAACAGACATACCCCTCCCCCTTTCAGGTTTCCACGGTCTCTTCTGAAGAGGTTGTAACTCTGAAAATACACCACCCAATCGCACTTATCATCAAGCCATGTTTCCGTTATTCTGACTATATCATAGTTTTCATCAGTCATTCTTGCTTCAAGCTCACCCACTTTACCGATCAGACTTCTTGCATTCGTGGTCATACAATTTATAGTTTTTTTGTTCTTTAAAGTCATTTTGTTACTAATGGTACTATTGGCTGATCTGACAGTTCTAATTGTACTAACCCCTCCTCCAGCTCGACCCCCATTCCCATTGCTTAGACCCAGGTCGCTAGCTATGCTGACTACCCCCTAATTTCTCTTTTTGCCCTCCCCCCCAGTCCCTAGTTTAACCCCTTCATGACGTGGCCTTTTTTTTCCCATTTTCGTTTTTTCCTCCCCACCTTAAAAGAATCATATCTCCTTTATTTATCCATCGATGTCACTGTATGAGGGCTTGTTTTTTGCGGGACGAGTTGTATTTTTCAATGATACTATTTAATGTACCATATAATGTACTAAAAAACTTTAAAAAAATTTTAAGTGGAGTAAAATGAAAAGAAAAAAAAATGACATTCCGCCATCTTTCAGTGCGTCTTGTGTCTACGGCGCACAAACTGCAACAAAAACGACATGATAACTTTATTCTATAGGTCAGTACAATTCCTACGATACCAAACTTGTACAGTTTTTTTTGTACTATACTACTCTTTTTTTTTTTCAGACATTTAATTTTTTTCAATTATTTTCTGCAGTCATCTTGTGCGCGCAATAACTTGTTTCTTTTTCCGTCGCCATAGTTCAGCGATGGCTCATTTTTTGCGGGATGTCCTGTAGTTTCCGTTAGTACTAATTCGGAATACGTACGACTTTTTGATCGCTTTTATTGTGTTTTTTCAGGGAGACAGGGTGACTGAAAAAGAGCATTTCTGGCGTTTTTTACTTTTTTTTAGACGACGTTCACCGTGCGGGGTAAATAATGTGCTACTTTGATAGATCGGACTTTTACGGACGCGGCGATACCAAATATGTATTTTTATTTTATTATTTAGACTTTTTAATTATAGATATGGCAAAAGGGGGTGGTGATTTAAACTTTTACTTTTTTTTTTTACAATTAAAAAAACTTTATTGCTCTTTTTTCACTTTACTTTTAAGTCTCCCTGGGGGACTACAATATGCGATACTTTGATCGCTCTTTAGTATGACATAATGCTATAGCATTACGTCATACTGCATTCTGATAGGCAGCCTATCAAGCCACCCAACAGGGATGGCTTGATAGGCAGTCTCTCAAGGCAGCCCTTGGGCCTTTCAGAAGGCCCCTGGCAGCCATGACACCTGCACGGCTCCCCCGATCTTACCGCGGGGCGGGGTTTAAATGCCGTTGCCAGAATTTAAAGGGTTAATAGCTGTGATCGGCCAGCTGACGCCCGTGCTGTATGCAGAGGTCGCCCCATCTCCAGCCTTCTAGCCATCTTCTCGCCCAGCACAGCTGCACCCTCCCCATTGAGATGCAGCTTGTCCCTACGGTAGAGCCTGTAGACGACAGCAAAGTCAGCCCAGTTCTCCAGGAACCCAAATGCCTTCTTACACCAACTCCGGAGCCACTTGTTTACCTCCCTAAGATCCTGCTGCCTTTCTAGTGTGGCTTCAGGTGCAGGTAGTATTTCCGAGAAAACTACCCTATGAATGATGAAGTTACAAAAGCAGCATAAAATAGAAGTAACAACATGACTCCTTCCTGTGATGTGTCAGATAGGGATCGAAATAAGAAAAAAATACGTCTTGTGTATTTTCTTGTATTGTTATGGAGGCATCCATTTTATCTTCACCTACTTATACCCTACTGCTCTTACTGAAATGGACATCGAGAGAAGCTAATCCTCTCATAGCAGTGGCTATCTGTCTGGCTCATATGGATCTTGAGCGGGAGACAGATTTGGAGAATGGAGCTGTGGTCGAGCATGTGTGGTGCCACTCCCTTCATTTCAATGGGACTGCCAGAGTTAGCTCAGTACTTCTACCCAGTTATTTCAGTTAGCGCCATTGAAACAACTGCAGCAGCACCACACATGCTTGACCGCTGCTCCATTTAATCTCCTCCTTACTGTGAAGGGTGCAATGAGCCCACACTGAGGAGAAGAGGGGGATTGAAGACCCCAGTGCTCAGGGTCGTTGATGGTCTCAGCAGTGAGATTCCCACTTAGGTGATAAAAGCCAATTTTGTGAATAACCTTGAAAGGAGTTCTCTGGTCTATCTATATGCCAATTCAGCTCACCATCAGACTTGGCAAAGTGACTTCCCTATCAGCTGGGAGAATGTAGCAACCTGTGCATATGCATAGATCGCACACTGCAAAGACCGGTCCTGTATGCCATCACCCCAGCACTGTCATTCAATAATACTGCTACTATTCTCTGTGGCACAATTATATGGACATTATTTTATGTAACTCACCTTACAGTCCCGACAACACAGACCTTCATCACACTGACATCCCGGCTTGAATTTACAAATGCTGGCATCACAGCAGTTACTTGTACATTCCTAGATAAGAAACAAGGTAATGTTCCTTTTAAACTGCTTTTTGGGGCATATTTTAAAGGGGTTTTGTCACTAAAAAAAATAAATTTTTTTAAATTTTATACTCATTTATTATTTCCCCGTCAGTCTCCATACCAGATCTTCTCCCCCCACCCGGACTGCAGGAGACAGGAGAAGATCAGTAAAGTGAAGATCTGGTAAGTAGACTGACGATGGAAGGATAGGTAAGTAGAATTTTTTTCTTTAATGACAGAACCCTTTAATGTTCTATGCAACTATTTACAGGTTACAAGGAAAATGTAATCTCTGAACTTAAATGGGTTATGTGAATTGTAAAAACAAAGAGAGGAGAGCTTTAAAGTAAGAAATTATCTGGTAAGTGCCATTTGCTCCACCACTGTCACGCCATTCTTCCCATCGCTGTTTCTTTGCATTGGCCACAACTGTATACCCACATGATCACTACAGTTAAAGGTACCTCTACACAGGGCGACTCTTGGCCGAACAATCGCTCAAAAGAAGAAATTCTAACAATTATCCTCAGTGGAAACACAGCCACCAACAGGGTGATGAACGTTAAGTTGTTTTGTTTCAGCTTACCAAAGACATAGTCGCTGGTTGATCAAAAGTCGTTCAGTGTAAAGTCACAGTTGTTCATATTACAACCAGCTACTTGGAGAACACCACAGACCTACTGAACAAACTGTCAACCGTTGGTCCCCTCCTTGATGGTGCCATCCTGGCCAACATGGATGTGGAATCATTATACTCCAACATCCCACACGAAGATGGACTGACCGGCTGCCAGGCACACCTTGAGGCCAATGGGGTTGCCTCTGAATCGGTATTACTACTCACCAGATTCATCCTCAGACACAATTATTTCTCCTTTTGCAAAGATATATTCCTGAAACCTACTAGAACCGCCATGGGCAGTAAAATGGCACCGCAATATGCCAACGTTTTCATGGCAAAACTGGAGAGTGACTTTCTGGCCTCCTGCCCCAATAAACCATTGGTTTACTTCCGCTACATTAATGACATCATAATCATCTGCACCTACAGCAAACAAAAAGTAGTAAAATTCCATGGGAGATTCAACGCATTTCACCCTACCATAAACCTGACATTAAGCTAGCCGTATACTGAAATCAACTTTTTGGACACCACCATAAAAATTTCAAACAACTCAATACAGACATCCCTATACCAAAAAGTGATTGATCGGCCCACATACCTCAGATGGGACAGTTTCCATCCTAAACACATCAAAAAGTCCATTGTCTACAGCCAAGCCATCAGATACAACTGGATCTGCTCCAACCCAACAGACAGAGAGGAACATTTATACCACCTTAAAAGGTAATTTTAAAACGAGGGCTACCATCCCATCTCAATTGATGATCAAATCACTAGAGCCACCAGTATACCCAGGAATCAACTACTCCAATACACAGAGAAGGAAAGAAACATTGTGTACCTCTATTAGTGACCTACAATCCACAGCTAGAGGTACTAAGGTAAACCGCAAAGGAACTCCATCATACCTACACAAGGATGTGACCGTCTGAAAACCATATTACAGGACCCTGCCCTTCTGTGTTACAGGCAACCTCCAAATTTGAGGAACTTTTATAAATCAGGAGTGCATTGCCCTCTGACACACAAAAAGGAATTCATCCCTGGAATGTAAGGCGCTGCAAGATCTGCTCACATATACTGACCGTGGACAGGATACAAATCCCCAACACACATCAGGACTACAAGATCCTGGGGACATTCACAAGTTCCACATCCAATGTTGTGTACCTGATCCTGTGCAGTGAATGTCCTGTTGGGGCCTTTTATGTTCGGGAAACAGGACAAAAACTGAGATCCAGGATGAGATTGCATTGCCACACGATTAAAGCGAGAAAGACAGAATTACCTGTGGCAAAGCATTTCTCTAGTCATGGACACAACATACAACATATGAAAGTTATTATACTTAAAGGCAATTTCTAGTCCCACCGTCACAGAAGAATTTTGGAATACAAGTTTACAGTCACCTTTGACACTAACAAAAACGGTATGAATCTCGGAAGTGGTTTTTGCATCAGTGGAGATTATGAGATATGAGAAACGCAGAGCAGAAGTAACATGTTGGCCTGGTGGTAACCCCCTAACATCACATTCCTTGTCACTGGACTAATTAAGTATTTACTGTTCTGCTCATCCTTTTCTGGTATTTATCTAAGTGCTATTAATCATATCTGTTAGATCCACTGTTCAGACTAACTTCCCTTTCCCTGGTTCTGGCAGACACGGGTGTCATCCTGTCCTCCCTGTAACCTAAGCTTATTCTTACCTGCTTCCAGCACTTCTATGATTAATTGCTACACGGCTTCACTGCTCAGCTGTAGGACCTTTGCCAATCTTCTTCCTATATAGCTGAGCTGGGACTTCCTTTCAGTGTTGTTGTGAGTTCTGCTGTCTGACTCCCTGTTTTTGCAGTTATCCTGTTTGCATCCAGTGTCTTGTGCTTTGTTGTTCTGTCCGTTCTTGCATTTCATTATCTATAGTCTTCACCTGTTCCTCTGTTATCCTTGCAAGCCTGTCATTCTCCCTGTCTCTTTATTCCTGCCAGTCCTGTCTTTTGTTGTATAGGTGTTCTATTTTGTCAGGTTCAGCTAGCGCCTAGAGGAAAACTGCAGGGTCATCCTTTTCGGGACGTTAGCCCTGCTTATAGGCAGGGTCTTCCATCTCCTTCATACCAGCTCAGGGCAAGGTACCTTTCCTAGTTCTCATACCTGGACTGGGTTGCAGCCATCTGGTATCTTACCTCCGCACGCTAGAGGGTAAGCTGCCAGCCTTTCTGGACTGGACCATCGCCTATCCGGTTGGTTCACGCAGTGGAACCACGTCCACATTCCTTACAACATCATGTCTGTGCCCTCTTATCCTGTTCTGGAATTCGTTTTAAGTACAAAATAATCATGCCATGTTTTCCCTCCTATGTGATCATGTGTATATGTATTTATATAAATGGGTCCTTAGATCTGTTCCTTTATGCCTGAGGAAGAACTCCATGTAGGTTCGAAAGCTAGCTGCAACATCATGTATTTTTTTAGCCATTAAAAGATATCATATCTACAAGATTACTTGATTTCTCTTACTGAGAACAATCACACAGTTTATATTTGAACCACGTGTAAATGAATTTGCATGAGGCTCTCTCTATGAATGATATCTCGGCAAACAACTAATGGACAATTTTCGCTTTGCGTAAAAGCAAACAACTGTTATTTGCACACTCTAATTACTTTTCTGGGTGACTATTTGAACAATAGTTGCTCTATAAGGTACATCCTATATTATACAGAGTATGGAATATGTGCTATGTATACGGCACATCATTGGGCCACAAGGAAATAGTGACCTCACAGGTCAGTAGCCAGCCACAAGAACAGGTGCATATTCACAATAAAAAGTAATGAAAATTTAGACAACCCTTTTAATTATTATATGTTGAAAAGCTATGCAATTCTAAATTATGATTTGTGAATCAATTCCTTGTGACTATTAAGACCTCTTCTTGCTGTCAGTGTTTATGGATCCGTCAATCTCAACTTCCAGAGGGTGAGAATCTGTCCTAGTCATCTGATAATCACGTAGGTAAGATATTAGAACTCTGTCCTTGGAACTGGTTCTTTCAGGATGCCAACAAAACCATGCGGTCCACAGGCACAATGTTTGGACAGGATGTTTAAAGATCCCTTTCACAATAGTGAAACCACAATAAAATGAACCACAACAGAAAGGTTTTCTTCTTCCTTCAGTGGGGTCCAATCCCCATATTGGCACAAAAAAAGATGGTGATGTCAAGGACCACAAACACAGCTATGTGACTGTAGCTTGTCATCGAAAATATGAAGCAAAATTAGCATGTCTTAAATGTGAATTTTGGTGCCAATTTACTGTGGAATTGTTGCCGATTTCGCCCCTTTGCCAATACACAGGAATTCCATGGGAAATCCACATCAAAATTCACAAATAAGACATGAATTTTGCAGTGGATTTGTCCATGGAGTATTGTTATGCCACATGTGCATCCACTTTTGCACATTACAGCTCATCCTGGGGTGGTTGTTACCTGGGGTTCACCGCAGTCACATTGCTCTTCACCTTCAATGAATTTATTGCCACACACTGGAGGATTCAAGAGTTCTGATGTTTGCGGCGCATTAATCAGGCAGGTTAGATAGTTAGTATAAATAAAGATCTTGAAATCTTTGATGCTGCAGGTGGAGAACTTGCGAGGAAGCACATTACTGGAACAATAAAGACATCATTAAGTAACGGCAGGCCCACATTTATAATATGTGCAAGTTGCGCCTGACAGGCTCAGGCGCATCTTACATCGGACAACACAAGGACACCTGCAGAGAGCACGTTGACATGATACGGACAGGAATAGGACATGCAATGGGGTTTTCATGATACCTTTTAATGGCTAACAAAAATACATGATGTTACAGCAAGCTTTTGGATCTTCTATCAATCCATCCGCAGGCTAAAATGAGAAAGCTTTCTGTAACATCGTGTATTACTGTAAGCCATAAAAAGGTATCACATCTTCAAGATTACTTGGTTTCTCTCACTTAGAACAATCACACTCTGGATGAAGTAGCACAGCTTTGTCTGGGATTTTTGGCCAGAACTGCACTGGAGGCTGGAACAGAAGCCTGATGCAGTTGTGAACAAAACCTAAAAAGTAACATTTGGGTCCCATAGCAAATTTTGGAAGATGTCAAATTTAATAGTGATCATTATGAGAATCTCTAGCAGCTCCATTACATCTGCTATGCGTTACACCCATGGAAGTGTCAAATGTAAATCATGCACATGAGACTGTTTTGTATCCACGGCTGCCGTGAGTTCCCTCTGGTGAGAATCTGGTGTTATTATATGTAATATTACCATACTGGAAAGGAGAACATCATCTGTGGCCTGGAACAACATTAACTAGAATGTAATCAGTTTTGTACGAACCACGAACATTTAACAGGCATGAGGGCTCTTTCACACAGGCATCAGCGTTTTTACGTTCGCCCGCCAGCGCCATAAAAACACGTGAATGGGTGCACAAAGCTAACGTTTGTGCACCCATTTAGACGGCCCAAGCCTGGCGCAAATATACCAAGACCACAGTGCCTTTGGGTGGGGGGGATACAGTTTAGCTCTGCTAAGCTGTCTCCCCCTCACCGACTCTCAGCAAGTGGCGGGGGTGGGACAGGGTGGGAGCTCGTATGCTAAGTTCCCGCCTCTTGCATCCAGCCGTCAAGAAGTGGAAAGGAGGGGGAGGGAGTCTAGCAGTCAGGGAGTCTATGGCAGCAGCTATATTCCGTCCGGGAAAGATAGTTCCAGAACTATCTTTCCTGCATGGCGCTATATGGGCCGACCGTGCGCTTTTACACCGTGGGAATACACCTGTCTGATCTAATGCATTGAAATCCAATATCAGCCGGCCATGAAAATGGCGGCCGAAATACGCTTGTGTGGAAGAGCCCTAAGGTAAATGGAAGTTGGTGCTTTTACCTGAGGGTTGCAGCCATGACACATGGACCAGAACCACATGTACAGCCAGAGATGTCATGAGCCATCCCCAGGTTATGGCCCATTTCATGAGCCATCGTAGCACCAACAGAACCAACAAGTCTGTTGTGATCCTAGAGGAAAGATAGTAATACAGGATGATTAAAGTGACTGATTGGGAATTATTTAGGTTACATATAAAGTAGCATATAGAAAGTCATTAGAATGCCATAAGTACAAGATTAAACCAAGCACACAATACTCTGGACAGACAACTCACTAAACCACTAGACTTACCATGCTGTGAAAAACAGTCATCTAGACCATCAAATCCCTCCATCATATCTCCTGAATTGTGCTTTTATGCCCCAAAATAATCACTCCCATCTGTCGTACCCCCACCAATCTCGAGAACGAGAGTCCAGTTGGTCGCCGAGGTCGCACAAGCGTGCCGCTGCTCCATTCACTTCCATGACCAGAGATTGCAGAAGCACTTGAACGGCTATCTCCGGCGCTGTCATTGAAGTAAATGGAGCGGTGGTATGCCTGCGTGACCTCTGCTCTATTCACTCAAATACTGATTGGACTCCCGTCCTCAGGACTGGTGGAGTCCCAGTGGTCAGACCCCCTCCGATCATGAAGCTCTCCCCTATCCTGTGGAAAGGGAATAACTTTATAACTTCACACAACCCCTTTAACCTCTGAAAGACGTAGTCTAATTTGGTACTCAAAGAGGTTTTACCACTAAAGACATTCATTCCCTGTCGTCAGGATAGGGTATAAAAGATTGCTGGGGGTCTGACAGCTGGGACCCCCAGAGATCAGCGCACTAACTGCCTCATTTGAATAGTGCAGTGGTACACATGTTCACCAGCATTTACTTCTATGGGACGGAGAGAAATTGCCAAGCGTATCTGTTTAAGCCTGTCCCATAGTGCAGTGGTCACATATGCACACGGCATTTAAAGGGTAACAGCTCAGATGAGTGGCGTGGCTTATCGGAGCTGTTGCGGGCGGGCGTCAGGTGTAAGAAACAGCCGACACCTGCACTGTATGGTGCGGGATTGACTCGCGATCCCCCTCCATACACACTCTGAACCTGCAGGACGTAACTCTACGTCCTGTAGCATTAAGGGGTTAATGTACCATGCAACATTGGAGTAAAATAGGGGGGAAAAAAAACACAATTGCATCATTGTTTTGTGGGTTTTGTTTTTAAAGCGTTTACAGTGTAGCAAAAACACCATGTTAACTTTATTCTACAGGTCAGTACAAATACAGCAATACCACATGTAAACCATTTTTATGTTTTATTACTTAAAAAAATTAATATTTTTTTAAACAAAAAAAAAAAGTGTCACCCTATTCTGTGACTCATATGTGATTTTTGCAGAATGACCTAGTTTTCATTTGCACTATTCTGGAATACATACTATATGACTTTATAATAATTTTTTATTCAATTTTTTTAGGAGCTCGAGTGCTCAAAAAACTGCAATTCTGACATTATGTAATTTTCAAACGATCAGCATTACATAGTTTAATCCTTCAGTCGTTTTTAATTAATTAAATTTTTTATATGGAAAAGGAGGAAAGTAGAATTTTTTTTGAGAAAGAGAGAACCAAGAAAAGAAAAAAAAAAGCTCGAGACCCGGCGTCCTACATACAAAAATGCTTGAGTCTCCCATTGTAGTCAATGAGGTTCGTTACTCGAGTAGAGCTCTCGAATTTTACGAAAAGCTCGACTCGAATAACGCGGACCCGAGCATTTGGGTGCTCGCTCATCTCTACTTCTGTAATATTACTACAATACTTTAGTATTTCAGTATATTATACAGTCTATTAAGCCCCACCATAGGCAGAGCTTATCACACACCAATACAAGGCAGCCCTGGGAGCCTTCACTAGGCAACAGGATGCCATTCAAACCAGTTGGCACCCTTCGATCATGCCATGGGTGGGCTAATGGGGCACTGGAAAGCACCCTTAACCAGCTACGCTCCACCCCCCCCCCCCCCCCCGCTAGCTACTAAGTGCCACGGACAAGACTAACCATGGCATTCAATGAGTAAAACAGCCATTATCGTGCAGCCTCTGCAGGTTGATGTCATTTGTCAAAAAAAAGCCAAAGCCAATAAAATAAGCCGGAAACCCCTTTAAACTAACATTTGTCGAGTGTGACAAGATGAATGTTCATACACAACTTGTGTACAATGGCCACTACAATACAAAATGAATGGGCAGCCACAAAAAGCATTAAGTGCGATATGAACATTCATTGGCATGCCATGAACATTCATAAGGCAACAACTACATCTGTAATACACTGTACTACTTGTGTAGTAAGGGCTATTATGTCTGCCTGTCAGAAATCTACTGATAGTCAGTCTATTAGACTGGGCAATAAAATTCTGTTTAAAGTTTTCCACCAATCAACGGTCACAACTGTAAAGACACACTGGAATATAGTTACTCAGAGCTCCTTCACACGACCATATTGTTACAGTATATTCCGTGCATAGATTTGCATGTGGAATACACTGTACCAATCTGCCATAGGCTCCCATGCTGCCGATCAGACATATTGTGAGAAATACACAGCAGCATGTTCTATCTTGGCATGTATTACACACACATATATGCCAAGATATACACAAGAAATGGAAGAATCTTATTGCGTACTTGCTGTGTGCTGAGCGACTGTCACATGTGAATTACACTTGTGTACAGCTGGCCTTAGACTGGCATTTCACACACTGGTCTAAATAAACTGTGTTCCTATCTACGAACCAAAAATGTTTTAAGAGGTGCAAGCTCAGTGCATCAGAGGCAAGCCTACATAAGCTGCAAGTTGGAGTAGGTTTCTAGTTATAAGGTAGGCCAGTTTATGGTATACAGTATATTATACTAAATGTGATGAGTTATGTGTTGCCACACACTGTTAAAGGGGTTGTCCCATTACAAATCAACTATTTAAAATTAGAGCCTAATGGATTACAACAATAAATGGTACTTAACTGTCCCCAGCCCTGTTGACAGCAGAACTCAGGTGAAAGCTGACTGCCATTCAGAAATCGCAGTGTCACCAGTCGGAGCTACTGACATAATGGAGTCCAGGATGTAAGTGCTGATACCAGGAGATCAGGTGGTGATACTGCAGCCTCTGATTGGCAGGCAGCAGTCCCTAACTTCCATTGTCAACAGAGACCGGGAGAATCGCGGGACTGCAGCACTAGATCCTCAGAGCTGTGGATGGGTAAGTACAGTTTGTTTTAATACACTGGGATTTAATTTTAACCAGTTATAACCAGGCAACCCTTTTACTGACAAGCCATGCAGACTTTTTGAAACCGTGGGGAGGTCCAGCATTAAAGGGCATCTATTAGCTACTTTTAGCCCTATAAGATAAGCTTATGGGCAGAAAGTAGATGACCCGTGGATTCCCAAAATGTAAGTTTTATACTTACCTTCCCCATATTCCCCCAGTGTTAAAGTTGAAAGCTGCTACTGAATGAATTTAGTGATGTGATAAGTTGTGCGCCCAGTTTAGCTTTTAAAAATTATATCCCCTGACTCCACAGGTCACATGTCACCTGCTTTCAGCCCATAAGCTTAGCTTCTAGGGCTAAAATTAGCTGCCAGACTCTTTTAAAGGGGTTGTACCAAGATTACAAGTTATCCCCTATCTGCTGAGACCACTGCCAATCTCAAGAACAGGGGTCCGGTGTCCTCCGTCCTCACTGCGGGGTTACTGCACCTCCCGCAAGGAGGAGACTAAATGGAGTGCTGGTTGTGCAAGTGCGCTAGCGCTCCATTCACTTTCAATGCGACTGCTGAGATAAAGTGGCGGGCACTCAGGTATTTCCGTCAACCCCACTGAAATGAATTGAGTACTGACCACGCATGTTCGGACGGCGCTCCATTCATTCTGACGTCACCACGGGGAAAGAAACGAGCCCTGCAGTGACAGGCAGAGGAGGACATGGGACCATAATTCTTGAGACTGGCAGGAGTCTCACTGGTAAGATCACCACCGATCCTGTGGTAGCAAATAACTTGAAATCATGATAAACCCCTTAAATGCCTGAAAAGTTACAATTTAGGCATACAGTGAGGAAAAAAGTATTTAGTCAGATACCAATTGTACAAGTTCTCCCACTTAAAAAGATGAGAGAGGCCTGTAATTGACATCATAGGTAGACCTCAACTATGAGAGACAACATGAGAAAACACATCCAGAAAATCCCATTGTCTGATTTTTAACAAATTTATTTGCAAATTATGGTGGAAAATAAGTATTTGGTCAATAACAAAAGTTCATCTCAATACTTTGTTATATATGCTTTATTGGCAATGACAGAGGTCAAACGTTTTCTTTAAGTACTCACAAGGTTGGCACACACTGTTGCTGGTATGTTGGCCCATTGCTCCATGCAGATCTCCTCAAGAGCAGGGATGTTTTGGGGCTGTCGCTGGGCAACGCCAACTTTCAACTTCCTCCAAAGGTTTTATATAGGGTTGAGATCTGGAGACTGGCTAGGCCATCTTTTTAAGTGGGAGAACTTGTACAATTGGTATCTGACTAAATACTTTTTTCCCTCACTGTATGCATCAAAAATTGTGACTTTTATATGCCGGGAACTGGCGTACAGTGCATGGTAAATATGCCCAATTGTAGTTAATTTATACATGGCTTTACAATAGACTCTATGGACTTACTGTATGCACTGACCTGGATAATTCCAGTAGAGTATGTTGTGTCACACATCACTGACATTCCTGCTAACCCGACAGTAGTGTCAGCAAAGTCAACATTCCTAGAAGACAGAGATTGGACCTGAACACCAGCAGAATGTGCAATATAACATATTACATATCACAGATACAGATAATGAAAAACATATCACCAGGAACTTAGGAATCATCCTTATTAAGGTGCTTATAGAAGTTAAATGAAAGTTGATGAAAATAGACAATTTCAAACAAAACAATTGATCATTGTATGAAATTTAACAATGAATAATTATTTTAGCAAACTGCTGACATACTCATCTTCTGGAAAGTTGGCCGTATTTTAAAATTTTTCCTCATCATGGGCCAGAAGAGCTTTAATTTGTAAATGATTTTTCTTTGAATGTTCCCTGTGGTAATTTGGAAGTATAAGATCACTTCCACACGGGGGACATTTTGTCGCCACGCAACAGTACTACAGATCGCATGTATGTGGAGCCCATAGTTTCCTATGGGTTCTTCAACACGAGCGATGTTTTGTAGCCTGTGACATAGTGAGAATACAAAATTATGGCATGCGCTATACAGCTGCAATTTGCAATTTCTTGAGGCTCATGTTTCCCTACGGAGCCTTCCTTTGTGTTGCATCGCACAAAACGTGGTTTTCGTGCGGTGCGATGCAACATTTACAGTAGGAAATGCTACTATGAAAGCCCTGAAGGCCTAGCTGCATAATAAAAAAAAAATCTAAGAGGCACTGTCTGACTCCACCACACGTCGCCCAAAGCTCCCTGGTACTAGTTTGAAGTTTGAAAATCCCCACCTCCAGGAAGCTCTGCCTCTGATTAATTCTCGAGCGTTGCGGCTCAGCCAATCAGAGCAAGCACTTGATAAACCAATCACAGCCATTAAATGAATATCGCATTGCCCATGTAATAACATAACCTTCATTCCGTTGTTAGGCATCACAGTACACATGTACTATACAAGTCACATCCCTGGCTGTCTGGCTGCTAGATAACACTGATGCATTAGATAACCTTGGCCTAGTGCCTTACACACAAAGTCCATCATACCTAACTAAGCAGGGTGTCACCCTAAGGGGCAACATTTCCTGTCAGGATCCTGGGTTGAACCCACCATTTGTCTCTTCTCCTTAGAGCTACAGTCTCTCATGGACCTTACAGGACGTTCTCTCAGGGACTCTGAGTGTAGCAGGGGAGGAGGTTTTATTTCTGCCCTGCCACACTCACACAAGTGTTTTCTCTAATTTACTAGCAAAATGACGGCTCTACCGACCTCTGCAGACCATCTGTGCTACTACACTGCCACACTCCAGAAAGATCTTCTGTCTGTCGCCTAATGTTACTGAGCATATATGGCAAGTTTGAACAACTATGACAAACAATATGGACGGCTGCGCATGTGAAACACTTGCCCACCGTTTGTGCAATAGTTGTTCAGCCATTAACCTACTTCTATCCAATGTGTATGGTCAACTTTAAATCCAGAGGTCGGTGGGCTTACGTGATAAACTGTGCATTATCATGAGGCTTCCTTGGCAGCAGGGATTGGACCCTCCAGTCAGTGAATCTCGGCAGGAGCGCGTTGTAATCAGAGACCACCTGTATCTGGTCGCCAGAATTCCATATTTCTATCCCGATGAGGGCGACAAAAATATTGATCTGTTTGTAATACTGTGTGAAGAGCAAAAGATGAGTCTGTAACAGATCAGCAATAACAAAAAGCTGCCAATATTGTCAAAATGAAGTTATTGTAGCCCCTCCAGTAGAAGTGCATATAGTGTCAGCATTCAGGGACCTTCACACTGGCGAGAAAATCGCACGATTTTCTCGCAACGTGAGAGATAGTGAAAACACATGATTATGAAACCAATGAATTTCAATGGTTTCATTCTCATTTGTGATGTTTTCACTCCAGCGATGCTGCGTGAAAAAGAAAATTGCAGCGTGTTTTTTCTCTTTCGATATCACCCATTGTTTCCAATGGGGCTGGCGGCAGCAGCGCCGGCCCCAATTAAAGCAATGGGAGAATATCGCGATCCTCTGCCACTGTTGTGACAGCAGCAGGGAATTCCTTCATCCCCGCGGGGAGTCCCCTCATCACTGAACACTGTGACAGCAGCGGCAGGGTGTTCAGTGATGAGGGGACTCCCTGCAGGAAAGAATGAATGCATCCCCTGCCGCTGCTATCATGGCAGTAGCAGAGGATCGTGATGTTCTCCCATTGCTTTCAATGGGACCGCCGCTGCTGCAGTCCCATTAAAAGCAATGGGATGAAGGGATTCCACGCAATGATGCAAGGCTATTTCCACATGAAAACAGGTTTCCCATGGATTGCGAGGGTGATATATGGCCATGAATCATGGCCCAATATCGCTCTCGCCAGTGTGCAGGAGCCCTTACCGTATTCATGTGGTTCACGATTCCAAACAATCGCTGATTAACCTTTTGAATATCCTGGTCATATTTAGTGTACTGGAACAATAAAGAGTTGTTGAGATGTAAGAACAGTTTATACAAACGTTGTCTATTTATCAGATCATTAATATTAACGTAAACACATAAAAAGCTATAGACAGGGGAATACACAAAATAGGCCTAATGCTAGGACACACCATCATTTTACTATCAGTGGGGGTCTGATATCGGGAATCCGCCGATCATAGAATGAAAGGGCACATCAGAGATTTAGTGCTGTATGTATCCGCTCTGGATTCCGCAGGTATAACCCTCCATAGCAAGCTATGGAAAAATGATTCTTCATGTCAACGAGCAGAAACCAATTGCAATTTACGTTCGCGAATGAAAAATCGCAGCACGCTCCATTTTCCTGTGGTTCCCGCACGGACATTACAGTCAATGGAAGCTGTCCAATTTGCGACGCAAGGTCATTGCAGACAGGCCGCAGATTCTGCGGGAAAGCAGTTTAAACAACAACAACAACAAAAAAAAACAGTACTGCGCATGTGCGCCGACTGGTACTTCCGCACACATCTGCAATACAGAAAAAAAGAAGACCTGGACAGGTACGCGGGGTCGCCGCCGCGGGCAGAGTCAGATTTTTCTGCGGGCTCCTGCCCGTGGACATGAAGCACTGAAAAACCAGGCCAGAGAAAAAATTCCTGTTTGAGGGAAAATTACATGGGAGGCTGCTGTGACCTCCAATGAGCGTGAAGAGAAAAGGATTTTACGGTAAAAAAAACACTGTTTTCTCGTCTGTGTCATTGGGGGACACAGCAAGACCTTGGGACGTTCTAGAGCTGTACTTAAGCGAGTGGGAAGAAAAGGTGGCATGTTAGCTTAATGATCGCAGTGGGTATAAGTAAGCTACAGATCCACTAGCGGCTTCTGAGAATTGCCAAGGAAGTAAGGTCAGAAAAGTGTTCCTATCCCTAGGAAGGCAGATAATCCTGGCTATTGTTAAGAGGGTGCCTGCAAAATAGTAGGGTGGCATTATGGCCATTAACAGCTACTCCCGGCTAAAAGGAGATATTGATAGAGTAGATCAGAGCCATGGTTGCCAAGGATAACTGGTTTCTGTAGGGTGTGAGGAAGAGACATAATCGATCCTCAAAGGGATTGAAGAACCAGTGAAAAAGAGGAAAGTACTGAGTGCTCTTTGGGTTGCTACTTAGCAAAAGAGGGAAAACCTCGATCATGGTAGAACCAACGTTGAAAATCAGAGAGTTAATCTGCACCATTTCCAGACTAGCAGGACCCGTGCTACAAACCGCTTTGTTCTTGACAGGTGATGCTGGCCCTCCAGCTGCCTGCTCAGGGGTGTAGAAAGAGCAGGAGAGCTTAGAGAGGAGAGTGGTAATGCGGGACGTAGTTTGCCAGAGTGCGCTGGATGTCGCAGGTATGGCAGTAACGATCTGTTTGTATGTGTGCTCAGTTAGCTAGGTAGGCCTAGTTCCCCAACTGCTCTGGAACCCTGTTTCTGCAATGGTGGAAGTAGTTTCCTGATTCTGCTCCTCACCCAAATTTGCCTGCAGCTCTCTGAGTGAAGACATATGGCTTCAGTCATCAGCATCAATTCTTTACAGATACAATCAGAAATTTCACATCTCTTGGATCCCTCCATAACATCCCCTAAATATCTGGAAAGATAGGGATAATCCCACACAACAAAAATTATCTTTATTGCGATCAAGGTCCCTGTGGCTATATCAAGGCTGAACACATTTTTTGTGTGGAAGAAGCCCGAATTTTTATAGGCTCTCCATGGCAGAGATTTACCTTAAATAATTGAAATCTCTCTATCCTTCCTACCAAGAACGCTTAAAGGGGTTGTCCCGAGGCAGCAAGTGGGTCTATACACTTCTGTATGGCCATAATAATGCACTTTGTAATGTACATTGTGCATTAATTATGAGCCATACAGAAGTTATAAAAAGTTTTATACTTACCTGCTCCGTTGCTGGCGTCCTCGTTTCCATGGTGCCGACTAATTTTCGCCCTCCGATGGCCAAATTAGCCGCGCTTGCGCAGTCCGGGTCGTCTTCTTTTCTGAATGGGGCTCCGTGTAGCTCCGCCCCGTCACGTGCCGATTCCAGCCAATCAGGAGGCTGGAATCGGCAATGGACCGCACAGAAGCCCTGCGGTCCATGGAGACAGAGGATCCCGGCGGCCATCTTCAGCAGGTGAGTATGAAGACGCCGGACCGCCGGGATGCAGGTAAGCGCTGTGCGGGTGGTTTTTTTAACCCCTGCATCGGGGTTGTCTCGCACCGAACGGGGGGGGGGGGGGGGGGGGGGGGGTTAAAAAAAACAAAACCCCCGTTTCGGCACGGGACAACCCCTTTAACGGTGAGATTGTGTTTTCTCGGTTTATTAAATACTCCACTTGGAGAAATATTACTTTGCTCCTCTGAATACTTTCTGGTGTAAAAGGTCCAATACCCACACTCCTAAATATGCTTCATTTGTTTCACCAGGATGGTCAAGTTTGTTCCTAACAATTGTGCGGATATGACATTGCCTAACCTGTGCATTCACTGGATAAGCATGTGTAAGAGAGAGTGAAGGGAATATACAATACTTCTCTTGTGGAAAGGAATAAGGAGGCAACTCAAAACTTTAAATCACTAGTAAGGAGCACTATGTAGCAGGTAGATCAGTAAAATAAAAAAAGGATAGAGCAACAGCAAGCCAACCACCCTGATGGTGAGTGATTGGATTTTGGACTTTACTTGCCCCCAGTGACAAACTTCTAGAATGGAGTAATAAAGCCAATGATGCTTGGCATAACTGCGTAGTCAAAAGGATAGAGCAACAGCAAGCCAACCACCCTGATGGTGAGTGATTGGATACCAATCACTCACCATCAGGGTGGTTGGCTTGCTGTTGCTCTCTCCTTTTTTATTTTACTGATCTACCTGCTACTTAGTGCGATACTTTTTGCTATCTTGTAATCAAAGAAGCATTAGGAATAAGGCACTAATAGAATCTAATTAGCGGAGAGAGATAGTAGTTAGAAATTCTCCAGTGTGTGACCTAAAAACTATTAGGCAACATCGTTACCACTGGTAGATAGGAATTAGTAAATATATAGGGGCCAGCAAGCTATCAAGGTAGATGCAAGGCATGGGTGTGTAAAGTCCATGCAACACTGTCTCTTGTACAACGCGAGACTCTGATACATGGCTTACTCTGAACTTTTCAGAAAAAAATCTTTTTGAGGTAAAAAAAAATTTTTGTAAATTTTTTTTTTACCATATTAAGAGGTATTATATACTTCATTGCAGATAACATCTGATCTGCAAGATATATATTTACCTGAGACCAACTGAATGCTCACTATTTGGTTATTATGCAATTGCTGTTAAGATCCTGAGAGGCATATTAAATATTCACAAGAGGTCCCTGAGGAGCTCAAGTTGAGCGAAACGCGTCGCACCAAGGACCAGATATTGATTAAGCCTTCTTGGTGCTAATACCAAGCACAAATAATCTCGGTCTTGGGCACTATCAGTTTCCCAAGACTGTAGATACTACCGTTGTGGGGGTGTATTATCACCCTAAAACGGTTATTCATTGCCTCGAATAGATATCAGTTAAGGCATCGCACTATACCTAGAAAGCACGATATATGGCATCTACATTTTCAAGAATCCTCTGAGATACACTTCCAGAGTTATTAATATTTTTCTTTATGTATTATGTGTGTCAGTCTTTGTGAGTACTATTTTAAATTTTAATTGCTTTATTAAAGGTTATGTTTTAAAGTCCTAACAGTGAAGAGTTGCACATAACATTTTGGACTTTACTTGCCCCCAGTGACAAACTTCTAGAATGGAGTAATAAAGCCAATAATGCTTGGCATAACTGCGTAGTCATGAGGGCTACATGAACATGGCAAAATAAGATTATGTCTCCTATGGAAGGAGGCAATGTGGCTGGGTTGATGTTTGCCATAGCTGTACAGTTGCGACAGGTATAGATTCATTGTACAACAATTACTACTCCTATGGAGAGAGGGTAAAGTGCACTTGTGAGAGCTCGGCTCTCGCTCTGTGTGAAAAGGGGCATGGATGATGGATGGAGATTTCCTCTCTGTGTTCCTGGTTCAGCCAAAGTAGACAAGACTGGGAAGAGACTACTATGGCACCCAGAAAAACATGCAACACATGGGTATGGCTACCCTGTGTGGCATTTATTCCCTCTGAAGTTGATATAGAGGTATCAATAGTGGGGGTACTGAGACCTGGACACCACAAGCAGCCCCCAACCCTCCTTCCCTCGCAAGCGGAAACATAGCAGTGGTCACAGGGAAGGAAGAAGCTGCAGAGGGGAGAAGAAAGAAAAGGGAAGGTAAGCAAGAACCCGTGTAAGCACTAGCCCCCCCTATCAACTGCAGTCCAAGGTAGAAACAGTTACCTTTCCCTGCCCCCTGAAGGTATTCTTCCCTTCACCAAAGTCATGGGACAGCGGACCATCCCCTGTAGGAGTAGGGTACTGGTAAGACACCGGAGAGAGGATATGGATAAAAATTCCACAGATTAGTGTCAAGAGAAGGGGTAGAGGGAGGGGTGTTTAGAATACTCACCCATGGGGGCAGAACATACTTATCTTTCCACCCTGGAGGAATAAAGCCCACAAACTCCAGGAGTACATGACCCTATGCTCACCTGCCTTTAGATATGAAGGGAGTTCTCTAGTTGGGGGCCACTATGGTTGTCGGGTCACGGTCAAACTGATAGTTGACCGTGTCTCCTTGTCTCCTGAGGATCAGGCCAGCAACGTAATGGTTAACTCCAGTCTGTTAGCTCTCTTTGGTGGTATAACAGGGAAAGTCTAGTGCCAGCCCTGTATTCCCAGATTCTGGAAGGAAAAAGTTGAAGACCAGGGAATGGCGAGGTCTGCCTCCTATGGACACAAATCTAAAAAATGATTACCTTGGTGCCTGCAGGAGTATAGCTGGTAAGAGTGAATACTTTTTTGCCTCTGTCTGCCTCCTAGTGGCAATAGCTATACGCATGGTCTTCAATGACATGGACCAGAAATAGGACATACATACTGCATTTTTTTCATGCTCGTAAACATAGGACTGGAAGATGCAGGTCTAAATGCTCCAATGCGAATCAATGGGAATTCAGTACTATGTATTATATGCATTATATGAAGTATAAATAAGCCCATGTGAATGGGCCCTTAAACTCATATCAGATGATAACATGGTAACTTGATTCCTTTTATTCAGCCGTTTCTATGGATTGCACATATAACATCTCACTTACCATACTCTGGTCGGCCACTATAAATAATTCAACATATTTTTTAGATTGCCAAAGATTGTCTTTCTGAAATAGTTGAAAAATATAATAAACTTTATTATAAGTGCAGTGATAAGAGGCAAAATCAAGTGATTAGAGACAAAATTGCTTGACACATATGCAGCTCTACCTTCCATGTGATTTGCTGAGTAAATGGAGGATTCCTCTCTGTGACTGTGACAGGCCTTAAAGGCGCTGTCCAGAAATATACAAACACGGCTGCTTTCTTCCACACACAGCGCCTCACCTGTTCAAAAGTTGCATATGGTACTGCAGCTCAGCTCCATAGGATTGAGCTACAGTACCATGCAGAAACTGTGGACAAGTGTGACATTGTTTCTAGAAGAAAGCAGCCATGCTTATCTAATATTGTACAATCACTTTAAATGGGCTGTCTGGGTGGGACATGATTCTTAAAAATTGATCCAAATCTGTTAAAAGAATAAATGCAGCAATACTAATCCCTCCTCTTCCCTGGTGATCCAGCACTGCAGTCCTTCTAGCCTTTGTTTGGGAGCATCTACTGCCTGACTGCTGCAGACATAAGGGTGGCAGCAGAGTGATGTAGATAGAATATCAAGAACATTTATTCCTCCATAATCAGTAAAACAAGCGAGCTCGATAAAGACCACCACTGGTTGAAACGTTGCTTTATTTTACTGATTATGGAGGAATAAAGTTTTTTTTTATATTCTAACTACATCACTCTGCTGCCACACTTATCTTTATACTTGGACAATTTTGGGTTTATGGCCCAGACCCTTTTGGCGTTGCGAGCGCCCTGTTATCAGGAACTCCTCACCTTATTGGTTTATTCACAATAACTGCTGCTGACTATCTGTATCTTGCAACTATGACTACTGCAGACAATCAGAGGCCGTAGCGGTCAGACATTTTCCAGGCATCATAACTCACTGGAGCCTCTGATTGCCTACAGTGGTCAGCGTTCCTAAACAAAGAAGTACTGCGGGGCTGCAGTGCTGATTGCCAGTGGAGACAGCCGCGGCGGAGGATCGCTTTTTCCCCGAAGTGATGCAAGATTTTTACATGAAAACAACTCGCGTCCCTGGAGAATTCACATGGTGCGAAGCATGATATGGGGGCGGAATTCACGGCCCTATATCGCTCTCGCCCGTGTGAAGTTAGCCTAGGGCCACTCTCACATAGGTGTTCTCTACAGCGATTTTTAATTTCAGTGGGGCTTCTAAGACGATCATTTTCAAATGCTGTCAGTTCTACCGTGTTTCCCCGAAAATAAAACAGTGTCTTATATTAATTTTTTGTTCAAAAAGGTTTAACTTTTTTACATGTATAGCTGCCTGGACAATATTTAAATTGACTTTTTAATTAACTGTTAGCAGGGCTTAATTTTGGAGTAGGGCTTATATTTCAAGCATCCTCAAAAAGCCTGAAAAATCATTTTGCATCCTCAAAAATTCTGGAAAATCATGCTATGTCTTATTTTCAGGGAAACAGGGTATTTTAGTGCGTAATGATGGGGTGCGTTAAAAACGCTGTCGAACGGGTTTGAAAACGCTGTTAGAAAATACTGTAAACCGCCGCATTTAAGAACACTGAATGGAAACTAAACAGACGTCATTGTAGTCAACGGGGTCCCTTTTGGCGCTGTTCGCTTCCATCCTAAGACGGAGCCATTCTGCCACAGAAATTCAGCTTTCCAGCTGCCCATACTGAGGTCAGTGCTGCAATGGGAGTGTATCCTTTTGTGGATTACAGTGTGTCAAAGCTTTAACCATAAGGACTAATAATGTATACATTTATTCACAAGATATAACAATGTATCAGCTCTGTTTACACCAGCATAAAATCAATCCATTAATGGAAATATTTATCTGTAAAATCAATAGAACTGAATAACATAGTGAGAGGTCAGTGAAATCAGAATTGTAGGACTGCAGCAGCAAAAACATCATAAAACAAATTTGACAGGAAGTCAACTAACTTTTTCACTTTTTTGATTTTTAGACATTTCAAGGGATTGTGTCAAGTTATGAAGTTATCCCCTATTCACAGTATAAAGGATAACTTTTTAATTGGTGAAGTCCAAACACTGGGACCCCCACCGATCCTGAGAACGGGGATCCGGTTGATCCCTAAGTGAATGTAATGGAGGTTGTACAGCAGTGCCTCCGCTCCATTCACTTCAATGACAGCGCTGGAGATTTCCGAAGCCCTTGAACTCCCAGCTTCCCAGCGGTTTACAGCGCAATATATCTATTAGGACTCTTATAATACTTTATATGAGGGCAGCATAAGATGCAGGAAGAGATGCTGCAGAGGTTTGGGATATAAAATTTTTTATTCGTTCATTTTCGTATTGTCAGCTGTAGAAAAAGCCTAGAAAACTATAGCCCCCCAAGTTCAGCGCCACCCCCATTCTACATTGTTTTCAGATAGGTCAGCCTAGAAGATCAAACAAATAATGTTACCTCAAAATCTGAAGCACGAAATGATGCGATGGATGGTGGTTTCTGTGGCGCAGGGCCATCACCGACACCACAGGTTATGTTCAGTGGTGCCACTTGTTCATGTACTGCATGTTCCTCACTATCTGTGAAGTTCAGTGGTTCAATCAAAAATCTTTGCTCTCGTATTTGGATAAGCCCGCTGTGAAATGATGAACATGGAAAATCCTATAGATATGACTGCTTCAGTTTAAGATTGGATGGATGGATGGATGGATGAATGGATAGATACCTTAAACCATTACATGTACTGAGGGTGACCGCTGAGTCGTTCTCATTCTTTACATGCCCCTGGTAATGGCAGTGATCCTGGAAAGATAAATATATACTTAGGTCAGGGACACACAAACATATTTGCTCAGCGTTTTGCACGTGCATAATTTGCGTATAAGTGTATTTTGCGCAAGCATTTCATTTCCGCAAATATGCAGCATGCTCTATTTTCCATGCATTTGCCACGCACATGTACAGGCAAATACGCAGTGCAGATGCGCGCATGAATGCACTAATGTCCATGTGACACCGGTCTCAGGAAACATTTATTTACAATCAGAGAATAAATAAGAGATCTATAGATGACTAGAAGAATGTGGTTATAGTATTCTGTTTTCCAGTTTGCACACGCACCACTGCTGTACAACACGTGAAAAATCTCATAGACAATGTCACAATGAACTTCTACCATCAAACCTAATAAGCACATAATACCAATTTCCCAAGTCACACTTACAGGGGTTCAAGTTGTCCCCATGCCCAAAAATCTGACATGGAGGGAGAAAGCTGTCAACAGTTCATTTCTGTTCTTTAAAGGGGTTGTCCCGCGCCGAAACGGGTTTTTTTTTTTTTCAACCCCCCCCCCCCCCCCCCGTTCGGCGGGAGACAACCCCGATGCAGGGACGTAAAAAAAAACCGCTCAGCGCTTACCTTAATCCCCGCGCTCCGGTGACTTCTATACTTACCGGTGAAGATGGCCGCCGGGATCCTCTTCCTCCGTGGACCGCAGCTCTTCTGTGCGGTCCATTGCCGATTCCAGCCTCCTGATTGGCTGGAATCGGCACGTGACGGGGCGGAGCTACACAGAGCCCCATTGAAGAAAGCAGAAGACCCGGACTGCGCAAGCGCGTCTAATTTGGCCATTCGACCATTTTAGACGGCGAAAATTAGGCGGGCTCCATGGAGACGAGGACGCCAGCAGCAGAGCAGGTAAGTGAAAAACTTTTTATAACTTCTGTATGGCTCATAATTAATGCACAATGTACATTACAAAGTGCATTATTATGGCCATACAGAAGTGTATAGACCCACTTGCTGCTGTGGGACAACCCCTTTAAGGCTGTCTTAATTGAGCACTTGGTAATTGCGTATTATGAGTGCAGGTTTTGTGTGCACAATACGCTGTACCAATATCACATAGGCAGCCATGTTGCCGCTCACGTGAATTGCGTATATTACACTTGTAAGAAAAATTGCAGCATGTTCTATCTTGGCACGTATTACGCTCGCATACACCCCAAGATGGTGCACGGCGATGGGCTGCAAGCAGCCCATATGTAATGTCATGGCGTACTGGCTGCGTGCCGGGCACATATATCTTGCAGCCCGCACACTGCAATATACGCTCGTGTGAGCCTGGCTGAATTCTGTATTTACACAGTAGAGTGTGATAACGGCTCGAGAAAAATCAGACCTATATACGGTAGCACTTGTTTACTTTTTGATCAAGCAGCTATATCTTAGCTATTCATGAATGAATAGCTAAGAGCTATGTCTGATTGGCTGAGCGCTCAGCCAATAGCTAAGCAGTAGCTGCTATTGGCTGAGCCCTCAGCCAATCTGCACAGCCCTTTCAGGAGGCGGGGATTTTTAAATCCCCGACTGCTGAAAGAGCTTAATAGCAGTGCCAGGGAGCCAGCAGGAGGACGCGGCTGAGCGCAGGAGAGGTGAGTAATAAATTCTTTTACACACTTATTGATGATTATCGGGGAAGGGCTTATATTTCAAGCCCTTCCACGATAATCATTCTGCGGGGCTGAAACCATTAATTTCAATGGGATCGGCAGCAGTGCTAGCCCCATTGAAACCACTTGCGATATGCCGGTTCTATACTGGCCTCTTTCTTGCGCTGCGATGCGAGATTTTTCTCGTGCTCTCGCAGCGCAAGAAAGAAAATATCGCCAGTGGGTGGGAGCCCTTATAGAGAGAAATATGGGAGATGACAAGGTAACTAATCTCCTCCTCCCCTTTCCCTGAGCAGCTATATCTGATCTCAAAGTGAAGCTGAAAAGTTGTATCCTCTTTGCAGATAGATTTTATCAGTGAGTTCAGAGTGAGTGAAAAGTTAAGGAGGGGAAGAAAGAACCTGAAGTGTAAAACGGGGGTATGTTTCTCTACATTACAATGTTTCTTATATTCGTTTGTACGAATGATTCATGGAAAGCTTAACAAAACCACAGCTCTGTGTGGCCAAAATAATCTAGTTTCATTTTTGTCCTGCAGTAAGGAAAAATAGTGGTGACTAATGTTTCTTCTTTCTCTGCATACCACTGCTGCAGCTGCAGCTAAAGAAGTCCACACATACAGCAGTTTAGGTCTCAGCTTTCTGGAAGCCTTGTGTGAATAATAGGAGGTTGAACTTAATGGGTATGTTAACTTTTGAGGCCATTTTTTATTGCTCCTATGAATCTACAATAGACAAAGAAGCAACTCTACAAATACAGTGGTGCCTTGACTTGCGAGTGCCTCAGCTTGCAAGCTTCTTGACTTGCGAGCAGGCTCTCTCCCAAATTTTTGGTCTGATTACAGAGCAAAAACCCGGGTTACGAGCCTGCTCGCAAGTCAAGAAGCTTGCAAGCTTATACACAGAAGGCTGGCTTCAGGGAGGGGGGGCTAAAACTCACCTACCGCTAGCATTCAGGTCCTCGCTATGGACTACTCCACACCGACAGGGCATTTCTTCTTGAAAGCGGGGCTTAAATACCCTGCCTCCAGCAAGCTAATTCTCTGATTGGGTAATCCAGTGTCGCGTCAGCCATTAAAAGCCGGCGCTGGATTAACCAATAACAGCCATTCAATGATGGTAGGTGAGTATTGATGTTTGCTTTTTTAACATGTAGTGTAGTTAGGGCTTATTTTTGGGGAGGTCCGGAACGGATTAATGGCGTTTTAATTCATTGCAATGGGGAAAATTGATTTGGGATGAGTTTTTTGGGTTAAGAGCTCCATCACGGAACAAATTAAACTCTTAAGCCAAGGCACCACTGTAGTACACTTAAATATGTATATTGTGTGCTGAAAATGGTCTTTGCAAAGGAGCTGGGTGAAATTTTGCATTGTTTGTCTTCTGCAGCTTCTACTTATCACTGCTTACTTATAGACAGTGCAGTCCAAGTCTCAATAAGAGATCTGTCAGTGAGGCTGGCCTAAAGGCTAAGTTTCCCTTTGCTTTCTCTTCTCAAGATTATTATTAGTTAATTTATCTTTGCTGTTGTTATAAATTAGCTGATAAAAAATAGAGAAGGGAGATAAGGCTGAAAACATCATCAGTCCAGCCTCACTAACAAATCTCCTATTAAGACTTAGGCCTCCTGTCCAACAGCGTAGCAATATCCCACGACAGATCTTCACCGGGGAGAGAACTGACAGCTCTCCGCGCTGAGCCTATCTGACAGATAGGCTCACCGTGGAGAATTGCGGCAAATCGCAGCATGCTGCGATTTAAATCCCATGAGCGGAGAATCGCTGATTCTCCACTCGCGGACAGCGGGGATGTGCTTTCCATAGCAAGTCGATGGAAAGCATTCACTGCATTTCCCGCGGCCGGATTATTGCTGTGGGAAATGCAGTGAAAAATCGCCCATGGACAGGAGGCCTTACACTGCAGTGTCTATATACAGTGATACGTAGAAGCTGCAGAAGACAAATGGTGCAAAATTGTTAATCAAACTGTATTGCAAAAATGACTGTTAGCACAAAATATATGCACTTAAATGAAAACTCATTTCTACCTGAAGGCTGTTGACTCTTACTATACCTGGTACTCAGGACTGTTTGTTACAAGAGTCCCGTTTGCCAGATAATGGCTTTCTGTGTAGTTTTTACCAAAGAGATTTCTGTAGAAACATAAAGGAGTTAGTATGAATGTGTTATATCATCACTGAAAATCGACTCTATAATGCCTTGTTATATGTAGAAGTATCCTATAGTCACCTCGCCATCAGTTATATATATATATATATATACACAACATATACTGAGATCACTCACTCTGTCTTCTCAATGTGAATAACTGTGGAGTTCCCACCCAGGCTGATCTCATACTGGATGACATCTGGATAAATGTTCTGGAGAAACAGATTAGAAAGACAAAAATTAATGGATTGTGTGTATTTAAAGGACTTGTTGGTTCTTGACAATCTTTTAATGGGAAGGGTCACCTGAAAATTAACAGGATGCCCCAGCCAATGAAAAACCAAGCAATCAGCCGTAAACTATGGAAGAACCAGTGAGAAAGTGTTAATTTCCCTTGCAGCACCACCACAGGGGAAATTAAGCATTACATGTAATACAAGAGTACTGGATTAGCTGTATTCACCTCTGTGTTGTGGTTTCTGCTTATCATGGAAACCGTTATGCAGAATCAGATCCATCCTATATCGGCCACTAACCAAGGAGGACAGATATGTAATCTAGTTGGGTGGGTCCGCTACTTTGTCTTTCATTTTGCGGTGCTACTTTTTTCATCAAATGTGACAGAACCAGCTGCAGAAGCTCAATGCAGATACCACTGATTGGACAGTTTTACAATAAGTATAAGTGTACTTGGAGTGGGAGCTACCTGGCTGTCTCTCCTGAACACGGCATGCACTTTCCGAGGAAAGACAATCTCAAATGGCCGTACTTCTAGCAACTGACTGAGCGCTGAAAGACAAAACCACAAGGAAACAACTAAACAGAGGTACAGGAGCTCTATACATTGTATTAGGCTTCTTTTACATAGTGGATAAATCCGTTGTTTTTCCACAGCAAAACCACAATGAAATTCACAGCATTTTGTTGCAGATTTACCTGCCGGATCTCACTCATTACATTGAAATGAATGAAAGCTGCAGTGAATTTTCTGTTAAGAAATAAAAATAAACATGCTGCAGATTTGAAAATCCACAAAATGACTCAAATCTGAAGCAGAATAGTTCCATTGTTAGTGAATGGAATTTGTTAAAACCCCCTTCACTAACATTGTACTGTACATAGGTGCAGAAAAAATGCTGCATTAAGTACCTGATAAGTGAAACCAGCCAAAGGGCTCGTGCCAATGAGCGGTGCAGGATACGCCCACGGATTTACCGCGTTTAAAAAAGGGATAGTGCCTGCGAGTGATCGCGGAATTCCGCAGTCTCCATTAATATGCTATATTAATGGAGACCTCCCGCAGCGTAAATCTGCGGCAAGTAGAACATGCAGCAATTTATTTCCCACATTGGAAATCCGCGGTGGAATTCTGCAAGTGAGCATTGGCAGGCAGAAAGCTATTAGGTTCAATAGAACTAAAGATGAGCGAGTATACTCGGTAAAGGCAATTGCTCGAGCGAGCATTGCCTTTATCGAGTACCTGCCCGCTTGAGATGAAACGTTCGGGTGCCGGCGCAGGGGAGCGGTGAGTAGTGGCTGTCAGCAGGAGGGAGCGGGGGGGAGAGAGGGAGAGAGATCTCCCCGCCGCTCCGCTCTCCCCCGCAGCTCCCTGCCTGCCGCCGGCACCCGAACGTTTCATCTCGGGCGGGCAGGTACTCGCTAAGGGCAATGCTCGCTCGAGCAACTGCCTTTACCGAGTATACTCGCTCATCTCTAAATAGAACCTAAAAGCTGCGGAATTCAGCCGTGGATTTCCGCTGCGGGAAACGCAGTAAAAATCCATTTGTGGGCATTAGCCCTTAAGACAGGACCAGCAACAAGCAAACAGGGCCCATTGAACTTAGGGGGAATCAAAGAAATCTTGGTAAATATGCTGTATTAGGGCGCCCACCCACTGGCGATTTTTTTCCCTGCGAAATTCGCAGCATTTTTTTCTCTGCAGGTGTCTATGGGACTTGTAATGTTAAAATCGCGATCGCGCAAAATCGCGATTTCGCGCGATCGCGATTTTAACATTACAAGTCCCATAGACCCCTGCAGAGAAAAAAATGCTGCGAATTTCGCAGGGAAAAAAAATCGCCAGTGGGTGGGCGCCCTTAGGGTAGGTTCAAGAGCGGCCTACTTTGTCTCTCATCTAAAAATCAACTTATACCTTAAGCAGGCATAAAATTCACAGCTCTCTTATATAAGGCCTCCTTCACACAGGCGTTTTTGTACAGCATTTAGCGCTGCGTTTTCAGTGCTGTGCTAAATGCTGTACAACGTTGCCATTCATTTCAATGGGGCTGCTCACAGAAGCGTCAAGTCGCAGCGTTTCCAACTCTGCGCTTTGACAGCGATGCATGTTCTATCTTTGGGCGTTTTCAGCCCTGCGTCGCCCATTGAAATTTCAGTACTGCTGAAAACAACGCAAAACCTGGTGCCGCATTTTTGGCAGTGTTAACCGAAAACCAGTTTTCGGGGAAGGGCTTGCAATATAAGCCCTACACCGTAAATCAGTCCTAGCTACACTAGATGGGAAAAAAGAAAAGCAATACTCACCTAGCAGCTGCCGTCTGGGTCCCGGCCGCTGGTATCTGCCGCTGCTCTGGGCTTCCCTTGCACTGACAGATCTATTGCTGTAAGCGAGGTTTGAGAACCCCGCCTCCAGCAATAGATTGCTGTGATTGGTTCTAGGCGCTGGCTCGATGCCCAATTACAGCCATTCATTGACTGTCTCAACCAATCAGAGCTGCTGAAACTAGGCTGAATCTGCAGTAAATGCACCATTGAAAAATGCTGCGTTTCTGCAAACGCCTGTGTGAGGGAGGCCTAAGGTGATAAACCTCATTTCCTAAGAGCTAGCCAAGGGCAATGCCTATTTGCATGTGTTTGCTGCCACTCATCACTAGCCATACGTATTAGTAGTCGATTACAGGGAGCAACACAAAAAGCTAAACTTTAGTAAAGCAAAATTTGATCAGCTCAGAATTACTCTTGTCAACATTAAATGGAACAATGTCCTCGAAAACAACAGCACAGACACAAATAGGAGAAGTTTAAAAACATCCTAAATACCTCATGTAAGCAGTTCATACCTCTTGAAAATAAAAGAACTACAAGTAGAAGGATACCAATGTGGCTCAATAAGACTGTAAGGAAGGTAATAAGCGAAAAAAGAAAGCATTTAAAATATTAAAACAAGAAAGCAGTGAAGAAGAGCTAAAAACTTACAGAGAAAAAATATATAAAAGATAAAAACGGTCAAGGAGGAGGCAGATGGACTGATTGCCAAAGAGAGCAAAAATAACCCTACTTTTCAATCATATAAATGGTAAAAGGATTTGCACTGAAAGCACTGGCCCTCGAACAATAATGTAAGAGAAATCATAGAGGATGATGGGGGAGGGGGGGTGAATCAATTAAATAGTTTTTTTCGCAAGTGTATTAACAAAGGAAAAAGAAATGCCACGCGAGAAGCAGGGGGATAAAACAACCTCACTAAATATCACCTGCCTGACGCAGGAGGAAGTGCAGAATCGGTTCAAAAAGATTAAAATCGACAAATCGTCAGACCCAGAAGGAATACACCCAAGGGGTCTAAGGGAACTAAATGACGTGATAGCTAGACCACTATTTTTTATATTTAGGGACTCTACTGAGACAGTGGTTGTACCACTGGATTGACACATTCACAATGTGGTTCTATAATACAAAAAGGGGTCAAGAAGAGAGCCTGGTAAGTACAGGCCGGTAAGTCTCACTTCAATATTCGGAAAAATATTCAAGGGGTTTCTGAGAGATGCCATCCTGGAATACCTTAAGGAAAACAATGGCATAACGCCTCATCAGCATGGGTTCATGAGGGGTTGATCATGCCAGACCAATTTGATCAGCTTCTACGATGAAGTAAGTTCTAGGCTGGACCTGGGAGAGTCTAATTATCTCATATATCTGGATTTTTCTAAAGCATTTGACACGGTGCTACATAATAAGTTGAAATATAAAATCAGACAACTCGGTCTGGGCGAATATGTGTGTAGTTGGGTAAAGAACTGGCTCAGAGATAGAAAGAAGAGGGTGGCAATAAATGGTTCGTACACTGATTGAGCCGCCGTTGCTAGCGGGGTGCCACAGGGTTCAGTATTAGGCCCTATTCTGTTCAATATATTTGACCTGATAGAGGGAATGCACAGTAAAATATCGATATTTGTAGACGATACAAAATTATACAAGATAATTAATATAACGGAGGACAATGTATGGCTGCAAACGGACCTAGATAAGCTGGGGGCTTGGGCAGAAAAATGACAAATGAAGTTCAATATTGATAAATGTAAGGTTATGCACATGGGCAGGAGAAACGGATGTCACCAATATACACTAAATGGGGTACTGCTAGGGAAAAGTGATATGGAAAAAGACCGGGTACTAGTTGACTGCAGACTTAACTGGAGCAATCAATGCCAATCAGCTGCTGCAAAAGCAAATAAAGTCTTATGGTACATTAAAAGAGGTATAGGGGCGAGAGACAAGAACATTATTTTTCCACTATATAAGGCACTTGTCAGGCCTCACATGGAATACTGCGCACAGTTCTGGACACCGATGCTCAGGAAAGATGTTGCAGTGCTGGAGAGGGTTCAAAGAAGGGCAACAAATTAATAAACAGAATGGAAGAACTGGAATACCCAGAGAGGCTATCAAAATTAGGATTATTCACCGCGGAATAAAGGCAGTTAAGCGGTGACCAAATAACTATGAATAAATACATTAGGGGACAATAATCATCTGTTTATATTCAGGACTGTGATGGTAACAAAAGGGCTTCCTCTACGTTCAGAGGAAAGAAGGTTTCATCACAGACACAGAAGGGGGTTCTTTACTGTAAGAGCAGTGAGACTATGGAACTCTCTGTCTGAGGACGTGGTAATGGCAAAATCAATAGAGGAATTTAAGAGGGGACTAGACGACTTTTTAGTGTGTTATGATATTATACAGGTTTTTAAAGTTTTTTCCATGACTTTACCATGAGATTTCAAGATTCACTCGCAGAATTCTAAATACACGCAATCAAAGGTTTGTTTTTTAATTATTGTTTCAAATACAAAAATAATAATAGACACACCCTGCCAAGTCAAGCTATTCCCAGTTAAATAATGTTATTTATTTTTTTAAATCCCCAACTATGAGAGGCGGGTTTATACATTTTGAAACCGAGTTTTATAAGGGACACTTAAAAAAATCTGTCATGTTTAAGTGAACTATTGTTCTGCCTAATAAAAAGTTAAAAAGTTGCTGCTCACCTTCCCTTTATCACACGGAATCTGAATTTTCCCGGCAGTAGTCTCAGTAGATCCTTTGCTTCACCGCCCAGTCCCAGCGGCATTACATACAGGAATACACAGGAGAAGCTGGCTTCACGTGAAACAGTTGTTGTTTATTCTGACTCAAGACCTCATGGACCAACCCACGCCAGAGCTTCCTGTCAGCTGTCGCCACGCCCCACTCCACCAAGGTCCAGTCCGTCACCTGAAGGATATCATCCATCCATCTTGCCCTTGGTCGGCCCCTCTTCTTTTTGCCTTCTACTTTCCCCAACATCAGCATCTTCTTCAAGGTATCCTGTCTTCTCATTATGTGGCCAAAGTACTTCAGTTTTGCCTTTAATATCATTCCCTTCATTGAGCAGTCTGCCTTTATTTCCTGGAGTATGGACTGGTTTGATCTTCTTACAGTCCAAGGCACTCTCAGCATTTTCCTCCAACACCACAGTTCAAAAGCGTCTATTTTCCTTAGCTCAGCCTTCCTTATGGTTCAGCTCTCACATCCATAGGTTACTATGGGGAATACCATTGCTATAACTATGCGGAGCTTCGTTATCAGTGTGATGTCTCTGCTCTTAACTATTTTATTGAGATTGGTCATTGCTCTCCTCCGAAGTAAACGTCTTCTGATTTCCTGGCTGAAGTCCGCGTCTGCAGTAATCTTTGCGCCTTAGATCTGTCTAAGATTGTTAACGATTCTTCCAGTGATTTTAACTCCAGCCTTGGATTCATCAACTCCCGCTCGTCACATCATGTGTTCTGCATACAGGTTGAATAGGTAAAGTGAGAGTATACAACCCTGCGGTACTTCTTTCGCAATCTTAAACCAATCTTTTGTTCCATGGTCTGTTCTTACCATCGCAACTTGGTCATTATACAGATTCCTCAGGAGGCATACAAGGCGACTTGTTATCCGCATACCACCAAGAACTTGCCACAGTTTATTATGATCCACACAGTCAAAGGCTTTAGAATAATCAATAAAACAGAAATAGATGATTCAAGATGATCTCAAGACTCCTTTGTGAGTTGAAACGCCTTCTGTCTAGTCTGATGCACCGTGGTACAATTTAATAAAGGCAAAGTACTGTTTCACGTGAAGCCAGCTTCTTCTCCGATGGATTCCAATTGTTCTGCCAGTAGTGAACCTAAACATTATAGAATCTATACCAGCACTACAACAGAATTAAATTAAGTGAGCTTGACAAAAGTTTTTTTTTTGACAGACTTTAGGCCGAATGCACACATCCGGGTTGGATTCCACATGCGGGATCCCGCAGCGGAATCCGACCATGTGCCCAGCCGGTGACCCACCGCGTACTTGTCCGTATTCTTCATAATCTGTATTGCGCATGTGCCGGCCGGCGCATATGTGCAATACAGATTATGCCGCGCTGTCGATAGGGGCTGACGCGGATTCCATGACCTTTCTGCAATGGCGCTGCTACAGTGCTGAAAAGATCGCTTGAACGGGCTACTTCATGCTACTTGAAGGTGCTCGTTCACATGATCTGTGGTGCGTGCTTTCAAGGCTCCCATAGGAGCCTATGAAAGCATGCAGCAAACATAGGACAAGTCGTATCTTTGCACGCACCACTCAGCTGGCATGCGAGTTTGCACTGGCATGTCCTATCATTGTTAGATCTGCTAATTCAGCGTGTCTAACAAGCGCTCATGTGAACGCTTCTATAGGAAGCCATTGGTTCCTATAGAAGCGCTTTTTTCACGTGCCTCTTAAGCGCTAAAGCAGTGCTCATCTGAATGAGGCCTTAGCAAGACTCAGGAAAAATTCCATGACAAAAATGCATGAAAAATCTGAAAATTCCACGACATTTACAGGTATTCCATGAAATTCCAGGTTTTCCATGACGCCTATGAACCCTGAAGGATATAGTCATTAAGTAACCAGCGGGGTTGTTGATCCGAGTCCTGGAGTCAAGTAGAAACTTTCAAACGCTGATTCAGGGATTATTCTGATTGCCATTATGGATTCGGGAAGGATTTTTTTTCCCCAAAATGGGCTACATTGGCTTCTGCCTCATTGGGTTTTTTTTTTGCATTCCTAAGGATCAGCAAGGAGGAAGTGAAAATAGGCTAAACTAGATGGACATTGTCTACTTTCAGCCTAACATACTACGGTATGTTACAAACATCTAATGTGCATGATGACCGGCTGACTGCAGCATCCCGACATCTGCTGTTAGAGGAATTAAAGATCCTTTCAACCTTCAAGAAATGCATAATTCGGACATCACTTCACAACGACTAAAATTTGTTTGCAACTGACAAGATTTCCAACAGAAGTGAAGTCATAGGCTGAAAGCATACAATGTCCATCCAGTTCAGCTCGCTTCCACCTTGGCCCCCGCCTATTGATCAAGAGGAAGGCAAAAAAAAACAAATGAGGCAGAAGCCAATGTAGCCCATTTGGGGAAAAAAATTCCTTCCCGACTCCATAACGGCAGTCAGATTAATCGCTAGATCAACGTTTGAAAGTTCCTACCTGACTCCAAGACCCGGATTAACAACCCCACTGGTTATTCAATGTCTGTATTCTGTTACATCATAGTGCTCTAAAAAGTCATCTAGTCGCCTCTTAAACTCCTCTATGGATTTTGCCAATTCCACGTCCTCAGGCAGAGAGTTCTAGTCTCACTGCTCTTACGGTAAAGAACTCCCTTCTGTATTGGTGATGGAACCATCTTTCCTCTAAATGTAGGGGATGCCCTCTTGTTACCATTGCAGTCCTGGGTATAAAAAGACTAGTAATTATTAGGAAATTATAGGACCAGAGCCACACAGCTCTGCTATGTTGCTATGGCATATTAGCTGCACGTAATTTACAAACTTCAGCTGCTCGCTGAGGAGATATGTTGGCTCGTTGCTTTCGCATATCTGCTGCACGAGATTTACAAACTTCAGCTGGTGGCTGAGGTGAAATTGTGGCTTGTCGCTGTGTCATGTAAGCTGCATTAGCTTTACAGCAGCGTTTACCCCTCTGTGGTGACATGTTTGCACGACAGCGACTGTTTGTTACAACACTGAACAATGGTTCACGACTTTATGAATTATATAGTGGAACAATAACGTTCTCGTCCCTCTCTCCTATACCTCTTTTAATGCACCCCAAGACTATTTGTTTTTGCACCAGCTGACTGGCATTGATTGCTCCAGTTAAGTCTACAGTCAACTAGTACCCCCAGGTCGTTCATCTCTACTGATGCTGAACTATAGGTGAGAAAAGTCTTGTAGCTTAACAGACTAAATGTGACTCCGTGGTTTGTCCTGCAGCCTCTCAACGATGCCTCAATCTCCAATGCGAGGCATTTTCAACAGGGTACGACGAACTCTACTTATGGTGCCACTGACTGATCCAGACGTAACACGTGTTCATGGTTATGACTTCTGTCTCTGTGCCATACAGTCTGGGTTGTGTGTAATTGGCGTACGGCACTCGCTCTGAAGTTTTTTGATAGGAGCTTGGACCACTGTTCAGCATCGGACATAAGAATATACATGCTTATCATAAACAGAAAACAGGATGACTTTACATCATGGAAAACTTGCATCATGTGATAAGGGGAACAGGAATGGTCCACACCAGAGACTATTCAACAATTCTAACAGTGGGATTTAAATGTCCTGTACTGCTACCCTATGAGGAAATCTCCAGGAGCCCTCTGGGTGTAATGGCAGCAAGGGGCCTTCTGAAGGCTCCCTGGCTGACCTGATTGTTTACCTATCAGCATGTCTTAATATGATGCCTGTTAAAATACAGTATAGTGGAACATCATAGTATTGCATTATACTGTATAAGTGCTCAAACTATGGCCGCCTGCAGACGGCTGGGTCGGATCTCGCAGCGGGATGCGAACCCGTGCCCCTGCAGAGACTTGTGGCTCACGCTCCCGGCGCCAACTCTGCTTTTCTATGTGCCAGCTGCCGCCCAGCCGGCGCATGCGCAGAGCGGAGTCGGCCCGTCACTAGTGACGTTTCTGTGCGGGCCTCTGCGAAACCCGCACAGAAATAGAACATGCCGCGATTTGTTTTCCCGCATGTTTTCACGCAGACAAACCGCAGCTGTGTGCATAGGATTGCATTATCTAATGCAATCCTATAGCAGCGGGCACGGGCGGAAATTTTTCAGGAAATCCCGCCACGGAATTTCAACCCATGTGCCCCAGGGAGCCTATCACAAGTTCAAATCTACTATGGGTACTGAAAAAATGTAAAAATAATTAATGATTTTTTAATTATTACCAATAATGAAAAATATTAAAAGTCCAGTTTATTAAAATAGCCCATTATTAATCCCACATGGTGAACACTGTCAGAAAAAAATACACCATTCCAGGATTGCACTTTTCTGGTTACCTTGTCTCCAAGAAAAAAAACTGAATAAAAAGTGATCGAAAAGTCATATGTACCTCAAAATCTTATCAATAAAAACGATAGGCCGTGCCACAAAAATTAGGGCAGGTATGGTGAAAGAAAGGGTTGTTTTTTTTAAAATTAGTACTACATAAAAGAACTTTACACATTTGGTATCGCTGTAATCATACTGATCCATAGAATAAATGTAGCATGTTATTTTGACTGCACTGTCAAGAACCAAAAAACTCACAATGCTCCAATTTTGGTTTCTTTTACCGTTTTCATCCCACTTAGAGATTGTGAAATGTTTTCTAGCACATTGTATATTACCTCAAATGGTACTATTGAAAAATACAACTTGTCCTGAAAAAACAAGCATTATGTAGATATGTCACCAGAAAAATGAAAAGGTTATGTTCTTTGAGGATGGAGATACAAGAATTGCAAAATGTGACCTGGACACAGGAACATCAATAACTCTTATGCATGAAAGGGTTAAACAACAAGCGACTATTTTTTAGCGACCATTAAATGAAGTGACGAGTAAACAAATTTTCGCTCTGATTGGTTGTTACTTACATTTGCTCTATCAAACAATTCATTGGACATTAGTTGTCCCGTGTAAAGCCACTTTTACACATATAGAGGTGTTAGCTTACAGAAAATACTTCACATTGCTAGAAAACCTCCAGAAACAATTGTCTAGATTTCCTTACCCAGAAGTCCCAGAATCAGCAGATCGCGTTTCATCTTCGTTGTGACACGTCTTGCGTCCTTTATCCTAGGTAAAAGTACAACAGTCAGGAGAAATACACACAACCCTCACCATCCCCTCAGTAACACAATAGAGGATTGTGGGAGGTTAAACTGAATTATACTACAATACTGTACACCATAAGATCCTATAATAATAGCTGCCCGCTGAGGGTCACAATTATGACTCTAGAGCTTCAATGGAAAAGCCGAACAGGAAAATGCCTTTCCAGAGAAAGGGTGCATTCACACGGGCGAGCGCGATGCCGGTCATAGAAACTTGGACTGATGTTGTCCTTGTAAAATTGCAATTCTGGATGCGAGTAATGATGTGTTTTTTTGTTGTTTTTTTTAAATGCATCGCTGCTGTGTACTTGCGGGTTCCCACCCGTTTTTCATGTGCAAAAGTCACAAGTAATTCTAATAGTTTTTAAATGGTAAAAATCATATTGCACTCACATGCCAATCACATGGCATACAAGTGTGATGCAATTTTTTTTAAAGATTTCTTACAGCCGACAACCGCCTTTAACAACTCTGAAAAGCCGTGTCGATCATCTGAGCTGTTAAACCTTTAAATGCCGTCAATTCTGACAGTGGCATTTAAATGCCCAGACCGATATTCGGGGATCGCTTACGGCCCCCCACGATCAGATCCCGGGTTGCCATGTGGGTTGTCATGGCAGCCGGGGGTCTTCTGAAACGCCCCAGAGCTGCCATTGCAGAGTGCCTATCAAGCTGTGGCTATGGCGTGGCTTGATAGAATGCCTGTCAGATCGCAGTATGATATAATACTATGGCATTATATCATACTCCAGGAGCGATTAAAGCATTGCATGTTCTTGTCCCCTCTTGGGACTAAATAAACAGTCAAAAAAAGTTTAAAAGAGTTTTACTGATTCTTAAAAAAAAAAAAAAAAGGTAATAAAAGTTAAATAAAAAACCTTTTGCCATATTTATAATGAAAGAATCTAAATAATAAAACAAAAATACATATTTGGTATCGCTGCATCTGTAAAACAAGGCCTGCACATGGCCGGGTCGGATGATTCTCGCAGCGGGGTGTGACCCGTGGCCTGGTATTGGGCCTATACTCACCCATCTGGCATATTCTCTCTCTGCCCTGCGATGTGCCGGGTGGCGCACAGCCGCACATGCGCAGTGCAGAGCCCGCGCATCACCAGGGACGTTTCTGTGCAGGCCTCTGCGAGGCTCACACAGGAATAGGACATGCTGCGATTTGTTTACCGTGCGAGTTTTCAAGCGGTGAAATCGCAGCTGTCTGCATAGGATTGCATTATCTAAGGCCTCATGTCCACGGGCAAAATAAGAATTAAAATCCGCAGCAGATTTTAACTCTTCTCCTGCCCGCGGATCCGCATCCCATAGGGATGCATTGACCACCCGCGGGGTAGATAAATACCCGCGGATGGTCAATAAAAGGGATTTAAAAAAAAAAATGGAGCATGAAAAAATCTGGACCATGCTCCATTTTCATGCGGGTCTCCCGCGGGGACGGCTCCCGCGGGCTTCTATTGAAGCCTATGGAAGCCGTCCGGATCCGCGGGAGACCTAAAATAGGAATTTAAAAGAATTTACCCATCCGGAGCGGACCGGGAAGGTCTTCTCTTCCTCACGGCCGCATCTTTCTTGCTTCGGCTCGGCGGATGTGCCCGGCGCATGCGCGCGGCACGTCGGCGACGTGCCGGAGCCCTGACGAGTTCATCCGCCGGCCGAAAAAGAAGATCCGGCCGTGAGGAAGAGAAGACTTTCCCCGCCCGCTACGGATGGGTAAATTCTTTTAAATTCCTATTTTCAGCGCTCATGTCCGCGGGGCAGGAGGGACCCGCTGCAGATTCTCCATGTAGAATCCGTAGCGGGCCTGATTTTCCCCGTGGACATGAGGCCTAATTCCGCGGGAAATCCCGTGTGCAGGGATCCAAAGTCTGGTCTATCAAAGTAACGCATTATTTACTCTACATGGTGAATGTCATCAGAAAAACATAAAGAATGACAAAATTGCGCTTTTTGGTCACCCTGTCTTCAAGAAAAGATGCAATAAAAAACAATCAAAAAGTCATATGTATTCAAAAATACCAGTAGAAACCGCGGGGCATCCTGCAAAAAATGAGCTCTCGCACAACCATGTCGACGGAAAAATAAAAAAAACTTATGGCTGTCAGATGACGGCGGCAGAAAATATTTTTTAAAAATTATATATATCTTTGAAAAACATAAAGTAGTACAGCAAAAAACCTCAAAATATATGAATGTGGTATCACAGTAATCGTACTGACCCATAGAATAAAGTTATGTCATTTTTGTTGCAGCATGTACACTGTAGAAACCAGATGCACCCAAAGATTGTAGAATTTCAAATTTTTAAGTACATTATATGTTTCATTAAAGGGGTTGTCCCGCGATGACAAGTTAAGTTAAACACTTCTGTATGGCCATATTAATGCACTTAGTAATATACATCGTGCATGAAATATGTGCCATACAGGAGTTATATACTCACCTTCCCTGCGCTGGCGTCCCCGTCTCTATGGTGCCGTCTAATTTCAGCATCTAATCGCCCGATTGCGCTGAACGAGGGGCCTATGCAAAAAAAAACAACAAACCGTTTCGGCGCGGGACAACCCCTTTAAATAGTACCATTGAAAAACACAACTTGTTCCGCAAAAAACAAGCAAGCTTTTGAACATCAACGTTGATGGATAAACAAGAGTTACTATTATTTAAAAGGGTGAAGGAAAAAACGAAAATAGGGGGGGGGGGGGAAAGGGCTGCATCCTTAGGGTTTTGTAACATGGCCGTAGGCCTTCTTACGTGCACCCTTCGGCGCCGTAAAAACGTGTCAACAGGCGCGCAAATCTAACATTTCATACGCCACAGGCCCGATGCATATACGCTGAGGCCGCAATGACATTGGGCAGGGGGAGACAGATTAGCTCTGCTAAATCGTCTCCCTCTTCCCTCCCCCTCACCGGCTCTCTGCCTTACTCCTCCCCTACGGCTGTTTGCAATGAATGGGGGGCAGGGTGGGCGCTTAGCTCTGCCCCGCCCCATTGCAAACAGCGAGAGGGGAGGAGAGAGGAGGAGATAAGGGGGTTGGAGTTTAGTAGTCACGCTGCTAAACTCCCTCCCACCTCCCTTCTCTGGCCACTGTCATTGGCTTCCATAGGAGTCTATGCAGCGGCCGCCGTATTCAGGCTGGGAAGATAGTTCCAGGACTATCTTTCCTTCCTGGTGTAAAAGCGCCTGGCGCTAAACTGGCCAGCCAGGCGCTTTTACGCCGCGGGAATACGCTTGATCTGATGCATTGGAATCGAATGTGTCAGATAGTAGCGTATATCGGCCTGCTGTTATTCACTCGTGTGAATAAGCTCTCAAGGGGTTAAAAATGAAAAAAAAAAAAAAATATATATATATATAAATATATATACTACCGTCTCATCCGTAGCAACCTATAGAATAAATTGAACACACTTTTTATCTCTCACAGCAGCTGTTATCATATAAAAAGCACAGGGTCTATCAATTTTTTGTCCACTTCAATTGCCAAAAATAAAATCAAAGTGATCACAAAAGTCATATTTACCCCAAAATGGAACCAATAAAAACTACAGCTCACCACGCTAAAAACAAGACCTCACAGAGCTCTGTCAATGGAAAAATAAAATAGTTATGGGACATTGAGCAAACTCAAATCCCCTACAGGGGCATAAAAAAAAAAAGGAAATAACCCCCCCACCCCCACCCAAAAAAAGTGATCTCTTTCCTCATTTTATTGACATATATACTTTGTTTTAATTACAAAAAATACATGATTGGCATCTTCGCATCCGCAACAACCCATACAATAAATTACGTTTCATGTAGCAAGCAATTGCTCTAATAGAAAAAAAAAACTGAGAGAAAGGTTCTGGAACTTTGAATGCAGCGATGCAAAAAAATATATATGTATTTTTCCTCCAAAAAGGTTTTCATTATGCAAAAGCAATAAAACCTAAATAAAAATATATAATATTTGTATCATGATAATTGTACAGAAACAGTAATGTAGGGGGTCAATCAAGTCTTGACCGTAGAGCGGATGCTGTCTGCCTCCAGATTAGTCTTGAGATATGGGTACCCATAGACGACACAAATGGACAACCACATGCTTTGGGTTGTCAGAGTGAAGTGTGTTTATTCAGAGTATTACAGAAGTTATAGGGAAAAGTTTGCTGACGTATGATTTGATTACTGCGCATGCCCAAGGTTACATAGCATCTGCAGATTTTAATTAGCATTACACATCTTTTAGAGAAGTCTCCTACATAAACAATATATATCAATGTCCGGTGACACCTGTAACAAAACAAAACATTCCTGGACGCTTCTGAGAGAAAGGAGTGAACTTTCTCAAGGGAAAGAATGCATGTGAGAGAGGAAGCTGATAAGGATTCGAAATCATTATTATAATTGGGTCTAACATTCTTCTAAGTAAAAAGTGAAAGTTGTACAAATACATGTATTTAGCAAAAGCAAAGAATACAAAATGGAGTCGCTGTAGTCAATAAGGCATAAACGTGAATTTACCCCTCACATTCCCCCGTTTTGGACATGGGGTCAAGACAAGTATGACTCCTAGTCCATAAACACGTGATTCATATCGGCGAAGAGAAAGCTTTTTCAGTACATTTAGAAATACATGAAATTATAACCTTAATTGCTCTATAAATGCATAATAAAATCATCACAACTTGTAATATACTTTGTAGGATCCCCATAAACCAACCTCCTAAACCAGAAAACCAATTGGCAGGGTTCAAAGCACTAAATGTGTTACCCCACCAGCTATCTCTGGTTTCTGAGTTTTCATTTGTCCATGCAAACAGTTCTTTTGACGGAACAGAAACAGCCAAGAAAGGAAAACCAGTGGCACTAGGTGTGTACTTGATGGTGCCTAACAAGGTGGTTTTGGGCATTGTCCCTTTGCACCCTCTCACAAGGGCGAAGCATGGAGTGAAGAGTCCAAAAGTCCATCAATAAACAAAATGTCCTTCATTTTTCCTTCTCATGGGGGGGGAACAAAGGTAGGGCGTGAAAAGTCCATTAGTCCTAAAACAAACAACAGTTCTTTACAACTTTACTTAAAGTAGGTGTGATCAGCAGGACTTGACAGGGCCCTTTGACTCTGGGCCCTAGGGATTTCCGGACACGTCTCTTTGCGACCACCCAATCTCCAGGTAGTAGGGAATAAGATCCCTCTAGGTTGTCTGGGCCTGGAATGGGAGAAAAAGACTAGATTCTGGGTTACCATTAGTTGGTCACACAGGTGCTTTACATATCCGGCTACTATGTCATAGCCCTGCTGCAGGGCTTGTGGATGATACAACCCCAATCTTGGCATAAAGCCAAACAACACTTTCTTTAACTTAAGCGTACCATTTAGTCTGTTAACTTTGTCTAAACTCTGCAGGTGTGAAGTGTGTACCTTTGTTTGAGTCAATCACTTCCGGTACCTCGTATCTGCGGATTACCTCATTCATCAGCTCCTGTACGATTACCTGCTTATTTACCTTGATAACAGGGTAGGTCTCCGACCTGGAAAGACATCAACAACAACAAGCACGTAGTCATACTTCCCAATAAGTGGGAGCTGAGTGTAGTCAAATTGCAATCCCTGAAATGGGTAGAGTGGTCTAGGCAAGTGTTATGTGGCAAATTTACTTCTGCCCTGTTGCTTACGGCAAAGGTCATGCAAAATTGGACAAGTGATGATGCAGCAACTTACAGGAAACCCAGGAGCCACCCGTCCGTGTTCAAGCGTCGACCTCGTTGCTGCTTTGAACGGGGTGCTGGATGAGGCAAGCATCGCCACCATGCTGAAGGAGGTGCTAGAAGGCCTGGAGTACCTGCATAAGAACGGCCAGATCCTCAGGGATGTTAAGGCTGGAAACATCCTTCTGGGTGAAGACGGCTCCGTGCAGATCGCAGATTTCGGCGTCAGTGCGTTTCTAGCCACAGGAGGCAACATTGTCAGGAATAAAGTCAGAAAGACCCTTGTGGGCACGTCATGCCGGACGGCACCGGAGGCGACGGAGCAGGCCAGAGGACACGACCTCAAGGCGGACTTCTGGACCCCCGGTAGGTGTGTCTTTCCGTGCATTTGCTGGGCCATCATGGGGCACAGGGACCTTGGTGGGCAAGTTCTGTTGACTGTTCGCCATTCACCGTCCCATTTCTGCTGCTTGTAACTGTAAAGTCTTTTAGCATATCAAAGTCCAATGTTTGTATCAAAGTAATTCAAAGTCCAAGGTTTATTGTTAAATTCTTCTTTTCTTCTTTTCTTCCACGGCTTAAGGGCCGCTGCCTTTGCTGTGTGATCTGTGATGGCGTTGCCTCTTGTTTCTCTGCTGTAGGAATTGGTGTGAGCTTTCCACTTTGTCACCGCTGCACCATTCTTAACAAGCTGTCTGGCCTTCCATGTTAGGCCGTAATCATGAGCTATGCCAAATGCATACTGGGAGTCAGTGTAAATGTTTGCCGTCTTACCTTCTACCACTCCACACGCCTCAGCGAGGGCCTGTACTTCCGCTTCCTGTCCTGGGACATGCGGAGGCATTCTGCTTTTAGGACATCTTGTTGCGTGATCACTGCATATCCAGCGTGGAGTTGTCAATTACCCTGGTACCATCTACAAAAACAACTCAGAATATACATTATTAACAAGCTGGGAAGACACATTTCTTAAGGGCTTTAAATTAACATAAAGAAGAGACGGTGTCTGCAATTGCATCTTCCTGGACATGTGCCAGGGGGTACTGACGGACCAAAGGGGCTAAGAGCTTGGTCCTCTGCGTAGGTAAGAGTGAGGACGGGTAGAGGTGTCGCTTGGTCTGCTGCCATCCGACATAAGGTCGGGTGACTTTCAGACCCGGGGTGTATACAAGCCTCACCGAACAGGTGGAGTTTGATACAACCTCCCAAGGGTCCCATCACGCAATTCTCAATATGCTTTCAGGACCTTCCAGCATAAGGAAGCGAGTGAGGTATCGTGACCCTTTAAACATTACCTCAAGCGGTTCAGTTTCTGCCAGCTGAATTGGCACTTCTGAAACCCCTTTCACCAATTACCGCTAAACAATCAGGTTGGTATTCTATTTCAAATAGATCATAACCTTGTTGTAAAAAGGAAAAAGAAAAATTAAAAATTAAAAATTTAAAAATAGCTTTAAAAATAGCTGACCTGCAATACCTAGATCACCTATATCTTCTCTCCCCCCCTTTTGAACTAGGGTACTTAATTGGAAGGGTAACCGAGTTCAAAGTAGTAGAAGAATGACAAGAGCACATTGTAGCTGGATTTGACGGGCCAGAAATAAGTGCTTGGGTTGCACTTGCGTGTATATGCTCCGGGTGTCATGGGGGGTGAGGACCACTAGGGGGAGTTGGTTCAAGACCAACTCCGAAGATTTGTTAACCATTGCCTGTACTGCTGCCACCGCACAAACACATGAGGGAGCTCCTCGAGCCACTGGATTCTGAGTAGCATCCAGGTGGCCGTGGTCGTCCCCTGTGCTTTTGTGTTGATACTGTCACCTGGTCAGAAAATTCAGTACAGAAAAGAACGGATGAAGTATAAAAGGGTGAGAGAAAAGAATAAGTAGTTGTATAAGAGCGAAAACAAAGTGGACCAATGGGGGCAGTATGAAAACAAGGCCCAGAAAGGTGCGGAATTTGGCAGCAGGTGTAAGTACAGGTTTGGCCGTCCGTACGTTTCTTCTATAGAGCATTCTCAGAAACAGTATAATTATGACTTGTTGGCAGGCTGCCAAATTATCAGCACACAGCGCCTACATCACACACATTAACTCTCATCCGTTCATGCAGTCAAGTCTCATTCAAATATTAGTAAGAGTTCACACAGGACGTATCGCGTATGATTCAACTGTAACACACATTTAGCAATTATGCACACATCCGACCAGTTACAAAACTGACATTTACACAAAGAACAGCAAAAACAGCAAGATTCATTGGATTCATTACGGGTTTCATTCTATTCAAGCAAGCAGGGTTACTCGTTCAGTGTTCTCCACTCTAATCTTTTTGGCTTTTAGAGGCACGCATTCCTCTATCTCTCTGGAACAGAACTAAGATTTTTGGAAAACAGCCAGAATATCCAGGCTCCAAACCACACCAATCAAACCTGGACGGCAGAGGAATAGTTAAACGCTCACACAAAAAAAAGGACAAAAGACTAAACGTATGACAAAAAATTAGATTACATAACATGAAGACACACAATATTGGTTATTTGTCACACATAACTATCCACAGATTCTGCATGGACTTGCTTTATGTCCCTAGGGACACAAACTATAAAAGAATTCTCTTTCTCTGATAACTACCGTATCTACACGTATCTTACACCATCTATCAACATACTTTCACCAACTTTTGCTTATCTCTGAATCTGTGAGACTTTGTGGGTCTCAGATCCCCAAAATTCTAACTTGCTTTGTCTGTCCTTTGTTATTTCTCTAACTTGCTTTTCCATATAGGCGTACTCTTTGCCTTAAACATTTCTACTATTTCACATGAATTTTTGAGACAGGATTTGTAGCCCCAGTGTCTATAAGGAAGGGCACTTCCTCACTTCATATGGAAACAGGCTCGAGAGTCTGAGTGCCTCTATCCTCTGTTTCCACGGTAGGGATACTGGGGCTGGATCGCCGGGACTTCATTGGGACGGATTCGGGCGACGCGGCGTTGTCGCTGGGAGTGGCGCCCTGATCCGTCTTCTGGTTACAAGGTTTCTTGGGACAGCGGCAATGCTTGGCCAGGTGGCCTACCTTGCCGCAGTTGTAACACTTGCGTGTTTCTCTGTGGGGTCTGTCCCAGAGTTGGACTTTCCCCTCCTGGTAGCTATAATATTTAACCACCACTGCAGGGCGCTTCTCATCCATAGCAAACCCTACTGCCTTTTTATACAAGTCTCTGGGCTTGGCTTGTTGCCAATCAGGGGTGCATGCTTTTATTTTATTTGCCAATGATGGGCCAATGCCTTGCATGAACGCTTCACACATCATTGAGTAGTACACTTCATCTGTACGGAGGGTGAGACCCATGTCTCTAGCCTTTGTTTCTAATCTGCCAAAATAGCATTCAACGGTTTCATTCTTTTCCTGTTTACACATATTTAAAGCTGTTTTTTTTGTAAAGGGTGTCGTTGTCCGCATCTGGGACAATGCCAATAAGGTTTTTTTTTTCTTTGGGGCTCTTGTGGTGGAGTTGCAGCGGTACAACTCTGATACTCAGGAAGAATCTCAGAGCTGCTTGCGGTTGGTAAAATCGGGTGCATTCTGGTCGGATCACGCACCGGGGGTGGTGCATACACAAGTATGCCCTCAAACACCGGCTCACAATCCCACCGTTCTACGTTTGCCTTTCTACTATATTTGATTATGGCCTCTACTCCTTTATCTAGATTGGCGTCTTTGATAGCTTTCTTGTGTTTTGTTCTGTACTGCCGCCAGAAGTCATAGTTAAACGTTCCTGCCTTTTTAAGCCCTATCAGCTGGTAAACTTTACGGGCTTGTTTATAACTGTCCTCCCCCTCTCTCTCCCTAATTATCTCAATAGGGGTCAAGAACTGAGACCCCATACTAATAATTGGACTTGCCATTTTTGATTCACCGGTAAATCTGGCGGTCGCGATGACCTTTTAAGTCCCTTCTGCCAGGTCGCGGCTGGCAGGACACAAATGTGTACTATGGGCAGGACACAAATGTGTATTATGGACTTTGATGTCCGCTGTTTCTACCTCAGTCCTTCGGGTAGATCAGGACAGTCCCTTCTGCCAAGCCTACGGCTGGCAGGGTATGAATGTTTAATATTCACTTATTAGTATTATGGACTTTGATGTCCGCTGTTTCTACCTCAGTCCTTCGGGTAGATCAGGACACAGTCCCTTCTGCCAAGCCTACGGCTGGCAGGGTACGGATGTTTACTAGTAGACCTTTTATGGAGAGAGAGGAAACCACCTCTCACCTTTATACGCGGCCTCTGTGATCTTATAACAAATGACAGCTAGGAAAATGAGTGCGGCAGTCAGAGTACAACAAAAAGCTATCAGTTCAATGGTTACAGCAGACAGCATGGCAATATATATATATATATATATATGGGTTCTTCCGTCTAACGGTTACTAAGAACACCGTAAGTTACACAGGCAGAAATATTCAATACGCATGCAGCGACAAACCTCTCTGTCGACACGTGGATTTTGGAGACAGGGGGGCTCAGATCTTTGAGTGATAAGTCAATGGCTTACCTTACACCGGTGTTTTGTAGATCTGAGGTCCCGTGTCCCCTAGTCCGGATGGTCGGCAGGCAGGGTTGTCAGATATTGGCTGCAGGTAAGGAGTTAAATTCTGGCCCTCGTTGGTTGCGCCAAGTAATGTAGGGGGTCAATCAAGTCTTGACCGTAGAGCGGATGCTGTCTGCCTCCAGATTAGTCTTGAGATATGGGTACCCATAGACGACACAAATGGACAACCACATGCTTTGGGTTGTCAGAGTGAAGTGTGTTTATTCAGAGTATTACAGAAGTTATAGGGAAAAGTTTGCTGACGTATGATTTGATTACTGCGCATGCCCAAGGTTACATAGCATCTGCAGATTTTAATTAGCATTACACATCTTTTAGAGAAGTCTCCTACATAAACAATATATATCAATGTCCGGTGACACCTGTAACAAAACAAAACATTCCTGGACGCTTCTGAGAGAAAGGAGTGAACTTTCTCAAGGGAAAGAATGCATGTGAGAGAGGAAGCTGATAAGGATTCGAAATCATTATTATAATTGGGTCTAACATTCTTCTAAGTAAAAAGTGAAAGTTGTACAAATACATGTATTTAGCAAAAGCAAAGAATACAAAATGGAGTCGCTGTAGTCAATAAGGCATAAACGTGAATTTACCCCTCACAGTAGTGAACATAAAATTAAAAAAAAAAAAAACAACACAAAACAATGGCAGAATTTATATTTTTTTTCACCCTTGCCTGCAAAAAATGAATAGAAGGTGTACATTATATGTACCCGAAAATATGACCAACGAGGCCTCATGTCCACGGGCGTGAACGGATTCTGAGTGTAGAATCCCGCAGCGGATTCCACCCGGCCCGCAGACATGATGCAAAAAAGGCATTTACCGGACACGGCGCGGGTCTCCTCTATCGCAGCCGGATCTTCTTTCTTCTGGACGGCGGATGCGCCGTGCTGTTTTTTCTTTTTTTAAATCTCCTGCTTTCCCGCGGCACGTCAGCAGTGTCAGCTGCAGGTGTATCGCGGAATGGACGGCTTCCATTCACTACAAGGGAAGCCGTCCCTGCAAGATCCGCAGAGAAATGGAAAATGCTGCGGAAAAAAAAAGACATCCACAGGTATTTATATACCTGCAGATACCCAATGATAGTGTATGGGCATACCGAACTGCGGATCATCCGCACAAGTCACCCACGCGGATTACACAATTCAATTATGGCCGTGGAGCCTAAAACTACAGCGTGTCACATAACAATGAAGCCCGCACACGGCTGTGATGGTGGAAACACTAATCAGTCAAGGCTGTGGAGAAGTCGGAATAAAAATTCTAAAATAGCGTTGCGCCATTTGGTCCAAAATGGCCAAAACATTAAGAATCTCATATATATGTGTGTGTGTGTGTACATATATATATATATATATATACACACACATATATATATATGCACACACACACACACACATTATATCTTCCCATCTGCGCAGCATACACAATGATGTATATTACACACATATAGGGACATCTGTATACATGGCAGCATAACACATGGCGCTCACTACACTGTAATCTCACAGATACATGGCCGCACGGACTCCTCTGCAGGTGACCCACCAGCAGCTGGCAGCTTTCTGTCTCCTCTCCGCCCCGCCGTCTGAGCTCCGGGTCTGTTGCCGCTCCCGGCACACAGAGCTCTTCATGAGGTACTCAGAGGCGGGAAGGCGGGAAAGGACAGAGAGCTCCTCCGTGTGAGGGGGGAGGGGGGGCACGCACTGGGAAATGAAAGTAGCTTACCTGTGAGGATGGTGCTGCCGGCTGTCCCTGCACTGCTGCTCCCTCCGGGGTATTACTGGCTGAGGCAGCCTGCAGACGGGCTCCTGTGTGTACTGAAGGGCCACAGAGATGACTAGTAACATGTGGGCTGCAGCCTGTAATGCACCGACACACAGGGTTACTATTAATGGGTTTACCGTTGTGAGACCCTCATAACTCACATGTAATAACACTCAGATGCAGACATTTCATATCAATGTTAACACTAACTAAAAATTTTCATTAGGACTGTCCTTGATGCCCATAGCAACCAATCACAGCCCGTCTTTCATTTTTCAAGCTGCTGAGGTAAAATGAAAGCTGCGCTCTGATTGGTTGCCACGGGCAACTGTTAGTTTTGCCAAATAAAGCCTAAAAAGATTTATTCTGACATAACCGCCACTAGAGGCATATGAGACAAAATGTCTGCCAACGAAGGCAGGAGAGCGTTTAGTGCCCTTGATTTTCGCGCCCACCAGTCTTTGCAACAGTCTAATAAATATCGTATTCTTCTTATGGAAGAGTGCCAAAAAACACAACGCTCCGGGTGCCATCTAACCCAAGGCTGTTACTGCATGCCAATTACTAGATCGGCGTCAGCTTGTCTTTTATGGCAGATATGACTGACATCAAAAGGGACAAAATAATAATATATAATAATCTCATAATAAAAGAGGCGTAATAATCCCTTTATCATTTCAGTAAAACGGCTTCACGGAGAAGGAATACAACATGGGATTTATATTACATTAAGCTTTCATCTTCACCTTTCATGGCCGAGATGGGAAAACCCAACCGCTGCGTTCTTACCACCTGTTGGCAAGTGCCGAGTGCTTAGCGCAGCGCTGTTTCCATATCTCACATAAATAGGAGCCACGAACACAGCGTAGCGCACTTAGTGCTCTAGCTGTAGGTTCCGGCAGGGTGATCGGTAACCATGGGAGCGATTTCCCATCTCAGCTGTGAAAGGCCCAGATAGGAGTACCCCTTTAAATTCAAACCTATTGGTGTCTTGACCGAGATATATCTTTCATCTTTAACCCCTTAACACTACAGGACATAAGTTTACGTACTGGCTGTGGGGCATTTAAGCAACAGGACATAAACCTGCGTCCTGTGGATGGTGCAGGCTCAGAAGCCGGGCCACGCCACCATGAGCGGCAGTCGGCTGTGACTGTTCGCCGGCCTCCTGCTGCAACGGATAAGAACAGCGATTACTGCTGTTAGCCTTCTACATGTCGTCTTATACATAGATCGCGGCATGTAAAGGGCTCACAGAGGGAGCGTGCTGTAATTACGGAGGGCCTATGGGTCGCCATGGTAACCAGAGGCTAGATACTGGTGTACCGGCTTGCCATTGCCTATGGTCATTATTGTAAGCGATGCATCATTATATCTGTTATGCTTCAAGTCTATTACAGGTACATAAGAAATGCAAAAAAAAAAATGTAAAAAAAAACAAACGCTTTTTGTGCACATTTTGTGAACACACTATTTTCTTGCACGGCAAAAATTATAAAAAAATAAAAACTGAGACAAAATATTTATTATTGCCTTCCAAAAAACTCAAAAGAAGTGATCAAAAAAGCCCTATATACCCCAAAATGGAACCAATAAAAATTACAGCTCGTCATGCAAAGAACAAGCCCTTAATGGAAAAATAAAAAACCTCATGTGTCTTTGAATGCAACGATGTAGAAAAAATAATCATGTCCAGAAAAGGGATTTTATTGCGCAAAAGTTGAAAAATAGAGATGAGCAAGTATACTCGTTTCGAGTAATTACTCAATCGAGCACCGCGATTTTCAAGTACTTCTGTACTCGGGTGAAAAGGGGGGAGCCCTCTCTCTCTCCTTCTCCCCCCCCACTCCCCGCTGCAACCCCCCACTCCCCGCTGCAACCCCCCACTCACCCACGGCGCCCCCCGAATCTTTTCACCCGAGTACGGAAGTACTCGAAAATCACGGCGCTCGGGCGAAAAAGGGGCGTGGCCCAGTAGGCTCGCTCATCTCTATTGAAAAACAAAAAAAATTATATAATTTTGGTATTATCATAATAGTACCAGCCGGTTGAAATAATGCTGTATGAAAAAAAAACACAATGACAGAATTGATGTGTTTTCTGTCCCTGACCTGAAAAGAAATGATTAAAACTGGCAAAAAAGGGCACCAATAAAAACTACAGTTCACCGCGCAAAAAACAAGCTCTCAAGTCGGCGGAAAAATAAAAAAGTTATGGCTTTTGAAAAGTGCAGAAGAGAATCCCCCCAAAAATTGCTGCGTCTTTTTGAACTCAATAGGCCGTGTACGTAGGGGGTTAAAGGGGTTTTCTAAATTAAAAACAGTGGTGGCAGCAGGGCGGCGACCAAGTTAAAAATAAAAAAACATACATACTTGCCTCCCGCTGCTGCACTGCTCACTCACCGCTGGTTCGGAGTTCTGTTTACTTTGGGCTGCAGCCGTCCAGTGGGTTGTGTACCCACATGACCGCTGCAGCCAATAAAAAACCCAACAGGAGCGTCACTGATGACGTCCAATAAGACCTCATATCCATGAGCACACACTGATCCCACATGGGGAATCCCGCACAGAATCTTAAGCCCACAGCCGGAAACACAATCTTCTTTTTTCTATTCTGCGGATGTGTGCGGTAGTGCCAGCCGGTGCACATGTGCAGTACAGTTTTTCTAAACTCCTGCTTTCCCGCGATTTCAGAATGCAGTGGAAGCTGTCCGTGCGGGAATCAAACTGAAATGGAGCATGCTGCGAATTTTCATCTTCAACTGGTTTCAGCTCATGGACATGAAAAATCATTTCTTTATAGCATGCTATGGAGGGTTATTGCTGGGGAATCCGTAGCGGAAAGCCCTTACCAGATTCCGCAGCAAAAATCATCCGCCTGTAGACATTGGGCCTAAATCTGCCGGAGACTTCTGTATGGAGCCCATATGACAGGTTTTATGGGACATCACTGGATCTTCTTGCCGGTGACCTTACCTGTCAAAAACCGTAGTGCCGGACAGACTAAAGGATGCTATGGCTCAAGTCCTGAAGACTTGGCCTCCAAGTGCAAGCTGTGCTCAGTACCATTTGACAGGCAATTTCTGTTCGGCCCAGGTCTAGACAAGATACTGGAAAAGGTGACTGATAAAAAGAGGGGCTTTACCAAAGAGTGACAACAAAAGCGGAAACCTCTTTTTCGGGCCTCGACACAGCAATCGGAACCTTATGGAGGCAAAGGCAATACAGGCCACTGGAGTTACCCCAAAGGGGGCAGAGGGAGAGGCTGCCTTCTTAACCCACATCAGGGGGAGTTCTCCAAACAAATCTTTGATGCCATTCCAGTAGTGGCGAGACTGCAGGCCTTTTCAAGTCAGTGGGCCCCATTTTGAGAGAGCACCTAGATCCCCAATATTCTAGAGCAAGGGTTCCAGATAGAGCTTCTTTCTCGCCCCAAGCAAAATTTCTTCTCCAACAGGGGGTACGGGACTTGCTGCAACTGAGGGCGGTTACTCCATTTTAACCGGAAGAAAGATCTACAGGCTATTACTCCAGACTTTTTCTGATAAAAAAACCTTGAGGAAAATCCCACGTGCTTATAAATCTAAAACAGCTAAACGCCCACATGAAGTACAGGAGATTCAAAATGGAGTCAGTTTCTTCCGCAGTGAGACTAATAAAAAAGGGAGCTTTTATGGCATCCATAGATTTGAAAGATGACTATTTTCATGTCCAGATCCATGCTGAATCCAAGAAACTCCTCAGATTCTCAGATTTGCACAGCGCATGGCGAGGAGAACAAGTCACTACCAATTTACTTGCCTGCTGTTCGTCAGCCCCCTGCATTTTCATCAAAATTATGGCAGAGCTGGCAGCCAGCTTAAGACAGATGTCTATCCTGATTGTACCTTATCTGGATGACATCTCATTCGTAGAAAAAAACAGAGAACTCCTAGTACAGCACTTGGCAATAACGGTCCATCTCTTTCAATGCCTTGGTTGGATTATCAATTGCGAGAAATCGGACACAAACCACAATCAGAGAAATTCCTTTTTGGGAATCCTGCTTGACTCAAAGAGACAACACTCCTACCTCCCCACACCCAAGATAAAGGAACTACAGCTCCTCATCAGGTCATTCGGAGTGCAGGACCTGCTCTATACAAACCGCCATGTCCCTGTTAGGAAAGCTAACTTCATGTATCCTGGTGGTAGCATGGGCTCAGACCCACACAAGGACTTTACAGAGATCAGTCCTCTCGGCCTGGGACAGAAAACAGTCCTCGCTGGATAGAAAGACAATTATAGAGAACACAGTGAAAGAATCCCTACATTGGTGGCTGTCGACTTCAAATCTCTCAAGGAGGGGACATTGGCTGCAGGACCCAGTGGTCTGCATTACAACAGATGCCCGGGGTTGGGGCGCCCATGTAGGGGGCTTATATCTTTAGGGGTCAGCAGATGATCCTTGAATTATAGGGCACTTCGGGCAGTCTCGGAGACTCTACAACAGTCAGGAGAGGCCACCCACAACCTACGCCTGAAAATCCTGTCAGACAACATAACAGCAATAGCCCACATTTGGCATCAAGGGGGAACAAAACACCCATTCTTACAAAACATATTTCAATATAGCTTCCTCTGGGCAAAACAGCTTGCATTATCAATTTCAGTGACCCACTTGAGGGGAGTTCTAAATCAGAAAGCAGACTACCTCAGTCGGCAGCTTCTAGACCATGGGGAATGGTCCCTGTCTCGGGACGCTTTCAGGATCTTGACAGACAGGTGGGGGACCCCACAGACAGACCTGTTCATATTAGGAAAAAACGCAAGGTAGAAAAGTTCTTCTCCCTCAGCCCGGGGGACCACCTGACAGCGGTGGACGCACTAACCGAAGACTAGGGCTAGGGGTTAGCCTATGCATTTCCCCCAATCCTACTATTTCCAAGGGTCCTCCAAAAACATTGTCATCAAAAGTGCACCTTCCTACTATTAGCCCTATTCTGGCCAAAGCAAAGTTGGTTCGGCTTGCTAAACAATCTAAGTCCGCAGGGTCCAGTCCACCTAGCAGTTCGATCAGACCTTCTATCCCAAGGTCCCCTAAACCATCCCGACATAGAGAACCTCCATCTATCAGCTTGGATATTGAGAAATCCATGCTGCTAGGAAGAGGCTTCTCAGACTCTCGTCCAGCAGAAAAGAAACAACTAATAAGATATATAGCAAGGTCTGGAAAAAATTTGCATCTTGGTGCCAGAAGAGAAAATTTACATTTAGTTCCCCAGACATACCTACAATCCTAGAATTCCTCCAGGAAGGTTTAAGGGTCTCTCTCCTAGTACACTGAAGGTCCAAGTAGCGTCTCTAAATGCTTTTTATTACACCAGACTCTCCGAAATAAGGTGGATCTCTAGATTTCTCAAAGCTACAGACAGGTTAAAGCCTAAAATCCTTAACCTAACCCCCGAATGGAACCTGAATTGGGTCCTTAGAGCTCTATCCTCAGCTCCATTTGAACCTATAGACTCAATTTCCATTAGAACCTTGACATTAAAGATAATCTTTCTAGTGGCCATCATGTCAGTGAGAAAGATAAACTAGATGCAGGCCTTATCCATCCGCCAACCTTTCTACAGAGCTACTGACAATAAAATAATATTCAAACTAGACCCATCTTTCATATCTAAAGTAGCATCGCAATTCCATAGGTCACAATACATAATCATTCCCTCGTTTACCAATAATCTTACAAATCAGGAACAAAAATTCCATTGGCTGGATGTTAGGAGAGCGGTTGCCTCCAGAAGCAAGTGGAGGCGGGATGAGCACCTATTCATCAAATTTTTTAGCCCCAATAAGGGAAAGAAGGCAGCAAAAAATTCCAAAGCCAGATGGATCCGCCTAGCCATCACAGAAGCCTATGTAGCAATAGATAAGACTGTCCCAGAGAACCTTAAAGCCCACTCTACTAGGGCAGTATCTGCATCTTGGGCAGAAAGAGCTTCTGCGATGGTGGAGCAGATATGCAAAGCCTCAGCATGGAAAAGGCTGCATACTTTCACCAAACACTATAGAATAGATATGCAGGCAGATGAGGATTTGGCCTTCGGACGTAAAGACTCTTTCAGCCGTAGTCTCACCATGATGAAATTTAGTTGGTACGTCTCAGGTGGTGCTGTCATGGAAACGATAGGGAAAAATTAGATTACCCTTCACAGAATAGACTAAAATTAATACAAATATTTTTATTTAGAACTTGATTAAAAACATACACGCACTAGGGCACACACAATATTAACAATGAAACAAGGCGGATTGCCAATCTCTTGGATAAATGACAAGAATGACACAAAACACTCAGACATACATGCAAATTGAAAGTACCACACTCTCAAATACCTAATAAAGTCTTATTAATAGAGATGAGCGAACGTACTCGGATAAGCACTACTCGTCCGAGTAATGTGCCTTATCCGAGTACCGCTGTGCTCGTCCTGAAAGATTCGGGGCGCTCCGCTGCTAACAGGTGAGTCGCAGCGGGGAGCGGGGCAGAGCGGGCGGGAGAGAAGGAGAGAAAGAGCTCCCCTCCGTTCCTCCCCGCTCTCCCCTGCAGCTCCCCGCTCCGCAGCGCGTCCCGAATCTTTCAGGACGAGCGGGGAGGTACTCGGATAAAGCACATTACTCGGACGAGTAGTGCTTATCCGAGTACGTTCGCTCATCTCTACTTATTAAACCTGCAGTAACGTTACACACCCGGATTTGATGTAAATGTCAAGGTTGGAGCATATTACCACAAGGTGAGTATAGGATATGGTACTTATAGTGTAAGCACGGACAATGATTAAAAGGTTTTCAGTACATTATATGGTATAATAAATAGTACCATTGAAAAATACAACTCGTCCCGCAAAAAACAAGCCCCATACAGCGACGTCAATGGATAAATAAAGGAGTTACGATTTTTTAAAAGGGAGGAGGGGAAAACGAAAATGAAAAAAAAGCAAAAAAGCTCAGTCACTAAGGGGTTAAGCATAGAGATTTTTGGCGCCCTGAGGGGGTCATATATATATGGGCTGGAGTTGTGTCACAGCTCCAGTCACAGAGACAGAGGCCAGTAGCAACAGTGTGTGTGTGTGTGTGTACAACTCAGCAGCACGTGTCTTGTGTGGCAGATGCAGCGGAAAAGGAGAGCTGTGGAGTTTGTGGCAGTGGCCAGTAAGTGTGGAGAGATGACCAGAATCACCCTGATGACCCGGGAAGCTGCGTGGAAGGAGAGGGAGTCTCCTCTCCTGCAGGAGACTTGGTCCCTGAAAGTCACTGACAGCACCATGAACCTGCAAATAGTGAAAGCTGCAGGAATGGCATAAAGCCAATCCAACATGAAAGTTAGTGTACGCACATTACAAAGACTATGATAGAATGGGGGTTATAATTACGCTGGGACTGACATGATGAGAGTTATACGAGCTTTGTACGATGGGAGTTACATAAGGTCCAGACAATGAGAGTTGATTGATGTGATGCACAAGGCATGTGACGAGGAACAGGACATTTTAGTTATTGCAGCGCTATGCACTAAAAGTGAGATTCAAGTGAGACAGAAGTGTAGAAGAAACAGTAATGCTGTAATATAGATGACAATCTATCAATGATGATGTTCATACCTGAGTCTGCGTATGAGTCTGCGTATGAGTTTGCTGGAGCTCCTAAATTTAGTTATATACTCTGACAACTATGGTGCATTAGGCCATGAGGATGACATGCCGTGGACCTTCGATAACAGGGAGTACATTGATGATGAGCAAAACAAGGATGGTGAATAGTAAATAATGGTTATCAAAGTGTCTTATTGCCCCGAGAGAGGAGAAGAGATGTACTCCTGCACCTAGGGCGCGTTTAACATACATGCTGCAGAATACTGAGACAGAGCTAAGTTACAAGTGTGCTGTCCTGTTAAATATGCAACGTTTAATTCGTGCCCTCCTTTGGAGACTAAGCACTAATTAACCTGTTCATTTAGCAAAATTTTTTTTTCTAAAAATATATTACCTCTGCCTACATTTGACCTCGCTGTGCCATCCTGAACCTGTGTTGTACCACCACCCACAAACTGTTAGAGTTTGTTAGGGTAATTCCAACTCAACTTCCTCTATTCATGTTATTATATGGGAAATGGAAGTATTTACGAAAATGACACATTAGGGGAGCTGACCCTTTACTACGAAACACATAATTCCCACACTTGGGTAGACATACATTGTTTCCATCATCTGCTGCAACAACATTTGTAATTTCTTTGATTTGATTCATGATTGTGCCTTGTTTTATACATCAACATGTTTCACTATTCTTCTTACATACCATGTAACAAATTACAAGACTTCTTATGAATTCTTGTATTATGTGTTTATGTCGTTTCTGGTATTCTTCCAACTCTGTCTTCATAACTTAATGAGTCCTGTAGATTTCTAAAGGCCCTTTGACATGGAACAATCATCAAACAAAAAAATTGTTTAAATGAGCAAAAATTAATGATATTGTTCAGTGTAAGCACGGACAATGATTAAAAGATGAATGATTATTCATTCGCTCATTGTTAGTCGTTCATTTCATGCATGCATAAAAATCATTGTTGGCTCGGGCTAACAAATCGATCATCGCTCTGTGTAAAAACACCCTAAGGAAATTATTTATTCATCTGGAAACTTGAAGTATTGTCCAGATTTTGCATTCGGGCCCAATTACTTGGACCCCAAATTAGAAGTTAAAGGGGTTGTTCAGAACTGGCTCTTCTCTTTATGCTACCAGGATCAATAAACAAAACTAAGAAGGGCCTCCTCCGATTCTTTATCTTTGCAGTCAGGAGGATTATCCCGAGACTGTGGTGCTCTAATGTCGCCCCAACCCGGATAATGTGGGTTGAAGAGATCCACACACTAATGCACTTTGAGGAGTTGGGAGCAGATGAGCCGGAAACCTGGGGGGAGTATCACCGCACATGGCAGACCTGGATAACATTCAGGTCCTCGGATGCATTTGAAAAGTGGCTGGAAACAGGTACCCTCTAAAAAAGCTGGAGAGTCATGGATGAAAACCCTTATGAGCTACGACTTATACATAAACCGCCGATCCCCTCCCACAAGTGCCTTCCTTCTGTGTCTAAACCCAGTTATAACCCCCCGCCGATGCATGAAGAGCCTAGTGGGCCTGCCACATGTCCATATGTCTACCTACTTAGACCCTAGTCCCAAAACCAGTTCAGGTGGAATGATTATGAACAAGTGAAGAAAAAAAATAAACCCTGCAAAGAAACGCTTTAAGACAACAGAGAAAGACAAAGAAATTAAGACCAGCAGTCAGAAGATTAAAGAGATACATAGGATAGGACCAATCCATCCCATTGTAAAGAGATTCCTCAATCGTGTCCAGTGAGAAAATGTTAAAAGTAGGTTTCCATGCAGGTAGCGATACTTGAAAACCAAGAGTTCATGTTTTGCTCAAGGAAGTTAATCTGTTGGCCCACGGGACAATTGAGACTGACGCAGAAGACATCGCCACTGACCTATTCATATACTCATATCGAATCCAGTATAAGTCACGACTATCCTCCCCCCCATACCCTCCCAATTTATCCTCATCCCTCTCCCCCCCCTGAAAACCCTTTTTCATTTATGCCAATGTATACTTGTTTTGAAAAATGTTTAATAAAACCTATTTGAACCTAAATGGGTTGTCCAACAAAAGAAGTTATCTGACCACTGAGACTCTCACCGATCACGAGAAGGAGGGTTAAAAGAGAAATAAATTTTAAAATGTGCAGACAGTAAATGGAAGATTTGAAAACCATGTTAAATGCTCACTGTAAGTGGTTCATACCTTACGGGAATAAAAGGGTTAGGAATAGGAAAAAACTAATGGGGCTCAATAAAGATATAAAGAGGAAAATAGACAACAAAAAGAAGGCATCTTAAAATAGACAACAAAAAAAGCACTGAAAAACTATAAGGAAAAAAATATTGTAAAAAGCAAATAAAATCAGCAAAGGTTGTGACAGAGAGACTCATTGTGAGAGAAAGTAAAATCCCCCCAAACTGTTCTTTAACAATATATATAGTAAAAATATTAATACGGAAAGCATTGGCCCCTTCAAAAATAATGTAGGAAAAAATGTAGAAAGTGATGAAGAGAAAGCAAATCTATTAAATAGTTTTTCCGCCAGTCTACTCAATCAGGAAAATGAAATGTCAGGTGAAATGAAATGTTTTAAGGTAAATTCTCCATTAAATGTCATCAGTCTAAAAAACCATTTACACACAATGATTAACTCTCAAAATTTGCTCAAACAATATCTTTTGAGCGATAATCATTGTGTGTAAATGCTACCATCGTTTACTTTTCGGCCGATCCATGATTTTTAGGTGAGCTTAAAATCCATCGTTTAGCCGAAGACCTGATAGCAGTGACCGCACTCTGTGTTTCTTCACAGGAGCACTGATTACATTGTATTCAGCTTGCAGTCCAATGGAGCTGTATGCAGAGAGCAGACCACCGGCTGTTCTCTGGATTCAGCTCATGGAGGCTCATTTACATACAAATGAAGGTAATAAGCAACTAATGGGCATTATGGTCCTTTAGCAGCTTATTCAAAACAATCGCTCAAACTGTCAAACATCCTATCTTTTGAACAAATTTTGAGCGATCATCTTTGCGTGTAAATAGGCCTCAACTTAGGACATAGTGCAGAACCACCTTAAAGCAATTAAAATTGCCAGGTTCCAATGTTATACACTTTCTGGTTCTAAGGGAATTAAGTAATGTGATAGACAGACCATTGTTTCTTATATTTAAGGACTCTATAGTGACAGGGTCTTTTCCACTGGATTGGTGCATAGGTAATATGGTGCCAATATTAAAAAAGGGCTTGAAAAGTGACCTTGAAATGATAGGCTGGTAAGTCTAAATTCTATTGTGGGAAAATGTTTGAGGTGTTTCTAAGAGATGTAATCGTGGAGTCTCTCAATGAAAATGCCTCTATAACTCCATATGAGCATGGGTTATGAGGAGTTGCTCCTGTTAAACCAATCTGATTAGCTTCTACAAGGAAGTAAATTCTAGACTGGATCAGGGAGAGTCATTGGTTCTTGTATACCTTGATTTTTGCAAAGCATTTGATACTGTGCTGCAAAAAAGGTTGGTATATAAATTAAGAATGCTTGGTCTGGGTGAGAATTTGTGTAAGTGGCTGGCTCAGTGATAGAAAGCAGAGGGAGGTTATAAATGGTACATACTTTGATTCGGTCACAGTTACTAGTGGGGTACCACAGGGGTCAGTATTCTTTTAAATATATTTATTAATGACCTGGTAAAAGGATTGTATAGTAATATATCAATATTTGCAGATGATACAAAACCATGTAAAGTAATTAACACAAGAGATTATATGGTTCAAATGGATCTGGATAAATTGGGGTTTGGGCAGAAAAATGGCAGGAAATTAGGTTTAACACTGAGAAATGTAAGGCTATGCACATGGGCATGAAAAATCTATGCCACCATTATACACTAAGTGGGAAGCCACTGGGTAACACTGATATGGGAAAGGATTTTTCCAATTCCAAATCTATCTGTACAGTCGTGTCTGACTCTTGGATACTCTGCAAGCCAGTCCTCTCCATGCTTCTCTATTCTCTACGGCTGCTTTCAATTGCCTGATGTCTATTCCCTTTGTCCCTCTTTCCTTTTACCACTGACCATTACAAGTAATATTTTTTTTCCAGCCAATTCGCCCTCATCACATGTCCAAAGTAAATCAGTCTCTGTCGCAGAATCTTGCCTTCCAGGGACACCTTTGAGTTGATACAGCTTTGTTGGTGATCCTAACTGTCTAATTCGTATAAATTTTCTCCAACAACACAGCTCAAAAGTGTCAATTTTTCTTCTATCCGCTTTCCTTAATGTCTACATCTCACAGCCATATACGAGGTGTGCTCAAAAAGTATCTGACTTTTAACCCTTTGCAATCCAATTTTGGATTCAGGGTTTCCTAGGGGGCTTTTTCTTTCAGCCATTTTACAATGGCACCATCTGCTGGCTAGAGCCAGTACTGCGGTATGTGACCTGCCAGAGAGGCCCCTGACAACAGAACTGCCAGCAATATACAGTAAGAATACCCTGCCGGACATCTTCTGACATTGGAAGCTGTACAGCCTTCAATCAAAATGTCTTTAGACGTCAGACAGTGGATTGGAAAGGGTTAATTTATTCATAAAAACCATTTGTATTCAGATACAACAATCTTACACTAATATCCTTCAAAGTAGTCTCCTTGGGCAGCTGCGCACTTCTTCCAGTGCTTCTGCCACTGTTAAAAGCAGTGCTAAAATGCCTCTTGTGAGATGGCGTGTAGCTGGTCCGTCACATTCTGCATGATATCTTCTCTGAACTGAAATCTGGTTCCTCCTTTCAGGTAGATTTTCAGTTTGGAGAAAAGCCAGAAGTCACACAAAGTCATGTCAGGAGAGTAGAAAGCCTGACAAAGCACAGATGTGTTATGTTTGGCCAGGAAACTCTGTATCAGATGTTAAGAATTGGCGAGTCCATTATGGTGATGGAGCTGCCAATTGCCCGCTGCCCACAGGTCTGGCTGCTTGCATTGTGTTGAGGAATTTGGGATTACTGTTCACAGTTTGCAGGATGTCCTGTGCGATCTACAAACGGAGTTGCTTCTGCTCAATCGTTAGCAGTTTTGGCATGAACCTCTCTGTGATTCTTCTTAAGCCCAAATCAAGTCAACATGGAATGAACAGATCCACTGCCTGATGCTCGCCTCATCTGCAAGTTCTCTTATCGTGATTCGACAATCCTGCATCACCAGGGTCCTTACTTGGTCAATAACAATCTCATTTCTGGATGTTGAGTGCCTACCAGAACGTGCTTGACTCTCCACTGACGTGCGCCTATCTTTCGAAGCAGTTGTACCACTCCTTTATCTGTGTGGTGCCCATTGCTTCGTCCACTAAGGTTTTTTGAATCTTGCGAATTATTTCCAATTGGGAATTGACAAGCTTTACACAAAATTTAATGCAGTAGCATCATTCAAGTTTTTCAGTCATTTTGTCAAAAAGGAAAATCAGACAGGGCTCACTTACACTTCCTCAGTCATCGGCTGTCTGCCGGCGACTGACAGCTTATGCAGGCAGGAAAAAAATCCAAGAAAGCGCATTAGGGTTGCCTAAATACATGCACCAAACCACGCCTCCCTTGCTTCATTTGTTTACGCACAAAAAATTAAGTTTGGATACTTTCGTATTGCAAATGAAAAAAGACCTGGGGGTACTAGTGGACTGTAGATTTAACTGGAGCAATCAATGCCAGTCAGCTGCTGCTAAAGCAAATAAATTTTGGGGTGCATTAAAAAACGTATAGGGGCAAGGGACGAGAACCTTATTCTTCCACTATATAAGGCACTTGTCAGGCCCCACATGGAATACTGTGTACAGCTCTGGACACCAGTGCTCAGGAAGGATGTTGCAGTGCTTGCGGGGGTTCAAAGAAGGACAACTAAGTTAATACATGGAATGAGGGGACTGGAATACCCAGAAAGGCTAACAAAATTGGGATTATTTACCATGGAAAAAAAGATGGCTAAGGGGCGATCAAATAACTATGTATAAATACATGAGGGGACAACACAAGGATCTCTCCCATGATCTATGTATACCTAGGACTGCAATGGTAACAAGAGGGCATCCGCTACGTCTAAAAGAAAGCAGGTTTCATCACCAACACAGAAGGGGGTTCTTTACTGTAAGAGCAGTGAGACTGTGGAACTCTCTGCCTGGGGATGTGGTGATGGCAAAATCCATGGAGGAGTTTAAGAGGGGACTAGACATCTTTCTAGAGTGCTATGATATTACAGGATATAGACATTAGGGGACCAGCGGGTTGTTGGTCCGGGTCTACAGACAGATAGGAACCATCAGAGCTTGTTCCAGGGATTATTCTGACTGCATTATGGAGTCAGGAAAGAAATTTTTCCCCCAAAGGGTCTAATTGGCTTCTGCCTCTTGTGGTTTTTTTTGCCTTCCTCTGGATCAACAGGAAGGTTGAAACAGGCTGAACCAGATAGACATTGTCTTCATTCAGCCTAACATACTATGTTACTATGTTACTATGTTATTATGATGGATGTGCTTAACCTTTGTTTGATGGTGACTGAGTCATCCTTGCACTTCTATATTGGATCCTTGCTCACCATAACCGAACATTCCAGTGGTAATCGACACTTTATCTCACCTGTCATTGTTGTTGGCAATGGTCATGATTAGGGATTTTAGTTAACTGTTAACTTAATTTGAGCAATCATGATGAGACTATTGCTCTTTCCATTTACAAATCATTGGTCAGACGACACATGCAATATTGTGTACAATTTTGGGCATCGATACTCAAAAGGGACACATAAGAGTTTTTTCCCCCTAAAATTAGGTAAATTGTCCTCTACCTCATTGGGGTTTTTATCCTTCCTCTGGATTAACATTGGGGTTAATAGGCTGATCTGGATGAAAAGATGTTTTTTTAGCCTAAAATACTATGTTATTATGTTAAATAGGATCAGCTGTATCCTTTAAAAATGACAATGATCTCAATAAAAGCTGTAAAAAATAAAATAAGAAACAAAAGTACAATATGAAAAACAGGGGGTCAAGTAAGGCAAAAGAAATCTCAAGAAATCTTTAAGGGCTAATTCACATCAGCGTTAGGTTCTGTTTGGAACTTCCATCACTGAATTCCATAAAAAAAACCCAAAATGAAATAGTTCAGCATTCTGCACTATTTTGTCCTGTAAAATGCTGAAAGCCCAGCCAGAAACCAAACGGACCGCATTATAGTCAGTGGGGTCTATTTGGCGCTGTTTAGTTCCATCATATGATGGTTCCATTCCACAACGGAGCAGAAAGACAGAACCCAAAACTGCTGATGTGAACAAGCTCTAAGTATATTAATGCAAAAAGAAAGACACAAGAAGAGAGGATTGTTGTTGATGTAGGATGTAGGCGGTGACAGCGCTGTTAATACATTAACTAATATACTAAATTTGCTGAATGTAGAATGGTTTATGCTGTATTAATATGAACTAGACTCCGGGTCCAGATGGATTACACCCAAGACTTCTTAAAACAGCTGAGTTATAACTGTGCCCCTGTTTATAATTAGAGATTCTCTAGTGACTGGTGTAGTGCCAAGAGACTGGCACAACGCAGGTGTGGTGGCCATTTTCAAACAAGGCTCTAGGTCTTTCACAGGCAAATAGAGACCAGTAAGCTTAACATCCATTAAAATGTTTGAGGGGCTCTTAAAGGAAGCCTGTGACCTAGTCTTAGCAGTGTAAAGGGTTTTTCTGTGAGATAAGAAGAGAGTCATATGGGCATAAAATTTTAAAAAACTTTAATATTCAGCTCAACTGGCACCACCCCGTCTGGTGCTGTAGCCCCGGTGCCCACCACATGGAACATGGAAGAAGCAGTGGTTCTTTCCTGGCCACTGAAACCTATGAGTGGTTGAGCAGTCACATGCACAATGAATGAATGTGATCACCCATCGCTGCTTCCAGGTTCTGTGCAGTAGCCACTGCAGATGCAGTTCTGGACGGGGAGTCGCAGGAAAAGGTGAGTATTCAATTTTTCCTTATTTTAATACGTAAAATTTTATCGTCTTCTGGTATAATGAAAACAAAGGTTTGGTACCGTGTTAGCCAGGAGAGCAAAATGTGATTGTTCCCAGCAAGAGAAACCACATAATCTTGTAGATATGATACCTTTTAATGGCTAACAAAAATACATGATGTAATAGCGAGCTTGCGAACCTCTCGGGCTCTTCGTCAGGCTAAAAATGGAATATATCTGAAGAGGCATGAATATTTATACACACTTATAACATACATACTTATGACAAGACACAGATATGGATGTGATTGGTTTGCACATAAAAGGAATGCTGCAACAGAAAACAAACTTTTTTTGTCTAGGCACTGATAGCGGAGTGAAAGTTTTATGGTCCCTGAATTACTGTAGGGGGGGGGGGGGAGGTTGTCAGGCCAGGAATGCTACAAGAAGTACACAAACATTTTTAACTAAACACTGATAAGGGAGTGAAAGTTTATGGTCCCTGAATTACTGTTGATGGGGGTCTTATCTGTATAATAAATGTCTCACACTTCCCATTCACGCAAAAATCCTGGGGAATAATTTAACCCAGTATTCAGCGTGTCAAAGGTTGATATCAATTTATATTCCCAAATTCTTCTGCGGTTTTGTGACTTGAAACCACCCTTCAATATCAAAACCCTCATATCTCCTATGTCATGTCCATGGTTAGAAAAGTATTTATTGCACAGATAAGACTACATATAGATGTATTCCATTTTTAGCCTGACAAAGATTCCGAGAGGTTTGCAAGCTTGCTATTACATCATGTATTTTTGTTAGCCATTAAAAGGTATCATATCTACAAGATTACGTGGTTTCTCTTGCTGGGAACAATCACATCGTCTTCTGGAAAACCCTTTTAATTGCTTTATAGGATGTGGGATGATGATAATCATGCCTTTAGAATTTTTTTCAGCTGATCCACTGCCAAAATATTCAGGTTGCTGCTTTTCCCATTTGAGAAGTATAATAGCATAGACCTGCAAGGCTGTGGGCAAAGGCCCCATGACAGGGTTAACGGGGAAGGAGGAGGCAAGGGGTTAACAAATTAACTGAGGACGGTGAGATATTGGAAAAGGGGGAGGTACAAAGTGCAGGAAAGAGGAGGTGAAGGTGGAAGAAAAGTGTGGGAATGGCAGTTCGAAGGAAGAAGGAAGAAAGAGAATGCAGCAAGGAGAAGCAGGAAGCATAAGGAGGCCTTACTGGAGCAGTTCTGGGCTGCAGCGGAGAAGCTTGGAGTCAGATGGCTGGAGATGACCATGCAGCAAGCCCTCAGGATGACTGCCATGGATCCCGGTGCAGTGGTGAGGAGCAAGAAAAGGCCATTGAGAACAGGCGTTTCAGTGAGACTCAGGCTGGAGCACACGATGAGACGCTATCGCCATCTAGGGAGCCTGTCCGAGGTCCCTCCGGGCTGGCTCTTCCCTGTAACACCAGCCAGGGTGGGAGCAGACCCAGGAGGAATCCCACGAGACGTTGGGAATCCCATGGCCTCGAGTGCTAGACCTGGCTCCTAAAAAGAGACTGCAGGAAGGAAGGGACTTGTGGGGAAGCAGGCCTGTCGCAGGCCAGAACCTGGAATAGGAGAGATGGATGGGAGACCAGAGCTCAGCAGATATGAAGGTCAGACAGTCAGGGACGGTGGAGGGCAGTATAGTTTCTGCTTCTAGTAGAGGGTAGTCGTCCGTTCCAGAAAAACAGAGGCAGCAGTCATCCACTAGAAGATGGGGGAAGGATGCAGGAGCAGCACATCGTTCCAGTTGGTTCAGAGGTCGGCTGTTCAGCGGGAACCTGAGGATGAAGAGGAAACAACCTATCGGGATGCAGGGACGGCAGCTGATGGGATCACAGCTCCTGCGCAGCCAGGTGAGTCTAACTCCATGTATTGTCAGTTAAATTTAGATAGCCGGCGGGTGTTTCCCGGAAAAACTTTGGGTGGGGGTTTCAGAAATCGAGGGTCAGTTTTCGACACTCGCTGTGCAGGGAATGATTCTAGGGCAGTTTTGGGGTGTATGTGGGAATTATTGAACAGGCAGGAGATGGCACAAGCACCATCTCGTGTTTTAGCATAAACGTCCATATTGCTTGATCGTAGTACTCATGGGGGTTCGGGAGTGGCAACAGAGGGGCAGCAGATGTGGTGGTCTCAGTGCAGACAGATAAAGATGGGAAGAGATCCAGGTTGGACGACAAAGCACCAGAGAGGTTTATGTATGCTTTGAGTGTCCAATGGGAGCACATTTAAAAAAAAGAAGGGAGGGAAAAATTGTCGCGATTAATGTGTGGAGATTTTTTTCTCTTCTCTCTTTGGAAAAATTCAATTTGGACAAAGGGAAGCTGACAGAATACAAAAAGGAGGAATAGGAGAAGAGAAGGCATTTAATTCTGCACACTTTTACTAATTAGCTGCAGATGTTCACCATTTTAGCTAGCATGATTGGTGGAAAGGCGCCAGAAATTTGTTCCATTCAACACGCATTAATTTTCTGGGTATTATCATTGACACGGTGGCTATGGAATGCAGGCTGCCTGAGGAAAAATTGCTGGCTTTGCAGCAGGAGGTGCTTAGGGCCTGGCAGGCTAAAAAGACTATGGTGCGGGACCTGCAGTCATTATTGGGGAAGCTCAATTTTGCATGTCGTGTAATGCCTATGGGAAGAGTTTTTTGTAGAAGGTTGGTGGCCGGTACATCAGGAATAAAATCAGCTCATCATTTTATTCATTTGGGGAAAGATCACAGGGCGGACTTAGACATCTGGATCTCTTTTTTGGAATGTTACATCAGAAATTCAGTGATAATGAATGAGGCAATTGAGAATTTTGACTGTGAGTTGGTTCCGGATGCGACTGGTAGTTCGGGCTTCGGTGCTTATTTTCACGGGCAATGGTGCGTGGGCTGTTGGCCAGGGAAATGGGTGGATGCAGGATTGGTGAGGAACTTGGTTTGCTTGAACTTTTTCCAATTGTGGTTGTGGGGATGCTATGAGGGGGATAGTTTTCGGAACAAGAAGGTCAAGTTTCACTATGACTATTTGGGGGTTGTTCAAGCAATCAATATAATTTAATGGCTTCCTTGCCCCTTGTGAGTTTGTTGTGGGATCTGGTGTTGCAAGCCATGTCACTAAATATGTGGATTGTTGTGGTGCATGTGCCGGGTGTAAATAACTCAATTGCAAATGCTCTCTCTCAGTTTCAGTGGAAGCATTTTCGTTTGTTGGCTCCGGGACCAGAGAAGGAGGGGAAGACGTGCCCACCACAATTTAGGAGATTGGTCAGCGAGCAGTGAATCACTTGATTAGGAGACCGTTGGCTCCGAGTCGTTGCACGGCCTTGGTGTGGATTATAGGTCATTTTTATATTTACTGGGTGCGAAAAGGACAGATATTCGTCCAAAAAGTAGACAGCTGGATTTTGCAGGAAGTACGGTGGTAATTAGGTGCATAGGAATGCGTGGGTTTGCGTGGTGCTGCCGAATTTTACAAACCTTGTTGGTCTAGACAGTGTTCCGGATATTTTGGTATTGCATGGGGGAGGGAATGATTTGGGCTGGAGGCTGTTTTGAAATCTGTCTCAGGACATTGAGTATGATGTTTTGTGACTATTAACATCCTATCCACGGTTGACAGTCGTGTGGTAGAAGATGGTACCACATAAGGTGTGGTGCTATGTGAGGTCGTTGGGATGTTTAAACAAGGCTTGAGCAAAGTTAAATCGAGAGGCTTCAAGTTTTGTGGCTCGTAACGGGAGCGTGGCTGTGTAGCATATCGCTCTGGAATCTGTAAAAGGGAATTTTTAGAGGGGTGATAGGGTGCTCTTGAATGATATAGGCATGGATATTTGGGCATTGACAATCCAAGAGGAGATCGAGAGACCAGTCATTTTGTGGGGGGCCCCACAGATTTGAGGAGGTCAAGTCATGGCTGTGGCAGATCGGGGGGGGCTCTTGGAGTCTTCGTGGGGGTGAATAATGGTTACTGATAGGTCTGTCTCCTCTTGGCTCTAAAAAGGCGGAGTCCTTGCAGAGATAGTGATGTGGCTAGTCTGCTAAAGGCTAGTGGATCTCCGAGCCAGGAGGTGAAGCATAATAGAAAGACTCAGTAGCATTCAATATTTTACAAGCCCAAAATTTATTCCTCCATGTCAAAAAAATAGCAACATTTCAACTTACAACTTGAGGTCTTTGTCTGAGCCAGGAGGTGGACAGTTGGAGGCAATTGGAAAATTTGGTCTCCTGAGTCAGTTGGTGTGCGGCGGGAGGCAGCTCGGATTTTTCCCCGTAAATGGTTAGGTGACAGATTTTTGGGGGGCTCCAGGGCTCCCCCTCATTCTGTGGGAAATGCTATTTAGTCATGGGTAAATTGGGTTAATTAGGTTATTTTTGTAAAAGTTTGTGTAAATAAAATGGTTGCTGTGGCCACACTATCCATAGAGAGAAGGTGTCTGTTGTTATTGGGACATAAGAGGTGGAGTCCGGATAGTGCTTAAAGGTGGACGGCTGCAGCTGGGAAATGACGCCATTATACCCGAGTCAAGAAGTGTCGTAGCATAGGCCTGTAAGGCCGTGGGCAAAGGCACCATGACGGGTTAATGGGGAAGGGGGAGGCATGGGGTTAACAAATAAACTGAGGAGGGGGAGATAGTGGAAAAGGGGGGAAGTACAAAGTGCAGGAAACAGGGGGTACAGTTGGGAGAAAAGTGCGGGAATGGCAGTTCGAAGGAAAAAGAGGTGAAAAGGACGCAACAAAGAGAAGCAAGAAGTCCCACTCCAATAAGAAGATATAGTTTAAGAGATGGGACGAGGAATGATAGTGTTTTGGGAAACAACAAGGTGGGGGGTTGTATTGTCATGGTAGCGCGGATGGTGGGGTCCTTGGAGTTTTGTGGAGGTGAATAATGGTTATTGGTGGGTCTGTCGCCTCTTGGCTCTGACAGGGCAGAGTCCTTGCAAAGATGGTGGAGTGGCTGGTCTGGTAAAGGCTAGTAGATCTCCAAGCTGGGAAGTGGGCGGCTGGAGGCAATTGGGAAATTAAATCTTCTGAGTCAGTTGGTGTGCGGCCTAAGGCAGCTCGGATATTTTCCCGTAAATAATGAGGTGACAGATTTCTTGGGGCTTCAAGGCCTGCCTCCCCCCTCATTTTGTGGGGAATGTGGGAATGTTAATTAGTCCTGGGTGAAGTAGGTTAATTATGTTATTTTTCTAAAAGTTTTGTGTAAGTAAAAAGGCTGCTGTGGCCACACTATCCAAAGGGAGATATCTGTCATTATAAGAACATAAGAGGTGGAGTCTGGGTAGTGCTCAAAGATGGAAGGCTGCAGCTTGGAAATGACTCTCTTATACCTGAGTCATGCAAATGCCATTGAAACCATCTGTTATGTCTGCTACCCGTGTTTGCCACCCTATTGCTATTCTAGGCAGATGCAGGTGTCGCTCTGCTCCTTCTGTATGAATGTACTCTTTGCTTTTTCTTTCCATCAGCACTGAAAGAGTTAACCCTTCTCTGTGCTCTCAGCCCAGCTGCAGTTTAAATAGCAATTACCCTCCTATTTAAGTGATCTAGGGACCCTCCCTCTTGGCCTGTGTATTGTTGTGTGTTTGACACTCAGCATATCTAGGTCACCTGTCTCTGACTTTATTGTCTGCTTGATCCTGTACTTGTATCCATTTATCATTTGCTGTCTTCCTGTTTATGTGTTTGTCTCTGTCATCCTGACTTCACTATCTGCTCTTTATCCTGTATGTTTTGCTTCCACTGCCAGCACAGGTACTATGCCTTGCTAGTGTGTCTAGACTATTTCCTGTCTTGCTATTTGTCCTTTCTAAAGACCTTATAAAGATCGAAACGTCGCAGCTGTATATGGAGGAATAAAGGTTTTTTTATACATCTGCAAAAGAATCCTGGAATGCTGACTTCACCACTACTTTGAGAATTGGTAATTATATCTCTGAAGGGTCAATAAGTCCAGACCCATTTTTTGAAGTCTTTGCATCTATCTTCACAAAAGCTCCCCCACACAGTGGTATATATCTAGTGTGCTGCATCCCATTTATTTATATTTGCTATTTGTCCTTGTCCCTGCTCTGTGACCTACCCATTTGCTCTCTTGTCAGTCCTGTCTCTGCTCCAGTTCCCGGCTGAACATCTTGCCTGTTTGCACGGTGCTCCTGACCCCCGAGAGTCAGTTGCCAACCACACAGGGACTACTGCAAAAGGCAGCAGCTTGCTTGGCTCTGCACTGTACAGGGGTTAAATGGTGAAGATCGTGAAGTCAGCAGGGGTATTATTGTACCTTAATGCCACCAGGAAGCTAGGGGTGTGACACCCATTCAATAAAGGGACCGCCCTGTCACACCCCTATCTACCCATTGGCGGATTGGTCAAGGTCCTTGAAGGTCTTAGAAGCATCTGCAGTGATTGTTGGCTGTGCTGCAGGGTTAGGGGGTTGTTATTGCTGGTAGGCTTACATTATAACTTCTACATGCTGCCATGTTACATCGGTAACATAGCAGGATTTAGAGGTAATAATGTAAGCCTACCAGCAATAACAACCCCTAACAGTAAGCCTCCAGCACAGCTTACAATCACTGCAGACGCTGGAGCTCATATCAAAGTTCCCACAGCAGCCTGCACAGGTCTCCAGAGAGCGGAGGCTGTGCCCATGGAGCAGAGAACAAGCATGCAGGCAATCCCCCCTGCATCCTCCAACCTCCCAGCAGACACAAATGTTTATCGGCTGTGTGGCCAAACTTCCCTGCGGCGGCGACCTGGGCCGAAAATCACAGGCTACTGGTGCTCTGGGGAGCGTGCCACGGAGGGGTGACATTGAGCGCATCCAGTGCTCCACAGCTGCGGAGTCACGCCAAAACAGTACTGAGGCGGAGGAGGGCCACAGACATCACGGCTGACACTCACTAGCTGCTAAGCAGAAGGAACACTGCCCCCGGACCTGGCTACACAGCAAGACGGGAACATACAACGGATCTGGGGACACCTGATAGTCCTACAAGGGAGCACAGGAGAAGGGGGACAGACACGACATACTAGGAGGCACAGCAGGAGAAGGGGGGACACTGAGGATGGAGGGGGCAGAGCAGAGGTACTGGCAGCCAATCGGGAGCTAGGGATGTGTCAGACAAAGGCATCCCTGCATTGAAGGGCTGACACACCCCTAGCTTCCGGTGGCGTGAAGATGCAATAATACCGTTGGCAGGATAATGCCGTCAGGTTTAGCCCAAAGTCAAACCTGTTGGTTGGCACAGTGGCTCCACACTCGCTGTCAGTAACACCATCCAATGGGCATTTCATCTCTTGCAGAGGACTGGGCTCTCTCCCTACTCTATACTCTTAACACATTCTTTCAGGTCTTGATTGGCATGTCTGACGTGCATATGAGAAACTGTGCCACACTAGGTATTCCAGTACACGCGCAGTAACTCACAGCACTCATGTCACAAGTGAAGTGACAGAATTCCTTTAAGGAGGTTTATACAGGAGTAAGCGATGGGCAGTGGCGTTATAATTAATAATTAGCACAGTTTCACTTAGGATAGAAACCAACCTGATCTGTTTTTATAAAGAGGTGAGTAGGAGCCTGGATAGACGGGCGGCTGTAGATAGTGTTTTTGAACCTTAAAAAGGTGTTTGACACAGTCCCTCATAGACATCTAAGGGCCCTTTCACATAGGTGGCATTAACCTGCAGGAAGCACCGCAAGCTGCTGTAAATTCTGCGCCAAAATCCATAGACTACCTATAGATTTTGATGTGGAATTGAAAATGACTTAAATCTGCCTGCAATCAAATCGAAATGAGCAATTAGACCTGCGTATTTTGGTGTGGAATTCTGCAGCTCTGTGTCTTGCGGTGCATCCTAGTGGAATAATTCCTCCTGGATGAAAGATCACTAATAGATAAAATAAGGTCTAAAGGCTTAAAAAGTATCCTTTTTTAATATCCAGAAAGTTGTGGTCAATGATTCCTACTCGGAATGCTTACCATTTATGAGTGGTGCACACCAGGGTTCAGTGCTGGGTCCTCTATTGTGTTACTTATTTATTAATAATATAGAATATTGTACCTTTAGTTTTTCCTACAGCTGCTCCAATGTGAAAATATTCAGGTTGCCGTGCTTCCAAAAGCACCTAAGTGATTTTTATTAGCTTGGAGCCCTGACTGTTTGGGCAACCCAACCATGTGGCAAATACGGTTCAATATGGATACATATAAAATTATATATCTGGGTATTAATAAGCTGCACTTTTTACATGGAATGGAATATTCAATAATGCTGTTGTGGAATATGCCTTCCCTGAATTCCGCACCAAAATCTACATGGTTAGTTGCGGATTTTGATGCGAAATTGCTGGCAGGATTCTGCAATTTTCAATTCCGCATGTTAGCCATGCATATTGTGGCAAGTTGGGGTTACTTGCCCGGGATCTCCTGCTTATTTTCCCCTGCCCATGGGTGGCAGCACCGCAATGATGTCCAGAAACAGGGTAAAGTCCAAATGCTGGTTCCTCCAGCGTTTATTTCAGCATAGGTATTCAGTTTACAAACTGTCCAGCATATCATATGCAACATGCAACTGCACACTGTTGTCCATCAAAGTGCTCAGCAACGCACACCGCTTCTTCCAGCAGACCTTCCAGGAAGGTGACTTCTCCCTGACAGGTGATGAGCGAGGGACCGACTACCCCCTGTTTGCTCCGTGCTTCCAGGTCCCTCTGAGACCAGCAGCAGGTCTAAATAGACATCAGGCCCCACAGGCCTCCATGGACCTAAGCACCACCAGCTTCAAGGATCCCAAGTTTGTGAGAGAGGCGAAATTTAAACTGTGTAGCTGCATCCTTGCAGGTGCAGGTTAAAGGGGTTGTCCCGCGCCGAAACGGGTTTTTTTTTTTTTCAATAGCCCCCCCATTCGTCGCAAGACAAACCCGATGCAGGGGTTTAAAAAAAAAAACCCGGATAGTACTTACCCGAATCCCCGCGCTCCGGTGACTTCTTACTTACCTTGCGAAGATGGCCGCCGGGATCTTCACCCACGGTGGACCACAGGTCTTCTCCCATGGTGCACCGTGGGCTCTGTGCGTTCCATTGCCGATTCCAGCCTCCTGATTGGCTGGAATTGGCACACGTGACGGGGCGGAGCTACGAGGAGCAGCTCTCCGGCACGAGCGGCCCCATTTAGAAGGGAGAAGACCGGACTGCGCAAGCGCGTCTAATCGGGAGATTAGACGCTGAAATTAGACGGCACCATGGAAACGAGGACGCTAGCAACGGAGCAGGTAAGTGAATAACTTCTGTTTGGCTCATATTTAATGCACGATGTATATTACAAAGTGCATTAATATGGCCATACAGAAGTGTATACCCCCACTTGCTTTCGCGGGACAACCCCTTAAGGCCTCCTTCCCACGAACGGATTTACGCCGCGTAAATTCGCGGCAAAAATCCGCTGCGTTGCCCCCTGCTATTAGGTTCTATTGAACCTAATAGCACAATGCTCACGATGTGTAATTCCACCGCGGAATTTCGCACCGTGAAATCTCCCGTCCTCACCCGCGGCATGCTCTATTTGCCGCGGGTGTACGCGCTGACGGCTTCCATTGCAGTCAATGGAAGCCGTCCGTTCACGCTATCTCCCGCTGTAACACAGCGGAAGATAGCGTGAAAAAACGCTTCCCCGCCTACCGCTGGCCGCGTCATGTGACGCGGTGGGCGTGTCACATGACGCGACGGCGGTGGGCGGGGAAGCGTCTTCACGCTATCTTCCGCTGGTAAGTATGGGGTCTCTGGGGGGCGCCGTGACGGGCTTCACTGCGGAATATTCCGCAGCGGAGCCCGTCACACTCGTGTGAAGCCGTCCTTAACTAAATCAAACACAGTGACTGTGCTCAGAGGCCCTCTACAGGCCACTCTTGCTACTGCACTGTCACAGTATTTTGGTGCTTAATATTCCATCTGGTATGAAAGCTCTCTTATGCTGGCTTCATACAGGCGTATTTGTGCACACAAAATTTGAACTTGCAGTACGTAGTAAATGGAACCCATTGATTTCAATGAGTTAGTTCACATGCGCATTTTTTACCTACAAATTTCAGTCCTGCAAAAAAAAGTTACATGCTGTGTTTTCCTGTTCACTTGCACACTAAGGGCGCCCACCCACTGGCGTTTGCGATTTTCGTGCGCAAAAAACACAGCGTTTTCCGCGCGTTTTTCGCGGCGTTTTTTGCGGCATTTTTGAGGCATTTTTGCGCCTTTTCCGTTAATTTCCATTGACATTCATGGGTGCATTAAGAGAAAAATAAGGACACATATGCAACTGACAGTTCCTATGTTAAAAATTGCAACGGACTGAAAAAAAAAACGCAACTGGACAGGAACACATTCGATTCTAATTGCTCTTGAGAAAAAACGCAAAACGCAAAGGAAAAAAAATCGCCAGTGGGTGGGCGCCCTAAAAGTCTCAGTGGAAGTTAATGGGGATGCACAAGTGCACATGCAATACGCTAAAAAATGTGTGATATGCTGCAGAATTGTGCAAGAAAAGAAAACATCTTGAACTCATTAGACTGATTAGCCATTTCAATGGCTGGAAGCATCAGGAGAAAAAAACAGCAGAATATACGCCGATGAGTGCGCAAAAAAATAATGTTTGTTTTGCAAATATGTGGCAATCATAAAAGGATCTGGTTGTACTTGTAGATCATAGATTAAATAACAGCACAATGTCAATCAGCTGCTTCTAAAGACATCAGGATACTGTCATGCATTAAAAAAAGCATAGTGTGACAATAGAAGAGTGAGGACACGTTTCTCCACAGTTTCTGCACCTGCAACACTAGCTGCCTCCTGATTAGGGTGACTACTTCTCTCAGAAAACAATATTGGTCAGGATAAAAAGGGGCATGGCTTAAAACAGTGTTTTATTTGCCACAAATGGTTTGTTAATATATGGAGTTTGTTCGGTGACCAGGCATGGGGATGACAGATTAGGGGCTGAGGTACGGTACATGTGTCACCGTGCTGTCTGTAATTCCCCTCAGGGTGGCTGCTTGCAGACTGTCACTCTACTGTCTAGTCAGTCACACAATATATATAAGTGTGGTGATGGTGACGTTCACTGGGCTATTCTGCTCGCTGGTGTAGGTGTAGTGATGATGCAGTAAACGCCAATAATAGTCCAGAGAGTCAGTAAAAAACACTCAGGGTGGCTTCACACGAGCGTGTTTATGTGTGTGCATACGCACACACAAAACACGCGTCTATTGCGACCACTCATTCCTTTTGGTGTGTTCACATGTCCGTGTTTTACAGGTGTGTGCCAGTAAATCTAGGACATGTGTGCACCACAGAAAATACACACATTGCCCTCAACGGAGCTGCGGCTGCTGTCAGCGGCTCCAATGAAGGCAATGGTTGGCCGGCACCCTTGAAGTGATTTTCAGGGAAGAGCTTTAACCCCTTAATGACATGGCCTATTTTGAGCTTAAGGACCAAGCCTTATTTTTCAAATCTGACATCTGTCACTTTCTGTGCTAATAACTTTTGAATGCTTTTACTTATCAAGGTGATTCTGAGATTGTTTTTTCGTGACATATTGTACTTTATGTTAGTGTAAAAATTTCATCAATAAATTTTGTCCTTATTAGGAAAAAAAATCCAAATTTACTGAAAATTTGGAAAAATTCACAATTTTCAAACTTTGAATTGTTTTCTTTGTAAGATAGAAAGTCAAACACCACAACATAGTTATTAATTAACATTTCCCATAGGCCTACTTTACACAGCAATCATTTTTTAAGTGTTATTTTACTTTTTGCAGACTCCACAAAGTATATAAATTTAGCAGTAATTTTTCACATTTACTAGCAAATTTCAAAATCTAAATTTTTTAAGGACCAATGCAGTTCAGACATAGTTTTGCCGAGCCTGTATATCAGAATCCCCCATGAATTGCCCCATTTTAAAATCAGCACCCTTCAAAGTATTCAAAATGGCATTTAGAAAGTTTATTAACCCTTTAGATGTTTTACAGGAATTAAAGGAAAGTGCATCAAAAATTAGAACAGTTCCTGATTTTCAATATAAAACTTTTTTTTTTAATATAAAACAGTAGGAGTTAGCAAAGAAACAAAACTTGGAATGTATTACCCAGATTCCGCAGTTTTTAGAAATGCCCCATATGTGGACGTAGCCTGTTGTATGGGCACATGGTAGGTCTCAGAAGGAAAGGAGCGCTTCTTGTCTTTTTGAATGCAGGTTTGGCAGGAATAATTTTCAGACCCCATGTAGTGTTTGCAGTGCCCCTGAGGTAGCAGTACATTTGAAACCCCCAATAACTGACCCCATTTTGGAAACTACACCCCTCAGGGAATTTATTAAGGGGTGTAGTGAGCGGTTTGAACCCACAGATGTTTGAGGAATTTTTTTTAACAGTTTGAGTTCAATACGAAAAAATCCAATTTTTCACATAATGTTTAGCTTTAGGCCCAGATTTTCATTTTTCACCAGTGGCAGAAGGAAAAACGTACCCCATGATGCGTTACCCAGTTGCTCTCAAACACGGAAATGCCCCATATGTGGACGTAGCCTGTTGTATGGGCACATGGCAGGACTCAGAAGGATAGTAGCGCTTCTTGGCTTTTTGAATGCAGATTTTGCTGGAATAATTTTCAGACCCCATGTAGTGTTTACAGTGCCCCTGAGGTACCAGTGCATTTGAAACCCCCAACAACTGACCCCATTTTGGAAACTACACCCCTCAGGGAATTTTTTAAGGGGTGTAGTGAGCGGTTTGAACCCACATGTATTTGAGGAATTTTTTTTAACAATTTGAGTTGAGAACGAAAAATTCACATTTTTCCAATAATGTTCAGCTTTAGGCCCAGATTTTCATTTTTCACCAGGGGCAGAAGGAGAAAACATAGTCCATAATGCATTACCCAATTACTCTCGAGCACGGAAATGCCCCATATGTGGATGTAAACTGTTATTTGGGCACATGGCAGGGCTCAGAAAGAAAGGAGCGCTTTTTTTGAATGCAGATTTTGCTGGAATAATTTTCAGACACCGTGTAGTGTTTGCAGTGCCCCTGAGGTACCAGTGCATTTGAGACCCCCAACAACTGACCCCATTTTGGAAACTACACCCCTCAGGGAATTTTTTAAGGGGTGTAGTGAGCGGTTTGAACCCACAGGTATTTGAGGAATTTTTTTTAACAATTTGAGTTGAGAACGAAAAATTCACATTTTTCCAATAATGTTCAGCTTTAGGCCCAGATTTTCATTTTTCACCAGGGGCAGAAGGAGAAAACATAGTCCATAATGCATTACCCAATTACTCTCGAGCACGGAAATGCCCCATATGTGGATGTAAACTGTTGTTTGGGCACATGGCAGGGCTCAGAAAGAAAGGAGCGCTTTTTTTGAATGCAGATTTTGCTGGAATAATTTTCAGACACCGTGTAGTGTTTGCAGTGCCCCTGAGGTACCAGTGCATTTGAGACCCCCAACAACTGACCCCATTTTGGAAACTACACCCCTCAGGGAATTTTTTAAGGGGTGTAGTGAGCGGTTTGAACCCACAGGTATTTGAGGAATTTTTTTTAACAATTTGAGTTGAGAACGAAAAATTCACATTTTTCCAATAATGCTCAGTTTAGGCCCAGATTTTTATTTTTTACCAGGGGCAGAAGGAGAAAACGTAACCCATGATGTTACCCAACAGGGAAATGCCCCATATGTGAATCTAAACTGTTTTTAGGGCGCAGGGCTCAGAAGGGAAGGACTTAGCATGTGGCTTTATGTACAAGCTGTGCGAAGTACATCAGGGTAAAACGTCAGGGCAATAAAAAAATTAAAATTTCAGGGACGTGTGGTAGATCTTAAAACACTCATTTATACAGAGGCCGGGTTGTGTGGGGCACGTTTCACACTGGTATCTGGTGTCTTTTCTTATCCCCTGTTTGTAGCACACTCTGCACCTCTTTTGGGTCCTTCCCTTCGTCGCAGTGGAGGGAATTTCACTGAGAAAATGCTGCCCTGGTACAATTCTTGTGGCCTCGCTTCCAGAAGTACTGGGCCTCTCCCCCACCTCCTGGTCCCCAAATATTAGGTCCTTGATAACTTCCTCTTGAAATTCAAGGAATGTCCCCCTGTGGCCTGCACCTCGGAACAGCACGTAGGCATTATACAGTGCCATCTGTATGAGGTGCACGGCCAGTTTTTTGTACCACACCCGTGTTTTCCGCATGGCTCTATAGGGCTCCAGTACCTGGTCTGATAGATCGACCCCTCCCATGTACTTATTATAGTCGAGGACGCAGTCTGGTTTGGGGGTCTCTGCACTGGTACCTCGTACTGGGCAGGGGGTACTGCTGTGGCCGTGTATTGTCGTCAACATAAGGACATCCCTCTTGTCCTTATATTTAACGCACAATACATTGTCGCTGCATTGGGCCCGGCTCTCACCCCTTCTGAGCAGTTGCCCAAGCAGCGTCTTAGGGAGGCTTTTTTGATTTTTCCGAACAGTGCCACATGCCACTGTTCCTCTGGAAGCGAGGCACTGAAACAGGGGGACACTGGTATAAAAGTTATCCAGGTACAGATGGTAACCCTGGTCTAATAGTGGGTGCACCAGTTCCCACACTATTTTCCCTGTTACTCCCAGCACGGGGGGGCATTCTGGGGGCTCAATTTTAGTGTCCTTCCCCTCGTAAATACGGAACTTGTGGGTGTACCCTGATGTACTTTCGCACAGCTTGTACAACTTCACACCATACCGTGCCCGCTTACTGGGCAGGTACTGGCGGAATTTTAGCCTCCCCTTGAAGTGTACCAGGGACTCGTCTACTGCAATGTTTATCTGTGGGGCATACGTCTGGGCAAACTTGGCGTTAAAATGGTCTATTACGGGCCTGATCTTATACAACCGATCGTAATTGGGGTGATCGCTGGGGGGGCACAGCTGGTTGTCATTGTAGTGCAGAAATTTTAAAATACACTCAAAGCGCGTCCTCGACATCGCCATGCGGAACATTGGGGTGTGGTACAAAATATCGGTAGACCAGTACGCCCTGATTGTTGGCTTCTTTATTAGCCCCATGGTTAGTATAAGCCCCCAACATTTTTTTTATCTCTGGTGCATCCACAGGGGTCCACTTATCGGGTCTGGCATAGCTGGAGGTGGGATTTTCTTCTATAAAATTCTGGGCGTACAAATTCGTCTGGGTAACAATATGGGCAATGAACTCTTCAGAAAAAAAAAACTTGAAGAAGTCCTTCCCTCTGAGCCCTTCCGTGTCAAATTGAATCCCTGGGTTCCCAATAAAATCAGGGATCTGGGGTCTGTAATCTTCCGGGGTACTCCAGTGAGCATCTGATGCATTGGGGTCAGTGGCGGTCCTTGGACGCCTTCTCGGGGGTGCAGGGAGCTCAGACTCGCTGGATGAGGATGAGGATGAGGAGTCGGAGAATGCCAAAAAAGTGGGGTCGTCATCACCACTACCTGAGTCCGAGTCTGATGCAATGATTGCATACAGTTCCTTTGAAGTGTACCTCCTGCGGGCCATATTTATATAAAATGGGGCACACGGGGAAAAAGTTTTATTAGATGGGACACTGCGGGATGAGGTGACCACGGGACGGGGGTCGGAAAGAACGCGGAAACCTATGTGGTGTATTCACGTGTTTTTGTTTTTTTTTACACAGACGAATACACTGACACAACACGGACTAACGACACACTACACACTAGACGGACTAACGACACGCTACACTAACTAATGACGGGTGACGGGACAGGTAACGAAATGGGAACAACAGGAACTTTTTTTTTTTTTTTTTTTTTACACAGACGAATACACTGACAGTACACGGACTAACGACACGCTACACACTAGACGGACTAACGACACGCTACACTAACTAATAACGGGTGACGGGACAGGTAACGAAATGGGAACAACAGGAACTTTTTTTAAATTTTTTTATTTATTTATTTTTTACACCAAGGGATACACTGACTACACGCTGCGCTACACTACACTGCTGATCGCACGCTACCGCTCACTCACTACACTTCTGATCACACACTACAGATCCCTCACTCACTACACTACACTGCACTTCTGATCACTCACTCCACTCTGCTACACTACACTGCCTGATCAATCACTCACTACACTCACTACACTACACCACACTGATCACTAACACTCACTCCACTACACCACACTGATGACTAACTCCTCTCCACTACACTGATCACTAACTCCACTCTGCTACACTACACTCCACTCCACTACACTACACTCCACTACACTCCACTACACTCCACTACACTACACTCCACTACACTACACTACACTCCACTACACTACACTCCACTACACTACACTGATCACGCACTCCCTGCCTAATCTACACACTAATCGCTCTTTTTTATCACAGTAGGTGCTCTATCTACAAGCACCGGATGCTTGCACATGGAGCCCCTACTGTAAACAGCGCGAAGTCCGCTGCTGCGCTGTGATTGGTCAGGGAGTTTTTCCCTGACCAATCACAGCGATCGTGGGGGAGGGACCGCTCTGATTGGTCCCCAGCCCGGACGCAGCACTTGTCTGCTGACTATGTCAGCAGACATCACTGCTGTGTCGCCGCGATTGTCACCGCGGCGACACTTTAATGGCATGACGTACCAGGTACGTCATGTTGCGGGAAGTATCCCGCTACCATGACGTACCAGGTACGTCCAGGAGCGGGAAGGGGTTAAATATAAGCTCTTCCCTGAAAAATCATCCCTTTTAGTGTAATAAAAAAATACATATATATACTTACCTTTCCGCTGCTGCCGTGTCCCCCGCGGGGATGAAGAATACATCTGCCCCCGCAGGGAATAAAGAATTCTCTACTGCACCTGTCACAGATGTGACAGCAGCGGCAAAGGAGTTCTTAATCCCTGCTGCTGGCACTGCTTAATTGTTTTTCAGGGAAGGGCTTTAAATATAAACCCTTCCCTGAAAAACAAGCCAAACTGGTGTAAAAAAAACATACTCACCTTTCTTTAGCTGCCGAGGCTCAGCCGCGACCTGTCTGCGCTGTCCCAGACTCTGCACTGAAGTTCTTTAAGCAGGTGGTGAATTAAAATGCCCATTTTCTGAAAGAGCTGTTTCTGATTGGTTGAGGTGCATAGCCAATCACAGGCAGCTCTTTCAGCAGGCGGGGATTTACAAAAATAAACAACAAAAAAAAAGGCGTTTAAACTACTAAAACAAGAAGGCAGCGAAGAATTGCTAAAATCATACAGGGAAAAAAACAAATCATGTAAAGAAAAGATCACAATTGCTAAGGAGGAGGCAGAAAGACTGATCGCCAAACAGGGCAAAATTAACCCTAAAATATTCTTCAATTATATAAACAGTAAAAGAATTTGCACTGATAGCACCGGCCCTTTAACAAATAATGCAGGAGAAATCATAGAAGATGATGGAGGGAAGGCAAATCTATTAAATTGTTTTTTTTCCAAGTGTATTGCCTAATGAAAATGAAGTGCCACACGAGATGCAAGGGAATAAAAAGAACCCCCCAATAAATATTGCATGCCTAACACAGGAGGAAGTGCAGAGCCGGTTAAAGAGGATCAAAATCGATTCATATGGAATAAACTCGAAGGTTCTAAGGGAACTAAGTGACGTGATAGCTAGACCGCTATTTCTTATATTTATGGACACTATTGGATTGGCGCATTGCCAATGTGGTTCTAATATACAAAAAAGGGGTCTAAAAGAAAACCTAGTAACTAAAGGCCGCTAAGTCCCACTTCAATAATTGGAAAAATATTCGAGGGGTTTCTGAGAGATGCAATCCTGGAATATCTCAAGGAAAACAACGGCATAACTCCTCATCAGCATGGGTTCATGAGGGGTCAATCATGTCAGACAAATTTGATCAGCTTTTACAATGAAGTAAGTTCTAGGCTGGACCTGGGAGAGTCTATTGATCTCGTATATCTGGATTTCTGTAAAGCATTTGACACCGTGACTCATAATAGGTTGATATATAAATGAGACAGCTCGGACTGGGCGAAAACGTGTGTATCTGGGTAAGGAACTGGCTCAGTGATAGGAAACAGAGGGTGGTAATAGATGGTTCATACTCTGATTGAGCCACTGTTGCCAGTGGGGTGCCACAGGGTTCAGTATTAGGCCACATTCTGTTCAAAATATTTATTAATGACCTGATAGAGGGACTGCACAGTAAAATATCAATATTTGCAGATGATACAAAATTATACAATATAATTAATACAACAGAGGACAATGTTCGGTTACAAAAAGACATAGATAAACTGGGGGCTTGGTTAGAAAAATGGCAAATGAAGTTTAATATTGATTAATGTAAGGTTATGCACATGGGCAGGAGAACCAGATGCCACCAATATACACTAAATAGGGCACTGCTAGGGAAAAGTGATATGGAAAAAGATCTGGGGGTACTAGAGGACTGTAGACTTAACTGGAGCAATCAATGCCAGTCAGCTGCTGCAAAAGCAAATAAAGTATTGCGGTGCATTAAAAGAGGCATAGGGGCGAGGGACGAGAACATTATTCTTCCACTAAACAAGGCACTTGTCAGGCCTCACATGGAATACTGACTTCATTCAGTTCTGGACACCGGTGCTCACGAAAGATGTTGCAGTCCTGGAGGGGGTTCAAAGAAGGGCAACTAAATTAATAAATGGAATGGGAAGACTGGAATACTCAGACAGACTAACAAAATTGGGATTATTTACCCTGTAAAAAAGACGGCTAAGGGGCAACCAAATAACTATGTGTAAATACATTAGGGGACAATACAAGAATCTCTCTCATGATCTGTTTATACCCAGAACTGTGATGGTGACAAGAGGGCATCCTCTACGTCTAGAAGAAAAAAGGTTTCATCACCAATACAGAAGGGGGTTCTTTACTGTAAGAGCAGTGAGACTGTGGAACTCTCTGCCTGAGGAAGTGGTGATGGCAAAATCCATAGAGGCGTTTAAGAGGGGACTAGATGTCTTTCTAGAGTGCTATGATATTACAGGATATAGACATTAGGTGACCAGTGGGTTGTTGATCTCAAATGTTGATCCAGGGATTACTCTGGCTGCCATTGTGGAGTCAGGAAGGAATTTTTCCTCCATAGGGGCTAATTAGCTCGCTGTTTTTTTTTGCCTTCCTCTGGACAAACAAGCGGTAGGTTAAAACAGACTGAACTAGATGGACATTGTCTTCATTCAGCCTAACATACTATGTTACTATGTTATCTCATGACCTCATCCGAGATTTGATGGAGATGGCTTTTTGCCTCCTGACTTCTCTGGGACTGAAGACAGAAAAATTTGAGAAGACCTGACCTACGTGGTGCCATCCAGCAGATTTCTCTGGGATGAAGGAAAGCTCTCAAGTACTTCTGTCCAACTCCCAGGGAGGATAAAGGAAACCCAAGAAGGTTTCTAGGAAGTGGATGGTGTACGGTGGCGTTCGTTTGAGGACAACTAGAAAAGGTAACACACAGCATTCTGAGATAGTATGGTAATGATGGTATAGAGGCCATTGCAATTAAACAACCTGTGCCATATGGACAGGGGAGGACTCTAGCCACACCCTAAATATACCTTAGTAACTTGATGGATATTCCAAGTGAAGACATCTCGTCTTGAGTAATAACGATGATTAGAGGATTAGATATTTGCTAATGGACCTTGCTAGTCTGAAGTAAATAAGGTTGGTAGATGCGATCTACCAAGGATGGTAATACTATCTCAAGTGTCACCTTTGGAATGTATGTTGCAGAATTTCAGTAAATGGTACCATAAAGTTAGTGATGTAAAATTAGACAGAAAAGGGTAAAGTATTTGTGTGAAATACCAACTTGTCTGCAAGAAGGCAGCCTTGATTTACAATTGCTTGAAAAAGTGAGTATATGCGTCAGTATGTTATATTGATGGATGCAGATTGTTAGAATGAAAGCATTATGTAGTAAGAGGTTGTATAAGAATGGAATGTCGTATAATGTGGTTGTAATAGTGGCATTCGGCAGTTCTTTTGAACTGGAAAATGAACAATGCCATCCATCTTTGAACAACTGCAGAGGATTATGGAATTGTTGAAAAGTATCAGGAAGGGGATTGTCAACACCTTCTTCGTACTCTGTTTAGTACTGAAGATTGTCGCTGTATTGACACAAGTTTTGGGGAGTACCTGACAGAGCATAATCCCACATCATATAGCAAATGCAGCCACTCACATAGCTGCCATATATCCTGATGTCAACCCAAACTGGGATGCTAATAGTGACATTAGAAGAAAGTTACAGGAGCAGGGAGATTTTGCTGGACTGCATGCTGCGCAATAGCTGGAGACAAAAGACTGTTAAAAAGTAAAAAGATGGCGGACTTCCTGCCTGCAGCAATTCAGTCAAGACAGCCCCAACCCCCATATAATGCCTGAAACAACCGACCTCCTTCATATGTACAGAAGGGTGAGCTCCAACACCGCCCCCTTGATGGAGACCAATGCAGAAAGTGCAGGAAGCATAGTCACTGGAGTAGAGACTGCCAGCTCACTTCCTCTGCTCATACAGGAAGAGAAGGAGGAAGGGGCCAGGTCCAAAATGGCCGCTACCAGAGACAGTACATGACAGATCACTCAGGCCCACCCCCACAACCTCCATCTTGTTTTGCCCCTACTGTTCAACTGTACGAAGATAATGCTGAATGAGGATGACCAGGTTCCTATCTGCTGGGTCCCCAGGAACTTATGATCAGAGTAAAAGTATGGGGTCATTCTGTGAACTTTATGGTTGATACCGGAGCTATATATTCAGTTATAACCCAACAACTAGCAACTTTTTCATGCAAAACAGCCCAGATTGTGGGAGCTACTGGACAAGGCGGGAAGTATCACTTTATTGTACCACAGCAATGCACCTTGGGAGACAAAGAAGTCACTCATCAATTCCTGTATACATCAGACTGTCCAATACCAAAATTGGGACAGGATATGATGAGAAAACTACAGGCCCAAGTGCCCTATGAACCGGATGGACAGATGCCTTTACAACTTGAAAAAGATGTTCCAACTCCCAACAACATCCTCTCACTCACAGTGCCTCAGGAGGAAGAATGGAGATTGTTTGCTGTCATTCATGAGCCAGATCACTCAAGTCCCACCCCAGACCTAGTAATGAAGCTGCTAGGCGTATGGGCGGAAGATGATCCACCAGGACTATCTCAGAATTGCTCAGGACTAGCTCAGGTATAAGCCTAGTTTTTTAGCACATTTTTTTATGCTGAAAAAGCCCCCCTCAGCTTTTACTTGAGCGAGATAAAAAAAAAAACAACAAAAAACCTGCAATACTCACCTCCCAGCCTGCGCCTGTGTCCCTGGCGCGATGGTCTCCCCAGCGGTGCGGCAAGATGCTTGAGAATTTTCCCTGCTGTCATCTCCCTGCTCAACTTTGAATTTCCCCGTCGTCAGCGCTGTGATTGGATCAAGCGCCAGTCAATCACAGCGGCGCTCGATCATTCACAGCCATTCAGTGGATGACATCACTGAATGGCTGGCTGTGATAGGCTTACTTACGTAAGTGCTGACGTCAGAGGAATTCAAAGTGGAGCAGGGAAATGACAGCGACGAGAATTCTCAATTAGCTTGCCGGACCACCAGGGAGACCATTGTGCCGGATGACACAGACGCCGGGTGGGAGGTGAGTATTGCATTTTGTCTTTACCTAGTATATATACTTGAGTATAGCTAGGATTATACTCGAGTCAATACGTTTTACCATTTTTTTGTGGTAAAATATATTGACTCGGCTTATACTCGTGTCGGCTAATACTCGAGTATATACGGTAACCATTTCCTGAGAAGATCCTGAGTTGTCCTATCAAATATCCTATTTCACATGGAGTAGCACTCTTCCAACTCTCCATGTGAGAAGGACCAGCTGGCAGAGGATTTTTTCCTGGAGGCCCTGGCTGCTCCATCCATGAATCCGACTTCTGACTCGGTGGCCCAGACATCCATCTGCAGCCACGGTGGGGTACTGGTATATGTAGAAGCTGACCTTCCAGTTTTCACACTACAAAGCTCCTTCACCAAAGATGCTGTCTTTTCTCCTTAGGGAGAGCACCTAGAGGCAACACTTAACATGATATCTCCCTCCAAAGGTATCACAGAGTCACAATCTATTGACTTCCCACCACACTGTGACACCCCATGCTCCAGTAAACCCTCTATATGAGAAGCATTATTTTTTTTGAGACTTACAGCCCCTTCAGAATGGGGAGCTGGCTCCCCCAACAATGAGGCCCAAAGGTATTTTTTCCCACTAAAATGGCAGCTGCCTTTTTTACTTCAGCTGAGATGGGAGAAATCTCTCTGGACTCTGCTCCAGATATGCCACCCACAAGCATGAGGATGCTGTCAACACTTAAAATTCACCTGGAATTGCAAGCCCTACTTGCCTTATTACTTACTTAACCCCTTAGTGACCACCCCATAGTGTTTTTACGCCGGTGTCTGTGCATGCACGCCAGACATCATTACGTCACGCGCACGCAGAGGGCTGGGAAATTTAAAAACTCACTGCTCCCGGCTAGTATGAGTAGCCAAGACCAGGGAGCTGTCACCGGAAGCCGCTGTATGTGGTTCCTGGTCACATTATCCATTAGATAACAGCAATCATGTAAAAGTAAAAAAAGGAAAAAAAAGAGAAAAAAAGTTTGTTTCATCTCCCCTTATGGATCATATTCGTGAGGGGAGATGAAATTGCGTACTTAAGTGTCACTGATTTACCTCGGCCTCTGCGCACGCGCTTGATACAAATATGGCGTACGCATCCGCAAAAGCCACAGATTGCCGGGGTAATTTAAAATCTCCTGGCTACTAAATGTAGCCGAGAGCCTGGAGATTTCAAGGGCGGCCGCAGTGCACGGTTCTTGGTCACGTGATCGCCGCTATTCAATGGATATCGGCGATCACGTAAAAAATTTTTAAAAAGCTAAAGTTTCACCTCCCGTCACGGATCCGATCTATGAGAGGAGGTGAAATTACTTACCTAAGGCCTACAGCAAGGATCCTTATCCACTGACCTTTCCCCAGCTTCGGCGTATGCACTTGTCACCAAAATGGCGGACGCAAGCGCAGAAGCTGGGGATTGCCTGGGAAATTTAAAATCTCCTTGCTCCTGGCTACTAAAGGTAGCCAAAAGCGTAGAGCAGTGACTGAGGTGGCAGTGAGCGGTCTCTGGTCACGTGATCACTGATATCCAATGGATAATGGTGATTATGACAAATTTTAAATGCAGTTGAAGTTTGATGCTCCGTTTAATTTGGGCCCCATTGCGCATAGAGACATAAGATTAGGGCCACAATAGGTATCTCTCTGTACACAGGACAAATAGGGGTATCCATTTTGGGGTCAAAACACACAGTACACCCCTAGATGAATTCACTAAGGGGTCTAGTTTCCAAAATGGGGTAATTTGTGGGGGATTTCTATCGTTTTTGCCGCTCAAGGGCTCTACAAGTGTGCTATGGGGACTAAAACGCCTTCAAGCAAAATGTCTGTTCTGAAAGCCACCGTCTGCTCCTTTCGGTTTGGGCCCTGTTGCGCATAGAGACACAAAATTATGGCCACAATAGGTATGTTTCTGAACACAGGACAAACAAGGGGATCCATTTTGGGGTGAAAATCGTCATTTTCATGTGCACTATAAAAAAAATCCTGCTTTAAAATGACATATTTGCAAAAATATGAAATGTTATTTTTTTCTCCTCTAAATTGCATTAACTCATGAAAAAAAACTGTGGGGTCAAAAAACTCACGACCCCCCTCAGTGAATACATTAAGATGTGTATTTTTTTAAATGGGGTTATTTGTTGGGGTATCTATCATTCTGGGATCTATGAGCCTTTACAATCTTGACTTGGTGTAGGAAAACAAAGTGTTCCTCAAAATTGTAATAATTAATGTAAAATTTGTACGTCTCCTAAATGTTAAAAAAGTGAAGTTTTTCCAATGTGCTTCCAGAATAAAGTAAACAGGCAAAATTATATATCTGATCAAAAATTTCTAAAATATGTTTGCACATATTTGAGATATTGCAGTTGAAAATGTGAAAAATTACATTTAAAAAAAAAGTTTCCCAGTATATATATGTGTATTAACAAAGATTAATTGATTCATGAGAAATGCAGAAGCCTGTTTGTGGTCCCCTTATTTCTGTTACTGTGAAGTGTTAGTCATGTTTAGTGACCACTGTAAGATTTCTATTTTTCCACTTTTCCTGTAACCTACACTTATTTTTCTACTTCCCCATCCGTCTTCCCAATTACTCTTTGCCTTTTATTAGCATCTTGCAGTTTGTATTCTGAAACATATTAATAAACAAACACGTGAATATTAACACAAATGAAAGAATTCTATTTAATAAATTACAATTGGCAAATTACACCCTATTGACAAGGTAAAAGATAATGCCCAGTTGTCAGTGGTCTGCAGCTATTGATCCCTGACAATCAGTTATTAGTGAGTACAGAGCCGGAAGCTGACAGCTGCATACAGGGTCTTATTTACAGTTCATAAATGTTTTTGCACGCTAAGGGCAAAAACACATGGGGCATACGCTAATACGCTCACTGCTACAGAGTGTATAAGCACATGAACCAGGTTTTCCTTTTCCAGAGTATGCAAACTCTGCGCTATAGCGGGCAAGTTTGAAAAAAATTGCAGAAAGATAGGTCCTCTTTAGAGATGAGCGAACGTACTCGGTAAAGCACTGCTCGTCCGAGTAATGTGCTTTATCCGAGTACCTCCCCGCTCGTCCTGAAAGATTCGGGGAGCGCCGCGGAGCGGGGAGCTGCAGGGGAGAGCGGGGAGGAACGGAGGGGAGATCTCTCTCTCCTTTTCTCCCGCCCGCTCTCCCCTGCTCCCCGCCGCAACTCACCTGTCAGCAGCGGCGGTCCCCGAATCTTTCAGGATGAGCGGGGAGGTACTCGGATAAAGCACATTACTCGGACGAATAGTGCTTTACCGAGTACGTTCGCTCATCTCTAGTCCTCTTCTATCTAGCTCGAATGTTTCGACCTACTCGTGTTTCCACCCTCTGCTAACCGACCTCTCCCTGACATCCCCATCTCAGTGTGTGGCACCATAATAACTCCCAGACAGCACGCCCGCTGCCTTGGGGTTATATTTGACTCTGTTCGCTCCTTTACCCCCTATATCCAATCTTTTGGCTGAACGTGTCACCTGCACTTCAAGAACATTACAAGAATCCACCCCTCTCATGCTGTGGACACGCTAAAAATGCTCACTGTTGCCCTCATCCATTCCCGGCTCGACTACTGCAACTTGCTGCTGATCGGCCTTCCCTGCACCAGACTCTCCCCCCTCCAATACAACCTGAATGCGGTAGCCAGGCTCATGTTCTGGTACAGATGCGACTCGGAAGCCTCTGCCCTTTGCCAGTCACTGCACTAGCTGTCTGTCAAATATAGAATTCAATTCAAACTCACTACCTTCATCCATAATGCTCTCCATAGCTCCACACCATCCTACATTGCCTCCCTCATTTCAATCCACTACCCAGTCTACGCCCTCTGCTCCACTAATTAAATCAGATTAACTCCCCATTAATTCAAACCTCTCAATCCCGCCTCCAAGACTTCTCCAGAGCTGCACCAGTCCTCTGGAACGCGCTACGCAAAACTATCTGGGCAATCCCTGACACACAAAACTTCAGGCGTGCTCTAAAAATGTACCTCACCATATCTCCTAAACAAAAACCCTCTTTACTCCACCTGATAACATGCTCCCTGCCGTCTTTGACTGCAATCTCTGCTAGCTGCAGTCATACCGATTCAGCCACCACTTGACTTAAAGGGGTTGTCCCTCGGCGAAATCGAAATTTTTTTTTTTTCAATAGACCCCTGCATTATGCCCTGTTAAAAAGAATGCATTTGTTAATTCTTAAAAATAACATTTCGCTTACCTGCATCCCCGCTCTGCAGCTTCTTCTTTTCTTCTTTTAAAGATGGCGCCGTTGGTCTTCTCCCACGGTGCACCGTGGATTTTATTCTCCTCTCTTGCGTTCCACTGCCGATACAGCCACCTCATTGGCTGATCGGCACCACGTGACGGAGGCGGAGCTACGATGACAACGCGCAGACCAGCTCTCCGGCGCGAGCGCGCCGAAGCGGCCCCATTCACCAGGCAGAAGACCGCACAGCGCAAGCGCGTTTAAAGCAGCCAGAAGACACAGAAATTAGACGGCGCCATGGAGACGGTGACGCCAGCAACGGAGTGGGTAAGTGAATAACTTCTATATGGCTTATATTTAATGCACGATGTACACTACAAAGTGCATTAATATGGCCATACAGAAGTGTATAACCCCACTTGCTGCCGTGGGACAACCCCCTTAAGTCTGACCATTGTCTATGTGTATAGCATCTCTCACTCTCCAACCCGCCATACCGTGCACATCTCCAGCCCCTTTACCATCTGTATTACCCCATTATTTGTAGTATGGTTGGAGCAGGACCCGCACCTCTACTGTTTCCATCAATAAAATACTTCATGTAACAGTGGTTTTTGTGTCTTTGTTTTTTGTATCTGTTCTCCTCTGTTTTTGCAAGCGCTGTAGAATATGTTGGCAGTATATAAATATAGATTATTATTATGTAGTATTAACTAAGTGCAAGAAAGATAGGACTTGCCCTATCTTTTCTCAGGTGTACTATTAACGCGTTAAAATGCCACAATTAACAACGAAACCATTGAAATGGTAACTCACCATGGGAGGTGGTGAGTTCTCCTTCAATGTTCAAACAAAGGCTGAACAAATATCTGTCTCGGATGACTTAGCGAATCCCGCACTAAGCAGGGGGTTGGACCCGATGATCCTGGGGGTCCCTTCCAACTCTACCATTCTATGATTCTATGAAATCAATAGCTCAGATTTGTCCCATTACATGGCCGTAATTATCACAGCCGCATAACGAGACTAAATTGCGCCCATCTGAAGAAGCCCTAATGCTGCATTTAGATATAAAAATCGTTCAAATGAGTGAAAGAGAACGATAATCAATTGGTTTAAAAGGAATGCGAAACACGAAGTGAACGATGAGCATCAGCTCGTCCAACAGGGGCATTAGCCTAAATATGCCTATTAAGGGCTCCTTCACACGGGCTACTTTGCGTGCGCAAAATCGCTCGCACAAACTGCATCAATTAAAATCTATTGATTTCAATGGGTTCCCTCACATGGAGCATTTTTGCACCCACATTTCTGTCAGATGAAAGCATTCGCAACATGCTCTTTTTTTGTCCTGAGACCGAATAGGAGTCTATGGGGTGCGCAAATGCGCACTTGTCTTGATCAAAATCGTGTACTGGACTGAGCAATTTTGCAGTATTAATCAATAACACCAGGGACTACTTAGGCTTGCCCGCCAACTAATTTGGTTGGTCTGCCTACTTACTAGAGTGCCCTGCCTATTCAAACATGGCGATGTTGGACCTCCTTTCGCGTGCGCATAGTGTGAAGGAGCCCTAAAGGCACATTTACACTCCCCAATTATTGTCATGATTAGCTTAATTTTATCATATCGATAATTAGTGTTAACATAGGAGATTATCAATGATAAAATGATACTGGTTTGGGATAACACCATTATACTGTGACTAGTTAATACCACCATACTGAGATTACATACAGTGATCGTGTAAAACATACATGGGGGGGGTCAGTCTGTATAGCTGAATAGTGGTGTATGGGATCTGGGAGACCTGGGTAAAAAAAAAATCACTGCAGAATAAAGGTTGAAATAAAACACTTAGGGCTTTTACCCACTAGCGTTTTTTTTAACGCTGCGATATCGCTGCATTTTTTTCAATGGGACTTTCTAATGTTAAAATCGCATTGCACAAAAATCGCAGCATTAAAAAAAATGCTAGTGGGTAAAAGCCCTAAGACCTCATGTCCACGGGCATAATTGAATTGCTGAATCCGCATTGGTCTCCAGCGCGGATGATCCGTAGTTCAATATGCCCATACACTATCATTGGGCATCTGCAGGTATTTAAACACCTAGGGATGTAATTTTTTTTTCCCGGCCTGCAGATCACAAGCGGGGGAAAAAACGTAGCATGCTCCATTTTTTTGCGGGTCCCGCAGGGACGGCTTCCATTGAAGTCAATGGAAGCTGTCCGATCTGCGGCACACCTGCAGCTGACACTCCAGATGTGCCGCAGATCTGCGGGAAAGCAGGAGATTTAAAACAATCTGCATTCACCGTGCAGAGGAAAGAAGATCCGGCCGCGTCAGAAGAGACCCGCGCCGCGTCCGGATAGATGAGTAAATGTACTTTTTGCCTCATGTCTGTGGGCACAGCAGAATCTGTACATTGTGTACGGGCAGCGGGTACCCACGTTATCGCTAAGCGACCGCTCGGGAAATACAAACAAACAAAGAAAGGTGTACTGCACATGACTGCCTGCATGAGTATTCAGTTATACGCAGTACATTATGCAGCTGTACGTAGGGCCACGGTTGGGCTCACAGCTGGCATCCACTGTGGACTATCGCATGCAGATTCCACATACGGCCGCGTGAGCCCGGCGTTATTCAGACCGCTACCTGTAATCCGTAATTTACAAGAAGCCCCGGGAACGCTCGCCTTCCTGCAGTTCCAGGAGCAGCTTGTTGAGCTCCTTCTGTTTGAGACCATCGTACATTAGTTAGCTTACGGGTCTGAGGAGGTGCAAATGGTCACAGAGAGCCACTTTCTACACTCCATCCATGCCATTGAGGTCAAGAAATACCCCCGAAAAAGTGTCGGGTTTGCAGCAAACATGGGAGAAGGAGGAATACCTGGTTTTATTGCCCCATGTGCCCAGCCTAACCAGGCCTCCGTAATTACCCCTGCTTTGAGACATACCACACAGTCTTGCATTATTAATTTTATCTAAAATTTAGAGAATGCCAAAAGGGCGGGGGGATTATTTTTAGGGAGTCAATTTTTTTCTGCACAAGTGAGCAATGGGGCCTGGAATTTATTCAGTAGTGCCCTGAAATCCAATAGGTGCATTTGCCATGTGTCTAGAGATGAGCGAATATACTCGTTTCGAGTAATTACTCGATCGAGCACCGCGATTTTCGAGTACTTCTGTACTCGGGTGAAAAGGTTCGGGGGGCACTGGGGGGCGGGGGGAGGCGTGGCGGAGCGGGGGGTAGCAGCGGGGAACAGGGGGGAACCCTCTCTCTCTCCCTCTCCTTCCCACTCCCCGCTGCAACCTCCCACTCACCCACGGTGCCCCCCGAATCTTTTTGCCCGAGTACGGAAGTACTCAAGAATCGCAGCGCTCGGGTGAAAAAAGGGCGTGGCCGAGTAGGTTGCTCATCTCTACATGTGTTCTATAAGTAGATTGGGGCTACAATGGGGGTATTGCTGAACAGAGAAGAACTAGTACTATATAATTTAGGGATGCATATCTCCAGTTTTTCTTGTTTGAAATAAAGAAAACTGTCAAGAAAATGACATTTATGAAAAAAAATGAGATTTATTTAATTTTCGCATGCTTTATAATAATATTTGTAAAAAACTGTGGGGTCAGAATGCTCAGTACACACCTAGATAAATAGGCTAAGAGGTTTAGATTTCATAGAATCATAGTTTGAAGGGATCCCCCCAGGATCATCTGGCCCAACCCCCTGCTCAGTGCAGGATTCACTAAGTCATCCCAGACAGATATTTGTTCAGCCTTTGTTTAAACACTTGCATTGAAAGAGAACTTACCACCTCCAGTCCACGATGACGCGGCACGACGGCGTCACTATCCCCGTCCCCAGAATGGCGCTGTGGAATATGGAAATGTAATGTATACTTTTTATATATATGTGTGTGTTTGTATGGGATTGTATATCTGTTTGCTTGAGAAAAATGTTGCCTGTCAGAATAAAGAACTGAAATTTATCCCTGCGGATCTCAGTGAATTCTTTCCTGCTGTGGAGTCAACACTTCAAGGAGGGGGCTTCTGATCATCATACCCCCCTTCTGTCCAGTAAGTGTCGTTCCTGTACCTATATTTTCTGGATAGACGTGTTGTTCTGCTGCAATATTGTGAAGTGCAGAGATCTTTTTCCTAACAGTCCATTTGGCAGCAGTAGGTAGCGGTTCCTCCTATGAGGAAATAGAGATTGGACGAGACCTTTTCCTGGCAGGTGTCAAATCTCTGGGCCTTACAAGAGCCTTCTTGGGAGGCTCCAGGTAGTGTTCCCTCAGCAGTGGAGAAACAGTTGCTGGCAACGGCATCGCCAACCCTTGCAACTCCGGCTTGTCACCCCAATAAAAACAGGGTTAAACAGGAGGATAGCCAGCTGGCACACAGTGTAAGGCAGTGTAGGAGGCCATGTTCTCTCCTGGGTGAGTGTTCTTGTCAGTCTGCAGAGACAAGTTCAATGGTTCACTGGTGGCCGAGGAAGACTCCTCCTCTGGGCGGTCTTCTGCTGCAGACTGTTGCTCCACAGTGGGGATAGCCCACCTACATTTCTCCAGCCATGGCAGGAACTTTTCACGGGCTCTGCAGTTATGGGTGAAGAAGAGTGCATCTTGTAAATCCAAGTCTTCAGTTTCTTGTACAGTTACAACATGTAGGTCAGGCAATACTACAGGGTCCATTAACTCTACATGTTCTTTTTCCAATATATATTCAATGAAGAAACGGTAAAGGCAGCAGTAGTGGTGTAATAAAGTGATGGTTTATTCCTCCCAACACAGAAAAACGACGTTTCGACTCCTTCTTGTCTGAGTCTTTGTCAAGTATACATGCAATCACAACATTGGACATATATATAGTGCACAACATACACATTTACCCTATCCCAGTGCATCAATTAAGAATCATTTACATATAAATTCACCTGCGTTTCTCGTGTCATCATGGCAACCCTAAGAAGAAGCTGTAGTGTCCTTCAGTCCCTACCGCGCGGTGCAGGAAGGTCTAGTGTTTTGGTACGTATAGAGCTTTTATGGCTAGAGATCCTACTCCTAACCTCTTGCGTAGTCTCTCCTACATATTGGAGCCCACATGGACAAGTAAGTAAGTACACTACAAACGTTGAAGAACAGGTGTAGCAACTCCTGATGTGATAACACGCTCCCGTGGATATGAAAGGTATACGCTTTTGATTTTTCTCAATCCGTTTAACAGTAAGGAGTGTATCCCTAGGCATTGAGGCTTTCTGCATCATCCAGAAACTTCCAGAACATGTGCACATCAACTTCAATACACTACACTAGCATCACTGACGGCTGAAGACAGATGAAAATGTCATCACAGGTTGTGTGGACGATTCTGCTTTTGATGCTCTACTAAACTAATTCCCTGTTGCAAGAAACCTAAAATGTGAAGAAGAAAAAGGGTTGGCCTAGTATCCTGATAGGTAATTAAAGGCTGCAGTTCCTCTAGTAGCCAGTCAAACATGGGGATGGACATTTTGCAGAAGGCATGTAATTATTTGAGATGCCGACAAAGATCCTTATAGGCTTGAAAATAACCCCTGAGAACACGTTGGACCACTATGGGATGCACCTAAAACTATCTCTCCCTCCACAGAACTTCCAATATTTGACTCGGCTCCCCAAAACCTCTGGAAACAAACCAGGCCAACAGAAACCTTTGGCTTGAGGTCCATGACAAGGTTGTTATTTTCAAGTACAGCCTGAAAGAACTGTCCTGACACCAAGTAAACGATTCTGCTAGTGGAAACAAGTAGGGGAAAGTATTTTGAATGCCATGTGACCTTTTTTAAGGGTGTGGATCTATAAGGTTAATGATTTAGGCCTGTCTGCATTTTTTTGCAGACATAAAAAACGGATGCCTCATGGAAGAAAAATACAGACACACGGACCAAAAACAAGTTGCCGCACAAACACATTTTTTTTTTTAGACATGACAGACTTTTTTTCATGTACGTATGCACCTAGCTTTAAGGGTAGTAAAACTAGAAGAATAACTTATACAGTAGTGTACTTGTACTTGTAACAGCAAATTGGCAATCAGCTACTTGTCAGGCCAGCAGGTATACTTTTGTCTATGAACTTGTGGGAGAGGGATATAATATTGCCACCTTACAAAACATTAGTGTCACGTCCGCCAAGCACACCTCGCCTCAGCACAGATGCACAAGTTCAGAAACTGGAAATACTGCACAACTGCGCACACAAAGAGCACCAAAAGGGACAGTGAACTGCATACTAGACTCACGGACAGACATAACATATTCCTAATCTAATGGGACAACCACCCCGTGAAAATCTGCCTGCATCCCGATTAAGACGACGACCCTGTGCTGGAAACTAGGGACCTACCTATCCTCGGATGGCAAACGATCCACAGCAGGGCAGGACACAGTTCACACCAACACACTAGGGATAGCGGAAAACCTTTTCTTTTACTCGGACTATACCTATTAGGATCTCTGATGATACAGACGCACCTGTATTCTCCTGGACGCACCACCAATACCCCTGGTCACCGGACAAGAAAAGAACACTCATAGAAGCAAACTCGGACAACAGGTGCAGGTGGGCTCTCCTTGTGGGAATCCCCACCATGCACCAGGTGAGTGTGCTATTAATTCCATCATACTGCAGGACATACATTTCTATCAAGGCACTGTGGCGCTGTTCTGATCACCTGTTGTATGTTAACATGCTGTCCAGCCACCTGTACAGACACTGAACATGACACTTCTCACACACAACACATAACAGGCATGCAAGAAAACCAAACCCTGGCGTGACAGAGAAGTCCAACAAAGAAACCCCACTCAGTGCTCACATGTATACACAAGATAAAATGACCAGCACTCTCTGGCAAGAGAAGCTGGTATTTATGTACAGCAGGCCAGAGGGGATTGGCTGGAGAAACCCCACACCCAGCGAGCTCAATTATCCTTCACCTGTGAAGGTGTGCTCATGGAAACCTGCAGAACCACAGGTCCCAAATGTGCAACCTTACAGTACCTTCCCTTTAAAAAAGGGGCCTCTGGATCCTTAGAGCATAAAAAAAAAATTAGCCCCTCCTCTAAGAGAAACACATAATACAGGACTTATTCTAGGGGCCTGACACCAAACGCATGAATAACATACTGGAGGGAGTAACCTAATGTGCACCTCTAAACAGGACCACTGCGCTTTACACAACCGGCCTTAGTCACAGTAGCCTGCAAAGAAAAGTGCACAAGTCCAGAGGGGAGAAGAGGGCAACCCTCCCTACTGACACAACGTCGCATAGGATTTATCCATATGGGCCTAGTGCAGGACGCATGCACGTGAGGTAGCAGAGGGAATAAAACACGGATACATACCACAGCAATCTGCAGCAAAAGGTCAGGCTGGTCGCTATGTTATGTCCGCCAAGCGCACCTTGCCTCGGCATGAACAAACTAGTCTCGAAACTGGAAATACTGCACAACTGCACACACACGAAGCAGCAAAGGGACAGTGAACTGCATACTGGACTTGGGGACAGACATAATTAGCATGGACTCATCCGGAATAGATTGTACAGTTCTGGACCACGGTTCATAGAAAGGATGGGCTGGAGCAAAAAATGCCTTGACACAAAAGCAATCCTACGGTGTGCCTTTCAGGCGTGTTAGAGGATCAGCAAGTATTTTCAATAAAAATACGGCATGCAATGTGTTTGACTATCATTAAAAAAAATGGGTGATGCTTTCTGAGGAACGCAAAAAAAATAGGACATGCAGCGATTTTTTTTCCTCGCAGCATTGCTTTGAAGGGAAAAAAAATGCTTGTCTATAACTTCATTCAAGAGAATGGAATTCATATTCACATACGTTTTGTAAATCTTGCAAAGGACAAAACTTGCGTGATTTTCATGCTCATCTGCATGGAGCCTTACTGGGAGCATTTTGCTTTACTGGCTAACACGGTGCCAAGCTTTTTTCTTTTTACCAAACGTAAAAGCTATAAGGTAACTTGTACCTTCTACGGTATTATGGAAAAAACCCTAAAAGGATTGTATGTGGGTGCAGATGTGCTAACAATCAAACTTGGCTCCTAATATGGCATTTGGGAAGTTGGGGTGATGTGTTACCAATATACACAGCATTTTTGAGAAATCCACTTCCACATGGAGTATATATAAACACTTGCACACACACCACCTTTGTCACCAGCTCATCTGAGACTAAATACTGAACAGAACAGCAACAATGCTGATGGCTGCGCTGTTTCTCTTCGTGGTGCTGAGCCACCAGAGTCAAGGTAAGTCCTTACAATAATATGTGATCTGTGAGGTTAGTTTGTAATTTTTGTCATTTTTTGGATAGGAAGGTTTCTGTTTTTCTGATTTTGAGAAGGACATATTTCCTGAAGACATGTTAGTGACTGTTCAGATCAGGTTTGGGGCGAGGTGTTTTGGTGCTGCAGGCAGATAATGAAAGTTTTTTTCCCATTATATATTTATTTATTTTTGTAAAACTGCTGATAGAACGCCTTTAAGTTTTTTTCACATATTTTCCACATTTTTGCTGATATTTGGGTGAATAGTTTTGCCACTTTACTGACATGAGAATTGTCCACAAACAGAAATCCTGAATATAATGAGGAATTGATACATATGTGTATCTGGAAGTTGCTGCCCCTTGTATTATACAACAATTATAAATTTGCTGCTTATACACAGAAAAAATACTTGTATATTCTAATTTTACACAGGCTTTAATGAAATACCAGCGGGGCAAAACTATGAGGTCGTCTTCCCACGAAAGCTTCATGCACAACACAAGAGAGATGTACAGGTACATCGCTGTCCGTCCGTCCTCTGATGTATCATTTAACCCCTTAACGACAGCCCCATCGGGAAACTACGTCCTCAGCAAGTGGGCTTTAATCCTAGAGGACATAGTTTTATGCGTCCTCTTAGGATTAATGCCCACTTGCCTGAGGACGTGACAGCTCCATGCTGTCGGTGCCTGCAGGTAGCCGACAGCATGGAGCTGTCATCCCAGGATGCGGGCAGTCCCCCCCGGCATTGCGATCGGCGCTATCCAATGGATAGCGCCGATCGCAATAAAGTAAATAAAAGTGCTAAAAAAGTCAGATATTCAGCTGCCCTGATGGATCGGACTCCGCCATTTTGCTTTCCCAAGTGCCTAGATCACTGTTGCCATAAGCTACAAACACAAAGTTTTGAAAACATATATTAGACACATAAGGCGTTCATGTGATGTAACATTCGTTACCATAGAAACAGAAAAAGAACACAAAGCCAAAGACTTATCATCACCCCCTCATATTAGTTTGTTTGCCAGAATATTTTAATCAGTATTATTAAAAGTTCAATTTCAGTTCTCTTGGGTGAATTTTTCAAATTTAAAAGGACTTTTACTATCTCTGTGATTTATATCCCTACATTATCTACTTATATTTTTCTCTTAGGATAGATATATATTTGTCCAGGCAGGTTTACATTTATGTATTGTTGATTGAACCACTTTAATGTGGTGTTAAAAAATACGGTGTTAAAAACTGGTAAATCCTACAAAGCACTTTTCCTCCATATGTACCACTTCCTCAGTAAGTATTATGTACCTCTATTCCTCAGTAAGTATTATGTGAATGTGCTTCTTCTCCCAGCAGAGTAAATATCCAGACGTGGTACAATATGGGCTTGAAGTGGATGGTCAACCCATGGTCCTTCATCTAGAAAAGACTGAGTGAGTGTCGCTGTATGCCCACAATGGTGTCTTCATGTTTACCCAAAATGGTATCGTAAAAATTGTTATGTATTATTTTAACATTCACATTCCTCCACTGTCAAAACTTTTAGTACATTTACCATGGTCTGTATTATCGTTCCATAGGTATAACTATAGGGGTGTGGAGGTAGAAGGTGCACCCAGATCATGGTGTCTTGGTGGGCCAAGTGGCTTCTCTGCCACATAAGAAAACACCAGTATTACAAATTGCACATACTAGGCGGGGGCCCTATTACAAATATTCTGCAGCTTAATATAATACGCCAATGTATCTTTCCCCTTAACCCTATCATAAAAGCATTTCACCACATGAATTAAATTTGAAAAATTGAATACCATATCATCATAGTTGATCCCAAGGGGTTAGTTACTGCCTCGCTACGGTGCAGTATATTCTAATACATTTCCTGTTCTTCACACAGAGACTTCATTTCTGAGAATTACACAGAAAGACATTACTTGAAAGATGGGTCTCCAGTCACCAGCCGTCCTAAGATAAAGGTAAGGACTTTGAGGGAGGCCTCAGTAATTTTCTATCTACATATCAAAGTTGTTGTGGTCAAATTTCATTGAAAACCAACATGAGTGGAAGGATCGGCCAAATTCTCCTCATAACAAAATTCTTTGGCAGTGAGGTTTGTTTTTAATTTCTATACACTGTGTCCTCCCTATCCAAGCTTGGTAAAGCCAAGCTACTAATTTAAGTGTCACTCTCTGTTTTAGGGTTTCTAAATGTTATTCTTAATTTTTTTCCTTAACACTTTTATGAGAATACGTGTGGAGATCTCAGGTTTTTTGTTAGTTTGCAGTGTTTCATTTAGACACATTTTTGTACAATTTTACATTGTAAGGCCGAGGTCAGATGAGTGTTTTTTTGCGTGCGCCTATGTGTACCAAAAAAAGCGCATCTATTAGAACCATTGGTTTCCTATGAAGTGTTCAAATGTCCATTTTTTACAGGAGCAAAATACTCACACCTGCAAAAAATAGGACTGTGTTCAGTGATGAAGGGACCTTTGTGGAACAGCACAGCTGCTCCAGTAGCACAAAGATTCAGTCACGTGCATTTTACACACATCCGTGCAGTGCATTTTTTTTTTGTGCACATAGGTGCGGGAAAAAAACGCTCGTCTGACGAAGCCCTAAAGAAGATTTTCTTACATTGTATGTGTTCTCTAAATTTATTTAAAAAGTCAATGCTAAAAAAACACACACAAAAAAATCACAACATGAGGATACTGTATATGCAAATTCTATAAACAAGAGCTTAACTATTTTGTAAGATCCTGTAAACACACAGATTTTGGAACTACAAACAAAATACATATGGAAAAAAATATCTAATATTCTCCATAAAAAAAAACCATTGACTACAACCCCCAAGGGACAGATTATAGGGACAACAAAATGGACATTTCCCCAGCAGCTTCCGACCAACCAGTTTCATCCACTCTTCTCCAACATCACTTCATGCCAGTTGACAGGGGGGAAAAAAATCGGTCCTATGAAAATTTAGCCTACTGAACCTTGTTTCCCTGAACACCAGAGAACAGTGTGATCTGTTCTCATTCATATTATTTTGTCAGCAGGTTCTGTTGACATCAGTAGAATCTGCCGGTAAATGTTTTAATATTTATGTCCAACAGTAGTTATCCATGCATTGATACTGCGACTGGGGAGGAGATCCCACCAAATTCTGTGACAACTTTCATAGGAGCCTCGACTAAATTTGATCAGGTTCTGAAAACTCCAACAGATTCATGACATAATTTGGGAATAAAAGGTCTTAAAGGTCTTCTGGTTTCCCCGAAGCTGCTATGACTTGGAAGGCCCACATACACAAGAGATCATCAGCCAATTCTGGGGATATGGACATGTTAGGCCAACGTTTCTCACATTGTATGACTAGCTAAAGGTTTATACTTAGAGATGAGCAAGCACCAAAATGCTCGGGTGCTCGTTGCTCGAGTCGAACGTCCCGCGATGCTTGAGGGTTCGTTTCGAGTAACGAACCCCATTGAAGTCAATGGGCGACCCGAGCATTTTTGTATGGGACCTATGCTTCGCTAAGCTTTTCATTTGTGAAAATCTGGGAAATTCAAGAAAGTGATGGGAACGACACAGAAACAGATAGGGCAGGCGAGGGGCTACATGTTGGGCTGCATCTCAAGTTCCCAGGTCCCACTATTAAGCCACAATAGCGGCAAGAGTGGGCCCCCTCCTCAACAATTTTTACTTCTGAAAAGCCCTCATTAGCAAGGCATACCTTAGCTAAGCACCACACTACCTCCAACAAAGCACAATCACTGCCTGCATGACACTCCGCTGCCACTTCTCCTGGGTAACATGCTGCCCAACCGCCCATTTCAGTAATAGTAGCAGTCAAGACAGGCCCCAGTAACATATCACTAGCAGCAGTATAGGGGGAGCACAGTATTAGTTCCATTTCAGTAGTAGTAGCAGTCTGGACAGGCCCCAGTAACATATCACTAGCAGCAGTATAGGGGGAGCACAGTATTAGTTTCATTTCAGTAATAGTAGCAGTCAAGACAGGCCCCAGTAACAATTCTGAAGCAGCAGTATAGGGGGAGCACAGTATTAGTTCCATTTCAGTAGTAGTAGCAGTCAAGACAGGCCACAGTAACATTCCCGTTGCAGCAGTTTAGGGAGATAACAGTCTCTTTCACATTTCAGTAGTTGCAGTATAGACAAGGCCCCAGTTACATTTATGTAGCAAAAGTGTAGGCCAACCCCACACACCTTGCTGTACCATGAGTGCAGGCGAAGCCCATAAAAATTACTAGGATTACACTGTAGGCGAGGGCCCAAAAAAATTGGTGTACCAACAGTACTAATGTACCATAGAAAAATTGCCCATGCCCAACCAAGAGGGCAGGTGAAACCCATTAATCGCTTTGGTTACTGTGGCTTAATTTGTAACTAGGCCTGGAGGCAGCCCAGTTAAAATAAAAATTGGTTCAGGTGCAAGTTTCAACGCTTTAATGAGAATTGAAACGTATAAACATTGTTTACAAAAGTAATATGACTGAGCCTTGTGGGCCTGAGAAAAATTGCCCGTTTGGCGTGATTACGTGAGGTTTCAGGAGGAGGAGCAGGAGGAAGAGGATGAATATAATACACAGATTGATAAAGCTAAAAGGTCCCCGTTTTTGATGGTGATAGAGAACGATGCTTCCATCCGCGGGTGCAGCCTATGTATTGTTTAGGTACCGCTGCTGTCCGCTGGTGGAGAAGAGAAGTCTGGGGAAATCCAGGCTTTGTTCATCCTTATGAGTGTAAGCCTGTCGGCACTGTCAGTTGACAGGCGGGTACGCTTATCTGTGATGATTCCCCCAGCCGCACTAAACACCCTCTCTGACAAGACGCTAGCCGCAGGGCAAGCCAACACCTCCAGGGCATACAGCGCGAGTTCGGGCCACGTGTCCAGCTTCGACACCCAGTAGTTGTACGGAGCAGAGGCGTCACAGAGGACGGTCGTGCGATCGGCTACTTACTTCCTCACCATCCATTTACAGTGCTCCCGCCGACTCAGCCTTGACTGGGGAGCGGTGACACAGTCTTGCTGGGGAGCCATAAAGCTGGCAAAGGCCTTGGAGAGTGTTCCCCTGCCTGCGCTGTACATGCTGCCTGATCTCTGCGCCTCCCCTGTTACCTGGCCCTCGGAACTGCGCCTTCTGCCACTAGCGCTGTCGGATGGGAATTTTACCATCAGTTTCTCCACCAGGGTCCTGTGGTATAGCATCACTCTCGAACCCCTTTCCTCTTCGGGTATGAGAGTGGAAAGGTTCTCCTTATACCGGGGGTCGAGCAGTGTGTACACCCAGTAATCCGTAGTGGCCAGAATGCGTCTAACGCGAGGGTCACGAGAAAGGCATCCTAACATGAAGTCAGCCATGTGTGCCAGGGTACCTGAACGCAACACATGGCTGTCCTCACTAGGAAGATCACTTTCAGGATCCTTCTCCTCCTCCTCAGGCCATACACGCTGAAAGGATGACAGGCAAGCAGCATGGGTACCCTCAGCAGTGGCCCGTCTGCCTCTTCCCCCTGCTCCTCCTTAGGCTCCGCCCCCTCCACCTCCTCTTCCTCCTCCTCAACGCGCTGAGATATAGACACGAGGGTGCTCTGACTATACAGCGACATACTGTCTTCCCCCGCCTCCGTTTCCGAGCGCAAAGCGTCTGCCTTTATGCTTTGCAGGGAACTTCTCAAGAGGCATAGGAGAGGAATGGTGACGCTAATGATTGCAGCATCGCCGCTCACCATCTGGGTAGACTCCTCAAAGTTTCCAAGGACCTGGCAGATGTCTGCCAACCAGGCCCACTCTTCTGTAAAGGATTGAAGAGGCTGACTCCCACTACGCCGCCCATGTTGGAGTTGGTATTCCACTACAGCTCTACGCTGCTGATAGAGCCTGGCCAACATGTGGAGCGTAGAGTTCCACCGTGTGGGCACGTCACACAGCAGTCGGTGCACTGGCAGATTAAACCGATGTTGCAGGGTCTGCAGGGTGGCAGCGTCCGTGTTGGACTTGCGGAAATGTGCACTGACCCGGCGCACCTTTCCGAGCAGGTCTGACAAGTGTGGGTAGCTTTTCAGAAACCGCTGAACCACCAAATTAAAGACGTGGGCCAGGCATGGCACGTGCGTGAGGCTGCCGAGCTGCAGAGCCACCACCAGGTTACGGCCGTTGTCACACACGACCATGCCCGGTTGGACGCTCAGTAGCGAAAGCCAGCGGTCGGTCTGCTCTGTCAGACCCTGCAGCAGTTCGTGGGCCGTGTGCCTTTTCTCTCCTAAGCTGAGTAGTTTCAGCACGGCCTGCTGACGCTTGCCCACCGCTGTGCTGCCACGCCGCGCGACACCGACTGCTGGCGACGTGCTGCTGCTGACACATCTTGATTGCGAGACAGAGGTTGCGTAGGAGGAGGAGGGTGGTTTAGTGGAGGAAGCATACACCGCCGCAGATACCATCACCGAGCTGGGGCCCGCAATTCTGGGGGTGGGTAGGACGTGAGCGGTCCCAGGCTCTGACTCGGTCCCAGCCTCCACTAAATTCACCCAATGTGCCGTCAGGGAGATATAGTGGCCCTGCCCTCCTGTGCTTGTCCACGTGTCCGCTGTTAAGTGGACCTTGGCAGTAACCACGTTGGTGAGGGCGCGTACAATGTTGCGGGAGACGTGGTCGTGCAGGGCTGGGACGGCACATCGGGAAAAGTAGTGGCGACTGGGAACCGAGTAGCGCGGGGCCGCCGCCATCATGTTTTTGAAAGCCTCCGTTTCCACAAGCCTATACGGCAGCATCTCCAGGCTGATCAATTTGGCTATGTGCACGTTTAACGCTTGAGCGTGCGGGTGCGTGGCGGCGTACTTGCGCTTGCGCTCCAACACTTGCGCTAGCGACGGCTGGACGCAGCGCTGAGAGACATTGGTGGATGGGGCCAAGGACAGCGGAGGTGAGGGTGTGGGTGCAGGCCGGGAGACGGTCGTGCCTGTGTCCTGAGAGGGGGGTTGGATCTCAGTGGCAGGTTGGGGCACAGGGCGAGAGGCAGTGGTGCAAACTGGAGGCGGTGAACGGCCTTCGTCCCACCTTGTGGGGTGCTTGGCCATCATATGCCTGCGCATGCTGGTGGTGGTGGCTCCCCGGCTGATCTTGGCGCGACAAACCTTGCACACCACAGTTCGTCAGTCGTCTGCACTCTCAGTGAAAAACTGCCACACCTTTGAGCACCTCGGCCTCTGCAGAGTGGCATGGCACGAGGGGGTGCTTTGGGAAACAGTTGGTGGATTATTCGGTCTGGCCCTGCCTCTACCCCTGGCCACCGCACTGCCTCTTCCAACCTGCCCTGCTGCTGCACTTGCCTCCCCCTCTGAAGACCTATCCTCAGTAGGCTTAGCAAACCAGGTGGGGTCAGTCACCTCATCGTCCAGCTGCTCTCCCTCCGAATCCTCTGTGCGCTCCTCCCTCGGACTTACAGCCCTTACTACTACCTCACTGATAGACAACTGTGTCTCATCGTCATCGTCCTCCTCACCCACTGAAAGGTCTTGAGACAGTTGCCGGAAGTCCCCAGTCTCATTCCTCGGATCCCGGGAACTTTCCAAAGGTTGGGCATCGATCACGACAAACTCCTCCGGTGGGAGAGGAACCATTGCTGTCCAATCTGGGCAGTGGCCCGAGAACAGTTCCTGGGAGTCTGCCTGCTCCTCAGAATGTGTCATTGTAATGGAGTGAGGAGGCTGGGAGGAAGGAGGAGCAGCAGCCAGAGGATTCAGAGTTGCAGCAGTGGACGGCGTAGAAGACAGGGTGGTCGATAGATTGCTGGATGCACTTTCTGCCATCCACGACCGGACCTGCTCACGCCGCTCAGTTTCTAATAAAGGTCTACCGCGTGGACCCATTAATTGTGAGATGAATCTGGGGACCCCAGAAACTTGCCTCTCTTCTAATCCCGCAGCAGTCGGCTGCGATACACCTGGACCAGGAGCTCGGCCTGTGGCCACACCCTGACTTGGGCCTCCGCGTACTCGCCCGCGTCCACGTCCTGTAGGCCTACCTTTACCCCTCAGCATGGTGTATTATGAGTAGAGCAGAAACAGAACGCTGTAATTAAATGTGCCGCTTATTGGCCTGTGGTTGGAGGCTGACTTCGCTTACGGAAAGCACAGCAGAGCCAGGAAACAATTATGCGCAAGCCTGCTGTAACGCTTAGCTGGGTAATAATGAGCGACTTCTACCCCCAGCACACACGCAGTAAACTGAAGACGGTCACAGGCAGCCCAAATATAGTATTTTTTTCCAATTTTTGGGAAAAAGCCCACTGCCTGTGATATAGCCTGTATATCGATTTCCCTGTTGGAGGATGACTGTGGTTATTGAAAGCACAGTGCAGCCAGAAAAAATTATGCGCAAGGCTGGATATTAATCAGCGACTACTACCCCCAGCACACACGCAGTAAACTGAAGACGGTCACAGGCAGCCCAAATATAGTCTTTTTTTACCAATTTTTGGGAAAAAGCCCACTGCCTATATAGCCTGTATATGGGTTTCCCTGTTGGAGGATGACTGTGGTTATTGAAAGCACAGTGCAGCCAGATAAAATTATGCGCAAGGCTGGGTATTAATCAGCGACTACTACCCCCAGCACACACGCAGTAAACTGAAGACGGTCACAGGCAGCCCAAATATAGTCTTTTTTTACCAATTTTTGGGAAAAAGCCCACTGCCTATATAGCCTGTATATGGGTTTCCCTGTTGGAGGATGACTGTGGTTATTGAAAGCACAGTGCAGCCAGATAAAATTATGCGCAAGGCTGCAGTAACACCTAGCTGGGTAATAGTTAGCGACTACTACCCCCAGCAGACACGCAGTAAACTGAACACGGTCACAGGCAGCCCAAAGATTTTTTTTTACAATTTTTTTGAAAAAGCCTACTGCCTATATAGCCAGTATATCTCTTTCCCTGTACCACTGTCCCTGCCTCACCAGTACTGCCCCTATACTCAGTACAATGACTGCAGACTGAGGACGCTATGGTCTGCACGCCCGATATACAAAAAAAAAAAAAAGGTGCAAAACTGCTAAAAGCAGCCTCAACAGTACTGCACACGGTCAGATGTGGCCCTAAGAAGGACCGTTGTGGTTCTTGAAGACGCTAACACTGTCCCTATAAAAGCAACAGCAGCAACAGCACTTTCCCTGATCTCTCTTAGTGTGTGTCTGTGGCGAGCCGCGGGCGGGGCAGATTTAAATACTCGGGGGTCACTTGATCTCGCCAGCCACTCACTGCAGGGGGGTGGGATAGGGCTGGAACTTCACAGGAGGAAGTTGTAATGCCTTCCTTGTGTTTCTATTGGCCAGATAAGGGCGCACATTTCTCCGGGAAGAAAATGAAAGTTACTCGAACACCGTGTGGTGCTCGTCTCGAGTAACGAGCATCTCGAGTACCCTAATACTCGAACAAGCATCAAGCTCGGACGAGTACGTTTGCTCATCTCTATTTATACTTCATTAGGCCTCGTTCACACTAATTAAATGAATGGCCAAGCGCTGTCTGTGATTGGCTGAGCTCTGTGACCAATCGCAGGCAGCGCTCAGCTGTCATTCAATGAATGGCCGAGCGCTGCATGTGATTGGCTGAGAGCTCAGCAAATCAGATACAGCCCTTTCAGCAGGCAGGGATTTTAAATCCCTGCCTGCTGAAAGAACATCAGAGCAGTGCAGGGAGATCAAACGGCTAGACATGCCTGAGTCCCGACAGTGGCAGAGAGGTAAGTATATATATTTTTTTATTTTTTAAACATGCCAGCCAATATCACAGTGCTCAGCCAATCAGAGGCAGCCCTTTCAGCAGTTGGGGATTTTAAATCCCTACCTGCTGAAAGCACTTCAGAGCAGTGCATGGAGAAGACTTGCCTGGATGCGCCTGAGCCCCGGCAGCTGCAGAGAGTTAAGTATATATATATTTTTATTTTTTACACATTTTAGGGATGATTTTTAGGGAAGGTCTTATATTTAAAGCCCTTTCCTGAAAATCACTGCAGGGGTTGCCGGCATCCCATTGCTTTCAATGGGGCTGTCGGCAGCAGAGGTGGCCCCATTGAAAGCAATGGGAGAACATCGCAATCCTCTTCCACAGCTGTCACAGTTGTGACAGCTGTGGCAGGGGATTATTTACTCCCCGCGGGAAGTCCCCTTGTCTGTAAATGCTGCACACATGTCCTATCTTTTGTAGGTGCACGCGTTTGCACGCCTGTAAAACACGGACATATGAACACATCATAGAAAACCAATGATTCTAATAGACGCGCGGTTTTGTGCGTGCGATTGTACACACATAAACACACTCGTCTGAATGAGCCCTTATACAAAGGTTATAATTATACGTATTTTTATGTTGTAGGATCATTGCTTTTATCAAGGGTATGTGAAGAATGCCAACAGTTCACAGGTCACCCTGAGCGCATGCAATGGATTAAGGTGAGATGATAGTAATAATAATGACCTTCATCTAGTCTACTGTACAAGGCAAAATCCAGACTAGTCTGGGTGTTACCAAATATGCTGATAAATTCAAGGTATTGTCCATTTTAGAAAACCCATTTTCATATACCCTATTGAGGATTTACGAGTTAATAGAGGGTGATTTTGTGTTCAGGATTCTTATCTATTAACCAGAGTGGAGAGGGTTACAAAGAGCATCTCACTCCGGAGGACATGTCCTGCCCTACATTATACACCCAGCTCATTGATTTAAATGGATGCTGTGTAATGCTTAATCTTCCCTGTGGTGGCGCTGCATGATATCCGTTCTCAGGTTTCCCCACAGATCACAGCTGATCGCTGAGGTCCAAGGTGGAGGAAACTTTTGATCTACTTATTGTCAAGGGGCCTTTCTAACACATTGTCCAACGCAGAGAACACCTTTAGTATTAGGGGTTATGTATTTGCTTTCTGGAGAAGTAGAACTGACTCAAATATATTGTATTTTCTTTTAGTGGAATAATTGCTTCAGAAGAAAATAAATTCTTGATTCAACCTCTGAAGATGTCAGAGAGTGGAGCACATGCCGTCTACCAGTATCATGAAGATAAGACCCCAAAAACCTGTGGTGTGGAGGACACAATTGTCAGCAGGGTAATGCCTAAGTTAGACTTCTCAAGTAGCAGTCAAGAGGTGAGAAAGAAAAATATGTGTCTATCTATCACAATAGCTGACATTGTTTTACCTTCACTTTTGACAGTTTTTACATCAAATGCTTTGGCTAATTCAAAAAACACATTAAGAAATTGATTGAGATATAAGACTATATGATGAGTGTTGGGGGCGCCAACAAACCATTTTGCCTCAAGGGCCAGTTACACGGGCCGATTATCGTTTAGAATCGTTCAAGCTCCCGTGGGAATTTGAATGATAATTGTCCCGTGTAAATGCAACTACTGAATGACTGTCTGTTCACAGTAAATGGAGGCGGGTGGGGGCAGCGCTTTTAGCAATGGCAGCGATACTCGTGCCTGTGTAATAGTGCATCAGCTAGCATCACTGGGACGAGCTGTCGAGTATCGTTTGTTCAATAGCTCGTCCCATGTAAATGGAGCATTAGGGCTCAGTCAGACAGTCAGTTATTGCGCAAAACGCATGCACACCAAAATTCGCGTGACTGATTTTCAATCCCCGACTGCTGAAAAGGCTGTATCTGATTGGCTGAGCACTCAGCCAATCACAGGCAGAGCTTAGCTATTCAATAAATGACAGCTGAGCACTCCCTGTGATTAGCTGAGCGCTGTGACCAATCACCAATCAGATACAGCCCTTTCAGCTGGCGGGGATTTAGATTCAGAGCAGTTCAGGGAGAAGATGCGGCTTGATGCGCCTGAGCCCCGGCAGCTGCAGACAGGTGAGCATATATTTTTTTTAAATTTTTTTACACATTCTAGGGATGATTTTCAGAGAAGGGCGTATTTCAAATCCCCGCTTGCTTAAAGAGATTTAGAGCAGTTCAGGGAGAAGACGTGGCTGGATGCGCCTGAGCCCCGGCAGCTGCGGACAGGTGAGCATTAGAGATGAGCGAGCACCAAAATGCTCGGGTGCTCGTTACTCGGGACGAAAATTTCGCGATGCTCGAGGGTTAGTTTCGAATAACGAACCCCATTGAAGTCAATCGGCGACCCGAGCATTTTTGTATATCACCGATGCTCGCTAAGGTTTCCAGTTGTGAAAATCTGGGCAATTCAAGAAAGTGATGGGAACGACACAGCAACGGATAGGGCAGGCGAGGGGCTACATGCTGGGCTGCATCTTAAGTTCCCAGGTCACACTATTAAGCCACAATAGCGGCAAGAGTGGCCCCCCCCCCCTCAACAATTTTTACTTATGAAAAGCCCTCATTAGCAATGCATACTTTAGCTAAGCACCACACTACCTCCAACAAAGCACAATCACTGCCTGCATGACACTTCGCTGCCACTTCTCCTGGGTTACATGCTGCCCAACCCCCCCCCCCCCGCACGACCCAGTGTCCACAGCGCACACCAAAGTGTCCCTGCGCAGCCTTCAGCTGCCCTCATGCCACGCCACACTCATGTCTATTTATAAGTGCGTCTGCCATGAGGAGGAACCGCAGGCACACACTGCAGAGGGTTGGCACAGCTAGGCAGCGACCCTCTTTAAAAGGGGCAGGACGATAGCCCACAATGCTGTACAGAAGCAATGAGAAATATAATCCTGTGCCACCGCCATCAGGAGCTGCACACGTGGGCATAGCAATGGGGAACCTATGTGCCACACACTATTCATTCTGTCAAGGTGTCTGCATGCCCCAGTCAGACCGCGGTTTTTTATAAATAGTCACAGGCAGGTACAATGGGAATTCCGTGTGCACCCACAGCATGGGTGGCTCCCTGGGACCCACCCGCTGTACATAAATGTATCCCATTGCAGTGCCCTGGACAGCAGAGCTAATGTCAGATTAAATGCAGGTGGACTTCGGCCCACACTGCATGCCCCAACCTGACCGGGGTTTTTAATTCATAGACACAGGCAGGTACAACTCCCTATTGTGAAGTCCCTGTGGACCGACAGCATGGGTGGCTCCCTGGAACCCACCGGCGGTACATAAATATATCCCATTGCAGTGCCCATCACAGCTGAGGTAATGTCATGTTTAATGCAGGTGGGCTTCGGCCCACACTGCATGCCTCAGCCAGACTGGGGTTCTTTAGAAGTGGACACATGCAGTTACAACTCCGTGTGGACCGACAGCATGGATGGGTGCCAGGAAGCCACCGGCGGTACATAAATATATACCATTGCAGTGCACAGCACAGCTGAGGTAACATCAGGTTTAATGCAGGTGGGCAAAAAATTAATTGGATTACACTGTAGGCGAGGGCCCCAAAAATTGGTGTACCAACAGTACTAATGTACGTCAGAAAAATTGCCCATGCCCAACCAAGAGGGCAGGTGAAACCCATTAATCGCTTTGGTTACTGTGGCTTAATTTGTAACTAGGCCTGTAGGCAGCCCAGTTAAAATAAAAATTGGTTCAGGTGCAAGTTTCAACGCTTTAATGAGCATTGAAACGTATAAAAATTGTTTAGAAAAATTATATGACTGAGCCTTGTGGGCCTAAGAAAAATTGCCCGTTCGGCGTGATTACGTGAGGTTTCAGGAGCAGGAGGAGGAGGAGGAGGAGGAGGAGGAGGATGAATATTATACACAGATTGATGAAGCTAAAAGGTCCATGTTTTTGATGGTGATAGAGAGCAATGCTTCCATCCGCGGGTGCAGCCTACGTATTGTTTAGGTATCGCTGCTGTCCGCTGGTGGAGAAGAGAAGTCTGGGGAAATCCAGGCTTTGTTCATCTTGATGAGTGTAAGCCTGTTGGCACTGTCAGTTGACAGGCGGGTACGCTTATCTGTGATGATTCCCCCAGCCGCACTAAACACCCTCTCTGACAAGACGCTAGCCGCAGGACAAGCAAGCACCTCCAGGGCATACAGCGCGAGTTCAGGCCACGTGTCCAGCTTCGACACCCAGTAGTTGTAGGGGGCAGAGGTGTCACGGAGGACGGTCGTGCGATCGGCTACTTACTCCCTCACCATCCTTTTACAGTGCTCCCGCTGACTCAGCCTTGACTGGGGAGCGGTGACACAGTCTTGCTGGGGAGCCAGAAAGCTGTCAAAGGCCTTAGAGAGTGTTCCCCTGCCTGTGCTGTACATGCTGCCTGATCTCCCCGCCTCCCCTGCTACCTGGCCCTCGGAACTGCGCCTTCTGCCACTAGCGCTGTCGGATGGGAATTTTACCATCAGCTTGTCCGCCAGGGTCCTGTGGTATAGCATCACTCTCGAACCCCTTTCCTCTTCGGGTATGAGAGTGGAAAGGTTCTCCTTATACCGTTGGTCGAGCAGTGTGTACACCCAGTAATCCGTAGTGGCCAGAATGCGTGTAACGCGAGGGTCACGAGAAAGGCATCCTAACATGAAGTCCGCCATGTGTGCCAGGGTACCTGTACGCAACACATGGCTGTCCTCACTAGGAAGATCACTTTCAGGATCCTCCTCCTCCTCCTCCTCCTCCTCAGGCCATACACGCTGAAAGGATGACAGGCAAGCAGCATGGGTACCCTCAGCAGTGGGCCAAGCTGTCTCTTCCCCCTCCTCCTCATCCTCCTCATGGTCCTCCTCCTCCTCCTTAACGCGCTGAGATATAGACAGGAGGGTGCTCTGACTTCCCCCGGCTCTGTTTCCGAGCGCAAAGCGTCTGCCTTTATGCTTTGCAGGGAACTTCTCAAGAGGCATAGCAGAGGAATGGTGACGCTAATGATTGCAGCATCCCATCTGGGTAGACTCCTCAAAGTTTCCAGGGACCTGGCAGATGTCTGCCAACCAGGCCCACTCTTCTGTAAAGAATTGAGGAGGCTGACTCCCACTGCGCCGCCCATGTTGGAGTTGGTATTCCACTATAGCTCTACGCTGCTGATAGAGCCTGGCCAACATGTGGAGCGTAGAGTTCCACCGTGTGGGCATGTCGCACAGCAGTCGTTGCACTGGCAGATTAAACTGATGTTGCAGGGTGCGCAGGGTGGCAGCATCCGTGTGGGACTTGCGGAAATGTGCGCAGAGCCGGCGCACCTTTCCGAGCAGGTCTGACAAGCGTGGGTAGCTTTTCAGAAAGCACTGAACCACCAAATTAAAGACGTGGGCCAGGCATGCCACATGTGTGAGGCTGCCGAGCTGCATAGCCGCCACCAGGTTACGGCCGTTGTCACACACGACCATGCCCGGTTGCAGGCTCAGCGGCGCAAGCCAGTGGTCGGTCTGCTCTGTCAGACCCTGCAGCAGTTCGTGGGCCATGTGCCTCTTCTCTCCTAAGCTGAGTAGTTTCAGCATGGCCTTCTGACGCTTGCCCACCGCTGTGCTGCCGTGCCGCGCAACACCGACTGCTGGCGATGTGCTGCTGCTGACACATCTTAATTGCGAGACAGAGGTTGCATAGGAGGAGGAGGAGGAGGAGGAGGGTGGTTTAGTGGAGGAAGCATACACCGCCGCAGATACCACCACCGAGCTGGGGCCCGCAATTCTGGGGGTGGGTAGGACGTGAGCGGTCCCAGGCTCTGACTCTGTCCCAGCCTCCACTAAATTCACTCAATGTGCCGTCAGGGAGATATAGTGGCCCTGCCCGCCTGTGCTTGTCCATGTGTCCGTTGTTAAGTGGACCTTGGCAGTAACCGCGTTGGTGAGGGCGTGTACAATGTTGCGGGAGACGTGGTTGTGCAGGGCTGGGACGGCACATCGGGAAAAGTAGTGGCGACTGGGAACTTAGTAGCGCGGGGCCGCCGCCGCCATCATACCTTTGAAAGCCTCCGTTTCCACAACCCTATACGGCAGCATCTCCAGGCTGATAAATTTGGCTATGTGCACGTTTAACGCTTGAGCGTGCGGGTGCATGGCGGCGTACGTGCACTTGCGCTCCAACACTTGCACTAGCGACGGCTGGATGGTGCGCTGACAGACATTGGTGGATGGGGCCGAGGACAGCGGAGGTGAGGGTGTGGGTGCAGGCCAGGAGACGGTAGTGCCTGTGTCCTGAGAGGGGGTTGGATCTCAGTGGCAGGTTGGGGCATAGGGGGAGAGGCAGCGGTGCAAACTGGAGGCGGTGAACGGCCTTCGTCCCACCTTGTGGGGTGCTTGGCCATCATATGTCTGCGCATGCTGGTGGTGGTGAGGCTGGTGGTGGTGGCTCCCCAGCTGATCTTGGCGCGACACAGCTTGCACACCAGTGTTCGTCGGTCGTCTGCACTCTCAGTGAAAAACTGCCAGACCTTTGAGCACTTCGACCTCTGCAGGGTGGCATGGCGCGAGGGGGCGCTTTGGGAAACAGTTGTTGGATTATTAGGTCTGGCCCTGCCTCTACCCCTGGCCACCGCACTTCCAACCTGCCCTGCTGCTGCCCTTGCCTCCCCCTCTGAAGACCTGTCCTCAGTAGGCGTAGCAAACCAGGTGGGGTCAGTCACCTCATCGTCCTGCTGCTCTTCCTCCGAATCCTCTGTGCGTTCCTCCCTCGCACTTACTGCCCTTACTACTACCTCACTGATAGACAACTGTGTCTCATCGTCATCGTCCTCCTCACCCACTGAAAGCTCTTGAGACAGTTGCCGGAAGTCCCCAGCCTCATCCCCCGGGAACTTTCCAAAGGTTGGGCATCGGTCACGACAAACTCCTCCAGTGGGAGAGGATTCGGAACCATTGCTGCCCATTCTGGGCAGGGGCCCGAGAACAGTTCCTGGGAGTCTGCCTGCTCCTCAGAATGTGTCATTATTATGGAGTGAGGAGGCTGGGAGGAAGGAGGAGCAGCAGCCAGAGGATTCAGAGTTGCAGCAGTGGACGGCGCAGAACTCTAGGTGGTCGATAGATTGCTGGATGCACTTTCTGCCATCCACGCGGGACCTGCTCACACTGCTCATTTTATAATAAAGGTCTACCGCGTGGACCCATTAATTGTGAGATGAATGTGGGGACGCCAGAAACGTGCCTCTCTCCTAATCCCGCAGCAGTCGGCTGCGATACACCTGGATCAGGAGCTCGGCCTGTGCCCACACCCTGACTCGGGCCTCCGCGTCCTCGCCCGCGTCCACGTCCACGTCCTCTAGGCCTACCCCTACCCCTTAGCATGGTGTATTACCAGTAGTGCAGAAACAGAACGCTGTAATTAAATGTGCAACGGTGTCTTCAGCAGCATCCAGGGTTGTTGAAAAATTTGCAGTAACTTCTTAGAGATTTAAAACTTCACCTTTAATCCATTTCGCAATTATATGCGAAATGGATTAAAGGTGAAGTTTTAAATCTCTAAGAAGTTACTGCAAATTTTTCAACAACCCTGGATGCTGCTGAAGACACCGTTATATATCTTGATTGACTGTGGATGGGAGGTCTGCATCCATTTTCAGCTTGGCACCCAGTGAGCCCATTCAGCTCTAGTGAGTATTTCTCTCCTATATATCTGTTGTGCTGCGATTATTACAACATATTGGGACTTATACTAGTAATTAAATGTGCCGCTTATTGGCCTGTGGTTGGAGGCTGACTTCGCTTACGGAACGCACAGCAGAGCCAGGAAAGAATTTTGCGCAAGCCTGCTGTAACACTTAGCTGGCTGCGTATGAATTAGGACAACTACCCCCAGCAGAGACGCAGTACACTGAGGACGGTCACAGGAAGCCCAAATAGATTATTTTCCCAAATGTTTTTGGAAAGGCCCACTGCCTATATACACTAAATATGTCTTCTGTCCCTGCCTCACCACTACTGGCCCTGGACTACGTAAAATTACTGCAGACTGTTTCACTGTGGACAGGAATACAGCGGTGATGTAACAGGCAACACAGAGCCAGGAAAGAATTTTGCGCAAGCCTGCTGTAACACTTAGCTGGCTGCATATGAATTAGGACAACTACCCCCAGCAGAGACGCAGTACACTGAGGACGGTCACAGGCAGCCCAAATAGATTTTTTTCCCAAATGTTTTTGGAAAGGCCCACTGCCTATATACACTAAATATGTCTTCTGTCCCTGCCTCACCACTACTGGCCCTGGACTATGTAAAATTACTGCAGACTGTTTCACTGTGGACAGGAATACAGCGGTGATGTAACAGGCAACACAGCGCCAGGAAAGAATTTTGCGCAAGCCTGCTGTAACACTTAGCTGGCTGCGTATGAATTAGGACAACTACCCCCAGCAGAGACCCAGTACACTGAGGACGGTCACAGGCAGCCCAAATAGATTTTTTTTCCCAAATGTTTTTGGAAAGGCCCACTGCCTATATACACTAAATATGTCTTCTGTCCCTGCCTCACCACTACTGGCCCTGGACTATGTAAAATTACTGCAGGACGCAATGCTGTGCACGGCCGATATACAAAAAAAAAAAAAAAAGTGCAACACTGCTAACAGCAGCCTCCACACTACTGCACACGGTTAGATGTGGCCCTAAGAAGGACCGTTGGGGTTCTTGAAGCCTAAAATAACTCCTAGCACTCTCCCTATAGCAGCTCCAGCAAGACAGCACTTTCCCTGAACAATGTCAGAATGCATCTGTGGCGAGCCGCGGGAGGGGCCGATTTATATACTCGGGTGACACCTGATCTCGCCAGCCACTCACTGCAGGGGGGTGGTATAGGGCTTGAACGTCGCAGGGGGAAGTTGTAATGCCTTCCCTGTCTTTCTATTGGCCAGAAAAGCGCGCTAACGTCTCAGAGATGAAAGTGAAAGTAACTGGAACATCGCGTGGTGCTCGTTTCGAATAACGGGCATCTCGAACACGCTAATACTCGAACGAGCATCAAGCTCGGACGAGTACATTCGCTCATCTCTAGTGAGCATATATATTTTTTTATTTTTTTACATATTCTAGGGATGATTTTCAGAGAAGGGCTTATTTTAAATCCCCGCCTGCTGAAAGAGATTCAGAGCAGTTGAGGAAGAAGACACGGCTGGATGCGCCTGAGCCCCGGCAGCTGCGGACAGGTGAGCATATATATTTTAAATTTTTTTTTACACATTCTAGGGATGATTTTCAGGGAAGGGCTTATATTTAAAGGCGGGTGCCAGCATCTCACTGTGTTAGGGGCTTAAATTCTCCGTGTTTGTTTCTCATGCTCTGTGCATTTGTGTAAAAACATTTTAATTTGTGATCAGTGTCTCTTGCTCCTCTACTTGCTTTCTGAATTTTTTGTTGCTGTTTTTTCTTTCCACTTCTAACAGCGAGGGTCTCAAATGTATTAATTAGCAGTATATTTTTATCTCGCCTTTCACTTCCCTTCCCATATTGTTATAGTTTAAAGCTCTCCTAATGAGTGAAGCAAGGCATCCACCAAATATATGCTTACCTGTTTTTGTAAGGTGCAACCTGTCTCTAGCAAGCTGTCCATAATACAGGTAATTCACTCCATGGCCTAGGACTCCAAATCTTTGCTGACGTCACCATCGGTGTAGCCAGTTGTTCACCTCCAGAATCCGGTTCCATCTTCTTATTCCATGGCCATCCACTGGGAGGATGAATGAGAAGACCACCTGTGGTCCTAGTTCCTTCGCCTTCCTGCTGAGGTCTTCAAAGTCCCTGCAGATAGTTGCAAGGTCCTTTTTTGCAGTGTCATTTGTCGCTACATATATTAGTAGGAGTGGGTGACGTTGTGTAGGACTGAAGAGTCTTGACAGCCTATCAGACACATCTTTGATTTGTGCTCCGGGAAGATAGCACGCTTCTTGTGGGGTGTCAGGTCTGCAGACAGTGGCCTCTGTTTCTGTCAATAGGAAATCCCCCGCAAACACCACTCACCTTTTCTTCTTCAAAACAGCACTTCTTTTTCTCCATTCAGGAGGACTCTGTGCACTTACTACACAGTTCTTTTTGGGTAGAGTCATTTCTTGCTGTACATCTTTCTCTTCTACTCTGTTCTTTGTGGGTAGAGTTATTTCTTGTTGTACCTCTTTCTCCTCTGCTCTGTTCTTTGTGGGTAGAGTCATTTCTTGCTGTACGTCTTTCTCCTCTGCTCTGTTCTTTGTGGGTAGAGTCATTTCTTGTTGTACCTCTTTCTCCTCTGCTCTGTTCTTTGCGGGTAGAGTCATTTCTTGCTGTACCTCTTTCTCCTTCGGCTCAGGAACCAGTACCAGGTCCCCCTCCATCAGAACCTCGTACCGCTTCTCGAGCAGTATTGGTGCTGGCTGACACCTGATCCTCCTGCTTCTATGCATCACATGCTTCCATTCCTCAGCTTCTGCAGGTACACTGGACATTTCTTTTCCTTCAACATTTTGAAGACTTTCTTCTACTCTGTCAAGGAAATCCTTATCTTCCTTAATGCGTTTCAATGTAGCTATTCTCTCCTGAAGACTACGCAGCTTTTCCTTCAGTAGAGACACAAGCTTGCATTTCTGGCAGGTGAAGTTTAGCTTTTCCTCTTGTAGGTCTGTGGACATGAAGAAATACTCTGCCACAGCTATCACAGATGTGGCAGAGGATCACGATCTTTTCTGTATGTCAATAAGGTGACCACAAGGTGAAACCTCTGGTTGTGACAGCATCCAGGGGTTGCACATCCAAAAATTCCTGAATGCACAGTTACTTGCGTTTTTAAAATCTATTGTCCTATTTTTACCGGTACAAATTTTTGTGCGCAGGTAAAAATCGGACATGTGACCACTGCCATTGAAAAGCATTGGTTCTAACAGATTTGGATCGCAAACGCAAAAAACATGCACAGCAAAAAACGTCTGTCTGACTGAGCCCTGAACCAGAATATTTAGCTATAGAGCTAGGCCAGCAAAATTAACCTTTGCCTTGGCTGAAGAAAGGCCTGGCTACGGCTCTGTGTAAGTATTTCCTCCATTTATAAAATGATTTTGAAGTTCCTCTGCTTTACCTTCATAGGAACAAACATTCCAGCAGTCAAGAAAATACATTGAAATGTATATAGTGGCGGATAATTCTATGGTAAGAATATATTCAATGTATGGTAGTGAGGATATTCCACAGATATAACATATAGAGAATGTAATTAATGACTTGCTTTATACCCCATTATTAATGATCTCCTTTCTTCCAGTGGAAGAAATATAACTACTACAGAGTAGATATCAGGCAAAGGATATTTAACATTCTTAATTTTGTGAATCAGGTGAGTTAATGCAGTAATATACAGTAGATATGTGTGTATAGAAATGTCTTTGAGATGACCACCCGAAATAGAATTTTTTTCCTAAAAAACCCCCAATAGTATCCTGTCCCAGGGATCAAAGAGTATAATAACAATCACCAGCTAGAGTTGATTAAAGCAAAAGTTAAAGGATTTGTGTCAGAAAGGGTATTTGGATATTACAGAAGGGATGTCCGACTTTAGACCCTCCCTGTTCTAGGAACCACAGTGAAGAGCCACTAACCAAATGCTCAGCCAGTTATTCCTGTGGACACAATATAGTACTACGTTTTCCCTACAGCAGTAGGAGTCAACGATTCTCAATCTGATTGTATCTGACCTCTTCCTTAGGTGTATCAGCCATTAAATATTTTTGTGGCTCTAGCTGGATTGGAAATTTGGAACAATGGAAACAAATTTGAAGTGGACACCTCTCCTAATATCACTCTATATCGGTTCTCTGCGTGGAGGGAATAAGAGTTGTTGCCTCAGAAACCTCACGACAATGCGCAGTTCCTAACGTAAGTTTCTTCTACAATCATCTATATCATTTGTAAGAATGTTTATGTTCTGTTTATTAACTCCTAAGAGACCAAGCTTGTTTGCACTTTAATCTCTTAAGGACGCAGCATTTTTTTTTCCATTTTAGCTTTTTCCTTCCCCCTTTTAAAAAAGCATAACTTTCATTCATACATCGATGTAGCTGTCTGAGGGCTTGTTTTTTGCGGGACGAGTTGTATTTTTCAATGGTACTATTTAATGTACTGAAAAACTTAAATTCCGCCATCTTTGAGTGCGTCTTGTTTCTACGGCGTAGACACTGCAACAAAAATTACATAACTTTAATCTGTGGGTCAGTACAATTACTACGATACCAAAGTTATGTAGTTTATTTTCTGCTGTACTACTTTTATTTTTTTTCAAAGATATTTAATTTTTTAAATTGTTCTCTGCCGCAATCTTCTAACCGTGATGACTTAATTTTTCCATTGACATAGTTGTGTGAGTGCTCATTGTATTTTTGAATACATACGACTTTTTGATCGCTTTTGAATACATTTTTTGTAAGAACCAAAAAGCACAATTTTGGCTTTTTTTTCTGACGACGCTCACTGTGCAGGATAAATAATGCGTAACTTTGATAGATCGGACGTTTATGGATGCAGCAATACCAAATATGTATTTTAAATCATTTTATTCTAAACATGGCAAAAGGGTTGATTTTTAAAAAATTTTATTACTTTTTTTAAATAAATAGTAAAAGTTTTTAAAACTTATATTTACTTTTTTTTTTAGCCTATAGGAAAAAATAACTTCTGATGCTCTGATTGCTCCTGCAGTATGATGTAATGTCAAAGGATTACATCATACTGCAATCAGGCAGGCGGTCTATCAAGCCACCCCACGGGCATGGCTTGATAGGCAATTTGCAATGACACCAATACGGCAACCCCCGATCCTATCACGGGGGGGCAGTTTAAAGGATTAAAAGCTCCGATTAACAGTGCGGCTTATCGGAGCTGTGGCGGGCAGGTGTCGGCTGTAAGAAACAGCCGGTACCCGCTCTCTGTGGAGTGAGATCGCCCTGCAATCTTCTTTCATACACACCCCGAACCTGCAGGATGTAACTGTACGCCCTGCAGCATTAAGGGGCTAATTATCAACTAATTTTTAGATTTTTTTATTGTCACATTCCAGGGGCCATAACGTTTACATTTTTCTGTTGACATCACCATACGAGGGCTGTATTTTGTAACGGCAATATTTTAGGGTACACATAAAGAACTGTATAAGTTTTATAATTTCTTTTTGCGTGATTGAAGAAAAAAGCTCTGCCATTTGTTTTTTGGTTTTTTTTACAGCGTTCAGTGTGCAAAATAAATAATGTGATAACCTTATTCTCTGGGGCAGCGCGATTCCAGTGATACCAAGATTATACAGTTTTTTTTATGTTTTGCCATTTTTGTACACAAAAAACATATTTTATCAAAGATTTGCTTTTGTGTTGCTGCATTCCAGGAGCCAGAACATTGTTATTTTTCCATCAACGGAGCGCAATAATGGCTTGTTTTTTTGTGGGATGAACTCCAATTTTTGGGAACATACAACATTTCAATTACTTTTAATTACTTTTTTTTCTAGAGGCAAGATTAACAAAATCTGCAACCTTGGCATGTTTTTTATTTATATTTTTAACGGTGCTCACCGTGCAGTAGAAATAATATGTTAAATTTATTCTGCAGGCCGGTATGATTATGTCAATACCAAATTGATATAGTTTTAGTTTTTTTTTGCCACTTTTTCACACTTTAGGCCTCTTTCAGACGATCGTGTTTTTTGAGCACAAACAGCCACGTAAAAAAATCACTGCTCATGGGTGGAAAAATCGCAGGAACGAAGCAGAAGGAGCGATCTACATTCACGCATAATTTGCTCAGTCGCACAATCCGAGGTGCGGGCTGCATGTTAATCCAGCTGCCATAAAAGTCAATGGAAAATCCTGCACACACGCCAAAGATAGGTCAGGATGAGCGAGCGTACTCGGCCACGCCCCTTTTTCGCCCGAGCGCTGCGATTTTCGAGTACTTCCGTACTTGGGCAAAAAGATTCAGGGGGCGCCGTGGGTGAGTGGGGGGTTGCTACCCCCCGTTCCGCCACGCCTCCCCCCGCCCCCCGAATCTTTTCACCCGAGTATGGAAGTACTCAAAAATCGCGGTGCTCGATCGAGTAATTTCTCAAAACGAGTAGGTTCACTCATCTCTAGTCAGGTCCTTTCTTTTCTCACAGCACGAACTTTAGATGTGTGTATTGTAGCCACGCATGCCCTATCTCTTGCAGTTGCGAGTATTTTGCGCATCTAAAAATCGTTCATGTAAACGCATCAGTAGGAAACCATTGGTTCTAATAGACGCAATCTCTTTGCGCAAAAAACAAAAAACACTCGTTTAAACAAGGCCTTAAAAGCAAAGAGACAATTTTTTTTTGTTTATCGTTGCATTCAAAAACCCCTAACATTTTTATGTTTTTGTCAATGGTGCTGTGAAAGTGTTTTTTTTTTTTGCAGAATGAGTTTTACTTTTAATAGCACCATTTATTGATCTACGTGACATTTTTTGTAATGCAGATTTGGCTATTTTCACCATGTTTATTGTATTTTTTTTCGTAATGTGCACTGTATGGGTTTTAATAATACACTATTTTTTTCTCTGGGTCATTACAAACGTAGCTATACTACATATATATGTGATTTAAACTAAAAATTCATTGTAAGGGCGTATGTTACCTGCGTTTGCGATTGCATTTATTAAGGACCAATGCTTTTCAATGGCAGCGGTCATATGCCCTATATTTAGCTGTGCACAAAAATTCGCAGCGGTAAATATAGGGCAGTGGTTTTTTAAAATGCAGGTAACTGCAGCATTCATCTTTTTTGGATGCAAAACCCCTGGATGCTGTCACATCCAGGGGTTTCACCTTGTGCTCAATGGGGCCGGCGGCAGCAGCACCAACCCCATTGAGGACATACAGTGAAGATCGCGATCCTCTGGCACAGCTGTGAAAGTTGTGGCACAGGAGCGCAATGTTCTCCCATTGAATTCAATAAAGCCAGCGCATTAAATGACAGCTGAGCGCTGCCTGTGATTGGTCCCTGTGCTCAGCCAATCAGAGGCAGCGCTCAGCCATTCAAAGCACTTTAGAGCAGTTCAGGAGAAGACGTGGCTGGATGCGCCTGAACCTCAGCAGCAGTAGAGAGGTGAGTATATATATTTTTTATTTTTTTACACATTCTAGGGATGATTTTTCAGGAAAGGGCTTTTATTTAAAGCCCTTCGCCAAAAATTACTGCGGAAACTGCTAGCATCTCAGTGCTTTCAATGGAGTCAGCTGTAGCGCCTGTGACAGCTGTGGCAGAGGATTTCTTCATCTCCGCGGGGAGTCGCCTTGTCACTTCCAAGGAATACCCTGCTACAGCTGTCACAGCTATAGCAGGGAATAGTGGGCAGTGCACTTTATGTGCGCATAAACACAGCCAAGTGTGTTTTTTCAGTGTGACGCCGCTTCGGTCATGCGAATTTTGGTGCACATGTGTTTTACGCAAAAAAAAGGGCAGCAAACAAATGCCCGCCTGACTGAGCAATTTCAACCAAACTTGGTACATATATAACTCATCCCATGGGGACAAATTTTGGGGGGATAACACAGCCCCACTACCCCTGGCTGGGAGAGGGGGGGAATGCCAAAATTGCACTTTAACAGGTGGTTTTTATTTCAGTCTTATATTACACAGAAGACCTCCTCCTCCTCATACTCTAATACATTACACAGAGGACCTCCTCATCATACACTAATATATTAAATCAGTACACACATTATATGTATATATATATATATATATATATATATATATATATATATACACACACACACACATATTTAAATTCTTCTCATGTCTAAAAAAAAATACATGGGCGACGCCAGGTAATCAGCTAGTCTTATATATAAAATGCAAAATCTGTTTGCTTGTGTTATATACAAATTCACAGTTCTCATCAGAATTGAGTGAAGTTTTGCATGAGCGGTTTTCAGCACCAGGCGACGAATACTGGTGCAATTAAAAATTTAACACTCACCGACTTCCCTTGTAATTTTTGTTGCCAATAGCAACCAATCATAGCTGCTATGAAAGCTGCGCTGTGATTGGTTACTATTTCTTCTACTGCCGAGATAAAATAAAAGCTATGCTGTGATTGATTGCTAGAGCTCAGCTTTCATTTCTTATACTCCTGAGGTAAGATAAAAGCCGCTCTGCGATTGGTTGCTATGGGCGACACAGATTTTGGACAGCTTCCAGCAAAATCCTGCAATTCATAATAAGCACGAGAAAGTAAGGTTTCCAAAGCGTTTCAATAACTTATGTTGATTTTGGGTGTGTTGTAAATTGTTATACAAAAACAAGACTTTCCTTTTTAGTCATTTATGCCAACAGCACATGAGTAGTCTGTGACAGCTGTTCCCCCTTGTGTTTCCCAGGAACATTGACTTTGATGGCAGTATTAGAGGAATTGCATGGGTTGGTGGAATGTGTAATAGTAAATGTTCTGCAGGAGTTATCCAGGTAAGTGTCATATTATTAGAAAATGCCAACACACAGCCACCATGTAGTAATAAACTGTCAGGATTGGAGGATGCAGCTTAGTTAGGAGTGTGTCTGATATAATCAGAGGTGCTTCATGGTTAACAGGAGGCAGAGGGTGCATGCTGGCTCTTTAAGGCCTCGTTCACACGAGCGTTGTTTGGCACACGTATGTGCGCACAAAACAGCGTTGCACAGATGTGCAAAAAAAATGCATGAATGAGGCTGCCTGCCCGTTGTTTTGAATGGGGCCCCCGCTGCTGCCGGCGGCCCCATTGAAAGCAATGGGCTGTCAGCAAACCCTGCAGTGATTTTCGGGGAAGTGTTTTAAATATAAGCCCTTCCCTGGAAATCATCCCTGGCTTGTGTAAAAAATATATATACTCACTTCTCCGCTGCTGACAGGGCTGAGGCACGTCTAGCCGCTTGGGGCCCCGGCACTGTATTGAAGTTCTTTCAGCAGAAATCTCCGCCTGCTGAAATGGCCATATCTGATTGGCTCAGCGTTCAGCCAATCACAGGCAGCGCTCAGCCATTCATTGAATTCAAAAAACATAAACACACTCTCATCTGAGCCTAAGACCGTGTGCCTGTGAGTGCACACAGCCTTCAGACATCTGAGTTGGACAGGCATGAGGCCAGAACCAGATATGCTCTGCGAATATGAGGAGAACGTGCTGTCCTTCAGATCTGCCATTGATGCAGGTCTGTCACGTTAGATCTGGCCCACTATAGTGGCACCAATCGGCGACTTGGAGCATTTGGAGAAGTAGATCGCCCTCCAGCGGCCTCTAAGTTGGGGAAGTATAATTTCGTAGCGCTCTAACAATGAAATGAAGAAAGACAATGGAACGCACATTGTGCACCGCTACGTGCATCACAAGACCCATGCTGTCTCAAATTGAAAGTCCTTCCCCCAATGTGACGTCACGGCCACATTGTACATTTTTTCTTGTATGTATAGATGTGCATAATCTCAAATGTTATTTTATGCTTGAGAAAGGCGGTTAGAAATGCCGAAACGTGTTGCATGTAGTTTACATTTAATAAAGTGAAGTTATTATAACCAAGAGTCCACTGGGTCTGTAACTCCTTAAGTCCTGGAGCGCAGAGATTTCTTCTCCTGTATTTGCACTGGCTCTATTCCAAAGCCCCCTGTTACACAGCGGGATTTAATCTCCAAGACGCCTCTCCAGACACACTGGATCAAGGACAAGGAATATTCTGAGACACAAACCTGGACACTAGGTGACAGTGGATTCTCTTAGGACGTATGGGAATCTCACCGTGCACCAGGTGATTGTGAATTCACTTAGATCACTGTTTTAATTAAATACAAGGCACTGACACATGTCAATTTATACAATTTCTGTCGGAGGAAAAGTTATGTTTCCTAAGGCCCAGAGGTTTTGGATGGCTATATGTCCAATGGAAGGGAAAGTTAATAGTCTGTTTGAATGCTAAAGGGAAGAAAACATGTCTTCTTGGTGTCCAGTTGGGAAGTATTAGGTTGTATATCCTGGTGTACAAGGGGGACAATCATATTACTCAATCCTACAGTATCACTATTTTCATTAATTATCACTAATTACTATTTTAATAAGTGTAAGTTTCAAAACAGGTTTTAATATTTTGTTCCCAGGATTCCAGTTATGAATATATTCCTGTTGCCGAAATTGTTGCTCATGAACTGGGACACAACTTGGGAATGGATCATGATGATCACTGTTGCTCATCTTGTATCATGGCTGCATCTACAAGGTGAGTGAATATAAACAAATGAGTAAAACAAATGATTCTATAGTGTCAGTATACGCTACCATATGGAGAAATGTACACTAGACAGAAGAGTGTGACTCATTTCGGAGCTGGAGATGCTCCTTTCTCAAGCACAAAACCTGGGTTCTCTCTGTTCCAGTGGAACCAGCTCCGAAACGCGTTGCACTCACTGTCCGTTAATAACAATATTCAGTTTAAAGGGGTTGTCCCGTGATAGCAAGTGGTGTTAAGCACTTCTGTATGGCCATATTAATGCACTTTGTAATATACATCGTGCATTAAATATTGGCCATACAGAAGTTATACACTTACCCCTCCGATGCTGGTGTCCCTGTCTCCATGGCGCCGACTAAAGCTGCCTTTTCCCTGGATTAGACGCGCTTGCGCTGTCTGGCCTCTTCTGTCCGGCTCCGGCGTGCTCTGCAACGCGAGCACGCCGGAGCCGGACAGAAGAGGCCAAACAGCGCAAGCGCGTCTAATCCCGGCAGAAGAAGGCTGCGGTCGGCGCCATGGAGACGGGGACGCCAGCACCGGAGGGGTAAGTGTATAACTTCTGTATGGCCAATATTTAATGCACGATGTATATTACAAAGTGCATTAATATGGCCATACAGAAGTGCTTAACACCACTTGCTATCACAGGACAACCCCTTTAACTTTACCGCAGAGGTTCTATCATCTATCATGTCTATCTGAATGACAGCTGAGAGCTGCCCCTGATTGGTCCCTGCGCTGAGCCAATCAGGGGCAGCTCTCAGCTGAATGACAGCTGAGAGCTGCCCCTGATTGGTCCCTGCGCTGAGCCAATCAGAGGCAGCACTCACTCACCCATACAGGCAGATATATTGTTGGCTCATTCAAACAAGAAATTGATCAGTCATTTACATCGCTGTATAAGTGAGTGAGAACGACTGAATGAGCGTTAATTAAACTGAACGATAAGTGCATGAGCCAGCGATGATTTTTATGCCTGTATAAAAAGGAACGATGAGTGAAAAGCAAAGATTGTTGTTCATTTGGTTGTTGGCGTGCGTTATGGCCAGATTCACGTGGAAGTATTTGCGCCCGCAATACATAGAGAATAGAACCTAGTGATTTCAATGGGTTTGTTCACGTAATTCTGTATTTTGCGCCGGCATTTTGGTTGCAAAAAAAAACAAACCCTGCAGCATGATCTGTTTTTCTGCGCATTTGCAGGCCAGAAGTCACCATAGAAGTCAATGGGGGGGGGGGGGGGGGGTGCAAATGCGCGCAATGCGGAAAGAGATGTGTGAAACACTGTGTAATTCCGCTGGAAAAAGAAAATACCTGAAACTCGTTGGACTAAATTAGCCATTTCCAGTGGAGCATCTTTGTTTGCCGCGTGCAAATGAACATGTACTGCAGGCAGGAAAAGTACAGTAAATTGTGCAAATACGCGCACAAAAACTCTAGACAGCCAATCAGTCCATGCACTTCAGTAATAAATGCTGATTGGCTGGATCTTCTAGCAAAGCGCATGAGCTGCAGATCAGCAATGTCTGGGGCTTCATTCACACGAACGATTTGGCGCGGCTAAGTTACCCACAAAAAAAAATTGCGACTATTAGAACCAATGATTTACAATAGATTTATCCAGACAAACTATTTTTAGCAGCGCAAAAAAAAACAGAGTAGAGGGGGTTAATGACCTTATGTGATCAAGACTCTATGGTTCTCTTAATACATCCCAGAATTGTGTTTGCCTTTTTGGCTGCTGTATCACATTGTTGACTCATGTTCAGTCTATGATCTATTAATATACCCAAGTCTTTTTCACATCTGCTGCTACTTAGCCCAATTCATCCCATTCTGTATGTGCTTTTTTCATTTTTCTTGCCCAGATGTAGGACTTTGCATTTCTCCTTGTTAAACACCATTCTGTTAGTCACCGCCCACTGTGCAAGCTTTTCTAGATCTTTTTGAATACACTCTCTCTCTCTTCCCTAGTGTTAGCTATCCCTCCTAGCTTTGTGTCATCAGCAAATTTGATCAATTTTCCATCAATTCCCTCCTCCAGATCATTTATAAAAATGTTGAACAACACTGGACCTAGGACAGAGCCTTGTGGTGCCCCACTTGATACAGTCTTCCACTGGGATGTGCAGCCATTTATGGCCACTCTTTGAGTACGATCACTCAGCCAGTTCTGAATGCACCTAACAGTTGCATTGTCAATCCCATATTTGGTCATTTTTTCAATAAGTATAGTATGAGATACTTTGTCAAATGCTTTACTAAGGTCAAGATAAACTTTATCAACCGCATTTCCCTGATCAACACAGCCAGTGATACTACCATAGAAGGAAATTAGATTGGTCTGGCATGACTTGTTTGTTACAAACCCATGCTGGCTCTGGTTAATTACTCCATTTTCATCCAAGTACTTGCATACATGCTGTTTAATAATTTGTTCAAAGATCTTTCCCAGTATAGAAGTCAGGCTCACAGGCCTGTAGTTTCCTGGATCCACCTTCTTCCCTTTTTTGAAGATAGGGACAACATTATGGCGAGTGGTTCAAAAATTACCTCTGCTGCTTCCTTTAGTATCCTAGGATGTAATTCATCTGGACCTTGAGACTTGGATTCATTTAAGTTAGCTAAGTGCTCCCTCACCATCCCTCTGCTTACAGATAGCCTGTATTATTTTATTCCCCCAATAGCACAGGGAAGACCAGTTGATGTTCCATCTACTTTCTGAGAGAAAACAGATACAAATCATTCTTAACCAATTCACCATTTTCATCTTGTAAGCATCCAATAGCATCTTTGACTTTTCTTTTGCTTTTGACATACCCATAAAAACCTTTTTTTTATTGCTTTTGGCCTCTGTGGCAAGGCTCAATTCATTATTAGCTTTAGCTTTTCTGACACTTGCCCTATAGTTTCTGCAGACCCCATTATATTCTTCTTTAGATATTTTTCCCTCTTTCCATTTGATAAACATATTTTTCTTTGTTTTTAACATGTGTGCAAGTTCTGTGCTCATCCATCCTGGTTTCTTTAACCCTTTCCAATCCAATTTGTATCCTGGTTTTCCTAGGGGGCTTATTCTCTTTCTGCCGTTATACAACAGCGCTATGTGCTGGCCGAAGCCAGTACTGCATGAGGTGACACATTGGATAAGCTCCAACAGGAGAGAGGCTGGCTATATACAGTAAGAGAACCTCGACAGACATCTTCCAACATCGGAGCTGTACAGCCTTAAACCATAATGTCTTTAGACGTCAGACAGTGGATTGGAAAGGGTTAAATGCTTCCCATTCCTCCCTCCTTTAGGGATTGTTAACGATTGTGCTTTGAGAATCTCTTTTCACAATATTTCCCAACCTTCTTGGACATTTCTGTCCTTAAGAACATCCAGCCATTGGATTCTTCCTACCCTCTTTCTGAGTTCATTAAAATCTGCCTTTCTGAAATCCAACCTTGAGGTCTGAGTTTTCTCAATTCCTCCCCTTTTTATTCAAAATTCAAGAATAGCATGATCACGGCCTCCTAAGGTCCCAGCCACCCTTACTTCCTCATCCATTTCCTCCCTGTTGCTAAGAATTAGGTCCAAGACAGCAGATCCCCTTGTTTTCTCTTCTACCTTTTGGAAGATAAAGTTGTCAGCAAGACCAGATAAGAATTTGTTGGATCCATTACTTTTACCTGAGAGAGATTCCCAACAAATGTCTGGATAGTTAAAGTCTCCCATAATTACTATGCCATGCTTTTTGGAGAGGTTGGCCATCTGATGTAGAAAGAGTTCATCAATATCTTCTGCCTGTCCAGGTGGTCTATAGTAAATGCCCACAGTGGTGTCCTTTCTGTTGTTCTCTCCTTGTATTCTTACCCAAACAGTTTCTACAGAACTCCCATGCTCTGAAGCTTGAATCTCTGTGGAGGTGGATGTTTTCCTAACATACAACACAATACCCCCTCCCGTTTTTTTTGTCTGTTTCTTATAAATAAGTTGTATCCTTCAAGCCTTGTGTTCTAATCATGTGTATCATTCCATCAAGTTTCTGTGATGCCTATGACACAGGACATCAGGGACTGCAGTTAGCGACCGAAAATCCCTGCTGTGCAAAAATATAGGTCTTGCTCTATATTTCGACTGAAAATGCTGGAGCCTCCTTAGACTCCTATGCAAAAAAATGGAAAGGGAGGGAGTTTAGCTGCGTCCAACGCCAGAAAAAGAAGACAGCTGGCTCTATTTAAGTCATTCTAAGTCATTAGGAGGATTTCTGCCGACTGAGGGAATTTTGATCAGCAGCGTATTTCTTCAGCAAAACTTCGCACGCAGCCGTGTGAATGGAAGATAAAATGTGGCTGCAGCTTGGGGCTTATTCACGACAGATTGTCCATTCACATGATTCACGATTTTCTGCAGCTATCCAATTTTTTTTTTGCATGGGTAATGAGGCCTGTGAATGAGGCCTTAGATTGTTTGTTGAATCTGATTTCAACTTACAATGACCTGCGAAAGACCGCCGAATGCTGAATATATTGATATACTGAATATATGTATCCTACAGCCATTGTAACTTGTGTGATCACTGTATATACATTCCTGTAGACGGTAAATATATTACTTCTGTTACTGCCTCGCTCTCCATACAGTCCTTTCAACCGGAATACCTTCAGTTCCTGTAGTCACCAAGACTATCAGAACTTCTTTCAGAATCGTATGCCTCTATGTATGAATAACAAACCAAAGGATGAATTCAGAGCAATGCATAAAGAATGGGACTCTAGCTCTGGCGAGGTAAGTTTTTATCACCCTATTGTCAGTCCTCTAGTTCTTACAGTAGTTGAGTACATAATTGGCTATGGTATTAAAGGGGGCCATACACATTAGATGTATATCAACTGCATCTGCCCATCTGATCATCTAATTTATATGGGGGGGGGGGGGGGGGGCACTGGCAGATTTCAACTACCCAATCCTTTTGTTCTTGGGAGATAAGCTGCTGCCAGAGGGGTCTGGTATTGGCTTTCTTCCCTGTCAGCCATAGTCACCTGCAAACTCTGGCGTTATATCATGGAGTTTAGCAATCTCTGAGATATATATTTATCATCTAGGACTTGATCCCTTACTTCACTACAGTCGAGTTCATATACAGTTGAGTCACATTATTATGATGACCTCCTACTTTTGATGTTGGTAGCATGTAACCCATAAAGGAAATGACATGTTGTGGGCTAGCTTGGTAGGTATATAAGGAGTTTGATAGGTTGTCTGCTCACATGTCATTGTTGCCATGTGTAAAAAGGAGAGATTTATCAGAGTTACAAAAAGGGATAATTATTGACTTTCGGGCCAAGGGTGGCAGTAACGACCGTGACTAGCGTACTATTGATTGCGACGATTGCAGCTGGGTGTCAGCTCTTAGGCCCATTCCATACCCCTTCCTGCATCCGAGGGCAGAAAAGAACCCCTTCTTCGCGGACAGGGTAAGGCCAATGTCCGTGGGCGGATTTTTGCGGCAAAATCCGGAGTGGGCTTTCTGCTCCAGATTTCGCAGCAATAACCCTCCATAGCATGCTATGGAAAAACAATTCTTCATGTCCTCTCGCGGTTCTTGCACAGACGGTTTCTATTGCAGTCTATGGAAGCCGTCCAACCCACAGCCCATCTGCAGTGGACATTGTGGATTCTGTGGGAAAGCAGGAGTTTAAAAAAAAAGTGTACTGCGCCAGTCGGCAGTTCCACACACATCCACAATACAGAAAAAAGACCCGGGCAGGTACGCAAGGTCACCGGCCATGGACAACCCACCTATGGACATGAGACCTTAACACCTTCCCTCCCCCTGACGTAAGGATACGTCATGGGAGAGGGGTACTTCCCGCAAAATGACGTACCCTTACGTCATAGGGATAACGCAAGATCATAGCAGATCTCGTGCTATCCTGCAGCGGGAGCCGACTGTCACTAGTAGCTGGCCTCCTGCTGTGACAGCGGGGGTGCATCAGAGATGTGCCCCACACTGTTAACCTCCTCCCTGCCATGATCTATGTAGTTTGCAGCATGGGAAGGGTTCACAGAGGGAGCGCGCTCCCTCTGTGAAGTTGACGGGCTCTCGCAATATAATTACAGAGAGCCCGGCCTGTTGCCATGGCAACAGGACACCAGATACCGGCATCCTGTGTTGCCAGAGCCTATGATCGCTGTATAAGCGATAAGGCATAGCAGGACAGAACTCCTGCCATGCCTTATCACAGCGATCATCAGTGCTGAGTTTTAATTCCCCCAGAGACATAGATGGGGTAAAAAAAGATAATAAAAATGTAAAAAAAACCCTTATTTTATGCTTTTTCTCATATTAGCATAAAAAAGGTAAAAAATGTTTTTAAATGGCACATATTTGGTATCAACGCATCTGTAATGACGTGTACAATAAGTTAAATAAGCTTTTTATTCTGCACAGCAAAAAGCGTAAAAAAAACCTGTAAAAAAAACAGAGGCAAAGTGCTCATTTTTAGCATTTTGCCTCCCAAAAAAATGCAATAAAAGTGATCAAAAAAGCCGTATATTCCCCAAAATGGCACCAATAAAAACTACAGCTCCTCTTGCAAAAAATAAGCCCTCTCAGAGCTCCGTACATAGAAAAATAAAAAGGTTACAGGACCTTGAATGCAGCGATTTGGAAAAAAAAAAATTCCAAAAAAGGGTTGCAGAAAAGTGAAAAAAACCTAAAAAAAAAAAAGAATTTTGGTATCGTTATAACCGTACCATCCTGCAGAAAAAATGTATTGTGTCATTTATGCTGCATGATTAACGCTGTAAAAAAAAAAAAATCTATGGCAGAATTGATGCGTTTTCTCTCCCTGTTATCATAAAAGAATAATAAAAGTTTTACAATATAGTCTATGTACCCAAAAATGGCACCAATAAAAACTACAGTTCGCCACGCAAAAAACAAACCCTTATACGGCCGTGTTGACTGAAAAGTAAAAACGTTATGGCTTTTGAAAAATGGAGATGAAAATCCGCCAAAAATCGTTGTGTCCTTAAAGGGGTTGTCCCGCGATAGCAAGTGGGGTTATACACTACTGTATGGCCATATTAATGCACTTTGTAATATACATCGTGCATTAAATATGAGCCATACAGAAGTTATTCACTTACCTTCCCTGCGCTGGCGTCCCCGTCTCCATGGCTCCGTCTAATTTCAGCGTCTAATCTCCTGATTAGACGCGCTTGCGCAGAAGGGTCTTCTCCCATATCTTCGGTCCGGCAGCAGCGGCGTTCTGGCTCCGCCCCCTTGTACGCGTCATCGCGTAGCTCCGCCCCTGTCACATGTGCCGATTCCAGCCAATCAGGACAATTCCATCCCATGTGAAAGGTTCCTAATACACTAGTTAATGTCCCCTGTTGTAGGGCAATTGAGCACTTGCTGGGTTCCTCTACAGATAAGGCTTCACTCGTATTATGTTTAAAATCCGTATCAGGGGTTTCGTCCCAGGCTCCGTCTGAATGACTGAAAATGACAAAATAGATAAAACACTTGACAGAACCATAGGCTATTTGCAAAACAGAGACCAAAGCTGCAAGCTAAACCCGCTAATACATTTACCTTCTCTCTATCAGGCTTAGCACCCACAACTTTAAAAACAATAGTACTGCACAGCAGTGGCGTACTGTGAGCGGTCGCAGGGGTTACAATTGTGACCCGCTGCCTTGGTGAATAGGGGCCCACAGGTCCCCACCATATGCTGTATAACCAAAGTGGGCTGGTTCTGGGAAATGCTCAGACAGAGAAGGGCCATTAACTGGGACAGCTGGCAGCCAATTCAATGCTGCAGACTTCCCTGGCGCGCGGTCCTCCCTCCTACAAGAGACTGCAGTTGTGATCCATCACAACTGCAGCCTATCAGAGCACTGCCAGCAGCGTGATTGGTTCAGCTGGCAGTGGCTGATAGCGGAGGAGGGAGGGGACCATGTGGTATAACCAGGTATGTATTGCATATAGTTATACATGTACAGTTGGTATAAGATATACTATATAACTTATACCAGCTGTGCTTATGTCATTATAAACAGGACATACCCAGGTTACATCTCCATTGTTGATATCACTATCTACATTATATGTAATTTATATGCACATAAATAATATATATGCAGCTGGTATAAGTTATACAGTATTAGTTTACCAGCTGCACATATATAATTATATTCAAGAGATACCCAGATTACACCAGCATGATCCAAGTCACTAAATATAGCAGATATAACCTGGGTATCTCCTATATATAATTATATATGTACAGCTAGTATATGTTATACATCCTGTATATAGTGATATGGGTTATGATGGTATAACCTGGGTATCTCCTGTATAGAATTATACATGAACAGCTGGCATAGCTTATACATCTCCTATTTAGAGTTATATGGAGCATGCTGGTGTAACTTGGGTATCTCCTGTATGTATAGTGTTAGAGCAGTAAATGTGTTTTCATTTTGTATCAGGTATCCATCTTGTATGCTTCAGCCTGTCACATCATATTGTTGTCATTTTCCTTTTACTAGAACTTTGAAGATGAACTTTGATCATCCAGAACATTCAGCATGCTCTGTACTTGGAAATAAGAAAAGAAGCCTGACGACCTCGGTGTCATTGTAACCCGTTCTCCAAGAAAAAGCTATATTTTGTTCTGTTCTTTTGTTTTGAGAAGCTTATTACGCATGATAGAAGGATTCCTATTTTTACTTTTACTCTATGTAATGGAATGTGCCGCCAATAAAGGGAGAGATGATTTCCAATCATATCTGGTGTGTGTGATTCGTAAGCATCCTCAATGCTGCAGCATTTAACTATTAATTTGGAAACCTAAAAATATACCAATTAGTAAGTATTAGAGATGAGCGAGCGTACTCGTCCGAGCTTGATACTCATTCGAGTATTAGGGTGTTCGAGATGCTCGTTACTCGAGACGAGCACCACGCGGTGCTCAACTCCATTACATTTCCTTCCCTGAGAAATTTGCGCGCTTTTCTGGCCAATAGAAACACAGGAAAGGCATTACAACTTCCTCCTGTGACATTCCAGCCCTATACCACCCCCCTGCAGTGAGTGGCTGGGGAGATCAGATGACACCCGAGTATTTAAATCTGCCCTGCCCGCAGCTCGCCACATATGCATGCTGACAGAGATCAGGGAAAGTGCTGTCTTGCTGTAGCTGCTATAGGGAGAGTGTTAGGTGTTATATTCGTCTTCAATAACCCCAACGGTCCTTCTTAGGGCCACATCTGACCGTGTGCAGTACTGTTGAGGCTGCTTTTAGCAGTGTTGCACAATTTTTTTTTGTATATCGGGCGTGCAGACCATAGCGTCCTCAGTCTGCAGTCATTTTACAGAGTATAGGGGCAGTACTGGTGAGGCAGGGAAAGAGGTATACTGGCTATATAGGCAGTGGGCTTTTCCCCAAAAAGTGTAAAAATATACTATATTTGGCCTGCCTGTGACTGTCTTCAGTTTACTGCGTGTCTGCTGGGGGTAGTAGTCGCTGATTAATACCCAGCGTTGCGCATAATTGTTTCCTGGCTCTGCTGTGCGTTCCGTACGCGAAGTCAGCCTCCAACAGGGAAATCGAAATACAGTGTATATCAGAGGCAGTGGGCTTTTTCCCAAAAAGTTTAAAAATATACTATATTTGGCCTGCCTGTGACTGTCTTCAGTTTACGGCGTCTCTGCTGGGGGTAGTAGTCGGTGATTAATACCCAGCCTTGCGCATAATTGTTTCCTGGCTCTGCTGTGCGTTCCGTACGCGAAGTCAGCCTCCAACAGGGAAATCGAAATACAGTGTATATCAGAGGCAGTGGGCTTTTTCCCAAAAAGTTTAAAAATATACTATAATTGGCCTGCCTGTCACTGTCTTCAGTTTACTGCGTCTCTGCTGGGGGGAGTAGTCGGTGATTAATACCCAGCCTTGCGCATAATTGTTTCCTGGCTCTGCTGTGCGTTCCGTACGCGAAGTCAGCCTCCAACCACAGGCCAATAAGCGGCACATTTAATTACAGCGTTCTGTTTCTGCTCTACTCGTAATACACCATGCTGAGGGGTAGGGGAGGCCTAGAGGAAGTGGACGGGGGCGAGGACGCAGAGGCTCAAGTCAGGGTGTGGGCACAGGCCGAGCTCCTGGTCCAGGTGTATCGCAGCCGACTGCTGCGGGATTAGGAGAGAGGCAAGTTTCTGGGGTCCCCAGATTCATCTCACAATTAATGCGTCCACACGGTAGACCTTTATTAGAAACTGAGCAGTGTGAGCAGGTCCTGTCGTGGATGGCAGAAAGTGCATCCAGCAATCTATCGACCACACAGTCTTCTACGCCGTCCACAGCTGCAACTCTGAATCCTCTGGCTGCTGCTCCTCCTTCCTCCCAGCCTCCTCACTCCATTACAATGACACATTCTGAGGAGCAAGCAGACTCCCAGGAACTGTTCTCGGGCCCCTGCCCAGATTGGGCAGCAATGGTTCCTCTCCCACCGGAGGAGGAGTTTGTCGTGACCGATGCCCAACCTTTGGAAAGTTCCCGGGGTCCGGGGGATGAGGCTGGGGACTTCCGGCAACTGTCTCAAGAGCTTTCAGTGGGTGAGGAGGACGATGACGATGAGACACAGTTGTCCATCAGTCAGGTAGTAGTAATTTCAGTAAGTCCGAGGGAGGAGCGCACAGAGGATTCGGAGGAAGAGCAGCTGGACGATGAGGTGACTGACCCCACCTGGTTTGCTAAGCCTACTGAGGACAGGTCTTCAGAGGGGGAGGCAAGTGCAGCAGCAGGGCAGGTTGGAAGAGGCAGTGCGGTGGCCAGGGTAGAGGCAGGGCCAGATCGAATAATCCACCAACTGTTTCCCAAAGCGCCCCCTCGCGCCATGCCACCCTGCAGAGGCCGAAGTGCTCAAAGGTGTGGCAGTTTTTCACTGAGAGTGCAGACGACCGACGAACTGTGGTGTGCAAGGTTTGTCGCGCCAAGATCAGCCGGGGAGCCACCACCACCAGCCTCACCACCACCAGCATGCGCAGACATATGATGGCCAAGCACCCCACAAGGTGGGACGAAGGCTGTTCACCGCCTCCGGTTTGCACCACTGCCTCTCCCCCTGTGCCCCAACCTGCCACTGAGATCCAACCCCCCTCTCAGGACACAGGCACGACCGTCTTCCGGCCTGCACCCACACGCTCACCTCCGCTGTCCTCGGCCCCATCCAGCGATGTCTCTCAGCGCAACGTCAAGCCGTCGCTAGCGCAACTGTTTGAGCGCAAGCGCAAGTACGCCGCCACGCACCCGCACGCTCAAGCGTTAAACGTGCATATAGCCAAATTGATCAGTCTGGAGATGCTGCCGTATAGGCTTGTGGAAACGGAGGCTTTCAAAAACATGATGGCGGCAGCGGCCCCGCGCTACTCGGTTCCCAGTCGCCACTAATTTTCCCGATGTGCCGTCCCAGCCCTGCACGACCACGTCTCCCACAACATTGTACGCGCCCTTACCAACGCGGTTCCTGCCAAGGTCCACTTAACAACGGACACGTGGACAAGCACAGGCGGGCAGGGCCACTATATCTCCCTGACGGCATATTGGGTGAATTTAGTGGAGGCTGGGACCGAGTCAGAGCCTGGGACCGCTCACGTCCTACCCACCCCCAGAATTGCGGGCCCCAGCTCGGTGCTGGTATCTGCGGCGGTGTATGCTTCCTCCACTAAACCACCCTCTTCCTCCTCCTACGCAACCTCTGCCTCGCAATCAAGATGTGTCAGCAGCAGCATGTCGCCAGCAGTCGGTGTCGCGCGTCGTGGCAGCACAGCGGTGGGCAAGCGTCAACAGGCCGTGCTGAAACTACTCAGCTTAGGAGAGAAGAGGCACATGGCCCACGAACTGCTGCAGGGTCTGACAGAGCAGACCGACCGCTGGCTTTCGCCGCTGAGCCTCCAACCGGGCATGGTCGTGTGTGACAACGGCCGTAACCTGGTGGCGGCTCTGCAGATCGGCAGCCTCACGCACGTGTCATGCCTGGCCCACGTCTTTAATTTGGTGGTTCAGCGGTTTCTGAAAAGCTATCCACGCTTGTCAGACCTGCTCGGAAAGGTGCACGGGGTCACATTTCCGCAAGTCCAACACGGACGCTGCCACCCTGCGGACCCTGCAACATCGGTTTAATCTGCCAGTGCACCGACTGCCGTGCGACGTGCCCTCACGGTGGAACTCTACGCTCCACATGTTGGCCAGGCTCTATGAGCAGCGTAGAGCTATAGTGGAATACCAACTCCAACATGGGCAGCGTAGTGGGAGTCAGCCTCCTCAATTCTTTACAGAAGAGTGGGCCTGGTTGGCAGACATCTGCCAGGTCCTTGGAAACTTTGAGGAGTCTACCCAGATGGTGAGCGGCGATTCTGCAATCATTAGCGTCACCATTCCGCTGCTATGCCTCTTGAGAAGTTCCCTGCAAAGCATGTAGGCAGATGCTTTGCGCTCGGAAACGGAGGCGGGGGAAGACAGTATGTCGCTGGATAGTCAGAGCACCCTCATGTCTATATTTAGGCGCGTTTTAGAGGAGGAGGAGGAGGGGGAGACAGCTTGGCCCACTGCTGAGGGTACCCATGCTGCTTGCCTGTCATCCTTTCAGCGTGTATGGCCGGAGGAGGAGGAGGATCCTGAAAGTGATCTTCCTAGTGAGGACAGTCATGTGTTGCGTACAGGTACCCTGGCACACATGGCTGACTTCATGTTAGGATGCCTTTCCGGTGACCCTCGCGTTACACGCATTCTGGCCACTACGGATTACTGGGTGTACACACTGCTCGACCCACGGTATAAGGAGAACCTTTCCACTCTCATACCAGAAGAGGAAAGGGGTTCGAGAGTGATGCTGTACTACAGGACCCTGGCGGACAAACTGATGGTAAAATTCCCATCCGACAGCGCTAGTGGCAGAAGGCGCAGTTCCGAGGGCCAGGTAGCAGGGGAGGCGCGGAGATCAGGCAGCATGTACAGCACAGGCAGGGGAACACTCTCCAAGGCCTTTGACAGCTTTATGGCTCCCCAGCAAGACTGTGTCACCGCTCCCCAGTCAAGGCTGAGTCGGCGGGAGCACTGTAAAAGGATGGTGAGGGAGTACGTAGCCGATCGCACGACTGTCCTCCGTGACGCCTCTGCTCCCTACAACTACTGGGTGTCGAAGCTGGACACATGGCCTAAACTCGCGCTGTATGCCCTAGAGGTGCTTGCTTGTCCTGCGGCTAGCGTCTTGTCACAGAGGGTGTTTAGTGCGGCTGGGGGAATCATCACGGATAAGCGTACCCGCCTGTCAACTGACAGTGCCGACAGGCTTACACTCATAAAGATGAACAAAGCCTGGATTTCCCCAGACTTCGCTTCTCCACCAGCGGACAGCAGCGGTACCTAAACAATACGTAGGCTGCACCCGCGGATGGAAGCATCGTTCTCTATCACCATTAAAAACGGGGACCTTTTAGCTTCATCAATCTGTGTATTATATTCATCCTCCTCCTCCTGCTCCTCCTCCTGAAACCTCACGTAATCACGCCGAACGGGCAATTTTTCTTAGGCCCACAAGGCTCAGTCATATTACTTTTGTAAACAATGTTTTTACGTTTCAATTCTCATTAAAGCGTTGAAACTTGCACCTGAACCAATTTTTATTTTAACTGGGCTGCCTCCAGGCCTAGTTATAAATTAAGCCACAGTAACCAAAGCGATTAATGGGTTTCACCTGCCATCTTGGTTGGGCATGGGCAATTTTTCTGAGGTACATTTGTACTGTTGGTACACCAATTTTTTTGGGCCCTCGCCTACAGTGTAATCCTAGTAATTTTATGGGCTTCGCCTGCACTCATGGTACAGCAAGGTGTGTGGGGTTGGCCTACACTTTTGCTACATAAATGTAACTGGGGCCTTGTCTATACTGCAACTACTGAAATGTGAAAGAGACTGTTATCTCCCTAAACTGCTGCAACGGGAATGTTACTGTTGCCTGTCTTGACTACTACTACTACTGAAATGGAACTAATACTGTGCTCCCCCTATACTGCTGCTTCGGAATTATTACTGGGGCCTGTCTTGAGTGCTACTTTTACTGAAATGGAACTAAGACTGCGCTCCCCCTATACTGCTGCTTCGGAATTGTTACTGGGGCCTGTCTTGAGTGCTACTATTACTGAAATGGAACTAAGACTGCGCTCCCCCTATACTGCTGCTTCGGAATTGTTACTGGGGCCTGTCTTGAGTGCTACTATTACTGAAATGGAACTAAGACTGCGCTCCCCCTATACTGCTGCTTCGGAATTGTTACTGGGACCTGTCTTGAGTGCTACTATTACTGAAATGGAACTAAGACTGTGCTCCCCCTATACTGCTGCTTCGGAATTGTTACTGGGGCCTGTCTGGACTGCTACTATTACTGAAATGGAACTAATACTGTGCTCCCCCTATAATGCTGCTAGTGATATGTTACTGGGGCCTGTCCCTAATGCTACCGCTGAATTGTTACTAATTCTGGGCTCTGACTATACCGCTGCTAATGCTATGTCACTGGGGTGTGGAACCGGAGGCTTCCCAAAGACATGATGGTGGAGTGGCCATTTCCCACCAACGCGGTTACTGTTAAGGTGCATATAACCACGGACACGTGGAGAGGACACGTAGTGCCTCAAAAACATCCCCCTCCTCCTCCAACAATGAAAACATTCTTGGCAAATACCTTTGCATTGGTCCGTCTGGTGGCAGTCCAAGAATTTCACCTTTACCGACACAACAAGAGAGCCCCCCACCATCCCCCCGCCACGGCCCACTTAATCCTGGCCACATTCCGAAAACCAACTAAATAAAACCGCGCTACTAGGTCCGCAGTCGCCACCACATTCCCACCAACGCGGTTGCTGTTAAGGTGCATATAACCTCGGACACGTGGAGAGGACACGTAGTGCCTCAAAAACAGCCCCCTCCTCCTCTAACAATGAAAACATTCTTGGCAAATACCTTTGCATTGGTCCGTCTGGTGGCAGTCCAAGAATTTCACCTTTACCGACACAACAATAGAGCCCCCCCACCATCCCCCCGCCACGGCCCACTTAATCCTGGTCACATTCCGAAAACCAACTTAATAAAACCGCGCTACTAGGTCCGCAGTCGCCACCATATTCCCACCAACGCAGTTACTGTTAAGGTACATATTACCAGGCTGACTGGGGCATGCACTGTGGGCCGAAGCACACCTGTATTGTATCTAACGTTAGCTCTGTTGTCCAGGGCACTGCAATGGGATTTGTTTATGTACCGCCAGTAGGTTCCAGGGAGCCACCCATGCTTTGGGTCCACACGGACTTCACATTAGGGATTTGTACCTGCCTGTGTCTATGTATTAAAAACCCCGGTCAGACTGGGGCATGCAGTGTGGGCCGAAGCCCACCTGCATTTAATCTGACGTTACCTCAGCTGTGCTGGGCACTGCAATGGGATTTATTTATGTACCGCCGGTGGCTTCCTGGGACCCACCTATGCTGTCGGTCCACACGGAGTTGTAACTGCATGTGTCTAGTTATAAAGAACCCCAGTCTGACTGGGGCATGCAGTGTGGGCCGAAGCCCACCTGCATTTAATCTGACGTTACCTCAGCTGTGCTGGTCACTGCAATGGGATCTGTTTATGTACCACCGGTGGGTTCCAGGGAGCCACCCATGCTGTGGGTGCACACGGAATTCCCATTGCGGAGTTGTACCTGCCTGTGACTATTTATAAAAAACCCCGGTCTGACTGGGGCATGCAGTGTAGGCCGAAGCCCACCTGTATTTAATCTGATGTTAGCTCTACTATCCGGGGCACTGCATTGGGACAAACTACAGGAGCAATACAGCGCTAATGAGACGTGCACAGCTACGCTAGCATTGGAGTCCGCTGTAGGCCCGCGATTGCTGAGGGTTTGTGCAGAGGCCTATGTCCTGGGTGCAGTGAAAGTCCGCTTCCTGCCTAGGATTGCTGAAGCTGTGGGCTGAGGCCTATGTCGTGGGCGCGGTGCAAGTCTGCCATGTTTGGCCGGTCAGATCAATTTTTGGTTCATGTCTTGGGTTTCCTAGGACCCAGGTGTTTGACCTGTCTGGCACAAAGACACTGACTGACTTGGGTAGGGGGCAGAGCGCAGACTGCTTTCCCCTTGCAGTGTCGATTGAGCTATGCGACACCTTGACAGAATGAATAGTGTGTGGCACATGGGTTCCCCATTGCTATGCCCATGTGTGCAGCTCCTGATGGAGGTGGCACAGGACTGGATTTCTCATTGCTTCTGTATAGCATTGTGGCCTATCGCCCCGCCCCTTTTAAAGAGGGTCGCTGCCTGGCCCTGCCAACCCTCTGCAGTGTGTGCCTCTGGTTCCTCCTCATGGCAGACACACTTATAAATAGACATGAGGGTGGTGTGGCTATGAGGCCAGTGTGTGGCATGAGGGCAGCTGAAGGCTGCGCAGGGACACTTTGGTGTGCGCTGTGGACACTGGGTCGTGTGGGGGGGGGGGGGGCTGGGCAGCATGTAACCCAGGAGAAGTGGCAGCGGTGTGTCCCACAGGCAGTGATTGTGCTTTGTTGGAGGTAGTGTGGTGCTTATCTAAGGTATGCCTTGCTAATGAGGGTTTTTCACAAGTAAAAATTGTTGGGGGGGGGGCACTCTTGCTGCTATTGTGGCTTAACAGTGGGACTGGGAACTTGAGATGCAGCCCAACATGTAGCCCCTCGCCTGCCCTATCAGTTTCTGTGTCGTTCCCATCACATTCTTGAATTTCCCAGGTTTTCACAAATGAAAACCTTAGCGAGCATCGACGATATACAAAAATGCTCGAGTCGCCCATTGACTTCAATGGGGTTCGTTATTCAAAACGAACCCTCGAGCATCGCGGAAAGTTCGCCTCGAGTAACGAGCAACCGAGCATTTTGGTGCTCATCTCTAGTGTCTATCACTTATTATAAAGATTATTGCCTCTGGAGTGATATATACGACTTTATTGCACTCTATTTAATAACAAAGCTTTGCGATGAGAAGCAACTTGTAAAGAGTGATATAATAAGGTGACACTTGAAACAAGGGTGTCTATTAGAGATGAGCGAACGTACTCGGATAGGCACTACTCGTCCGAGTAATGTGCCTTATCCGAGTACCGCTGTACTCGTGCTCAAAGATTCGGGACGCGCTGCGGAGCGGGGAGCTGCAGGGGAGAGCGGGGAGGAACGGAGGGGAGATCTTTCTCTCCTTCTCTCCCGGCCGCTCTGCCCCGCTCCCCGCTCCGACTCACCTGTCAGCAGCGGAGCGCCCCGAATCTTTGAGCACGAGTACAGCGGTACTCGGATAAGGCACATTACTCGGACGAGTAGTGCCTATCCGAGTACGTTCGCTCATCTCTAGTGTCTATCAGTTATATAAAAATCACTATCCATAAAGTGACATACTTGACTTCATTGCACTCTATTTATTAATAAGGTGGCAAGATACATACAATCTTATTGCATTATATTTAGTCATAAGGTTGCAAGGGATCCACTTGGCACTGATATATATGAAAGAGAATAACCTAACATCTAATTATCAGTGACAATTGTAGATCTTAAGTCACTGATAAGAAACATTCTTTTGTTCTTGGACATAGAAAGAAGTTGTTGAAACAGATTAGATAGCTGTGAGAAAACTGTCAACAACACAGAGTAGAGATCCTGTTATACCGTCTGTTGAGACGGAACAGTATCTACTACCATACTATTTGAGCCCTATTGTTTTTATATTTGTGTGTGACTATGGTCACATTTGAGAAAAAGTAAGCACGCCTATTTTATTATTGAATTCAATAAAAGTTACGTTTTATAATTTGTGGTCCTTTCGGTGACAAATTCAATTGATTTAAAAGGATATAACTGCTACGGTGACATTTTTTTTCTTCCCCGGGACATAGGCCTCAGCCCACACTCTCAGCAATCACGGGTATGAAGTGAATTTCGATGCTAGTACAGTATTGAACGTCTCATTAATGGAGTAACGCTCCTCTTCTTTGGCCCAAACCAGTGTATCAGATAACTGTGGTAACACGAGAGCAAATACATGATGCCCAGTGCTGATCCCCTGACCCCAAGCAGGAAGAGGAGGTGGCCTTACAAGGCCAAGAAACCATGGCCAGGACCCACTGTAGCCTGTGTGGGAAGTATGTGAGCAGGCCCTTGGTCCGGCTCCGTCCCAGCAAACACACTGTGGTACCCAAGGTGCCGCGAGTTACATAGCAATGGGCAATCTGGGTCCCCTCACACTATTCATTCTGTGTTGCTGTCGGATAGCTCAATCGACAGCGCAAGGGGAAAGCCACCTGCACTTTGCACCCTACCCAAGTCAGTCAGTGACTTTGTGCCAGACAGGTAAATCACCGCAATGGGAAGTCTGTGTGCACCCACAGCATAGGCGAGCAGAAGGAACCAAAAGAAAGTAATAAACATGAAGAAATTACAGTGCCCAAACATGGTAGACTTTCACTCCGCCGAGGACATAGGCCACTGCACACACCATTAGCAAACGCGGGCATAGAGCGGACTCCGATGCTAGTACAGCTGTGAACGTCTCTTTAAGGCAGTAACACTCCTCTTCAGTGGCCCAAACGAGTTTCACAGATAACTCTGGTAACACGAGAGAAAATACATATTGGCCTCCGCCCACAATTCATGCCCTAGTCAGTAAGTGTTTTTGGGCCAGATAGGTAAAACACCGCGATGGGAAGTCTGTGTGCACCCATAGTATAAACAGACCCCTGTAACATTCCAATAGAAAAGGTATAAGCAGACCACAGTAACATTTCGGTTGCAGTAGTATAGGCAGACCCCAGAACAATTTCTGTAGTAGAAGTATAGGCAGACCCCTATAACATTTCGGTAGCAGGAGTATAGGCAGACCCCTGTAACATTTATGGAGCAGCAGTATAGGCAGACCCGTGTAACATTTACGTGGCAAAAGTATAGGCAGACCCCAGTAACATTTATGTAGCAGCAGTATAGGCAGACCCTAGTATCAGTTCTGTAGCAGCAGTATAGGCAGACCCCAGCACCATTTCTGTAGTAGAAGTATAGGCAGACCCCTGTAACATTTTTGTAGCAGCAGTATAGGCAGACCCCTGTAACATTTACGTGGCAGCAGTATAAGCTGACCCCTGTAACTTTTTGGTAGCAGGAGTATAGGCAGACCCCTGTAACATTTACGTGGCAGAAGTATAGGTAGACCCCTGTAACATTTATGGAGCAGCAGTATACGCAGACTCCTGTAACATTTACGTGGCAGAAGTATAGGCAGACCCCAGTAACAGTTATGTAGCAGCAGTATAGGCAGACCCCAGTATTATTTCTGTAGCAGCAGTATAGGCAGACCCCAGCACCATTTCTGTAGTAGAAGTATAGGTAGACCCCTGTAACATTTCCGTAGCAGAAGTATACACAGACCCCTGTAACATTTATGGAGCAGCAGTATAGGCAGACCCGTGTAACATTTACGTGGCAAAAGTATAGGCAGACCCCAGTAACATTTATGTAGCAGCAGTATAGGCAGACCCTAGTATCAGTTCTGTAGCAGCAGTATAGGCAGACCCCTGCAACATTTTACGTGGCAGAAGTATAGGCAGACCCCTGTAACATTTTTGTAGCAGCAGTATAGGCAGACCCCTGTAACATTTACGTGGCAGCAGTATAAGCTGACCCCTGTAACTTTTTGGTAGCAGGAGTATAGGCAGACCCCTGTAACATTTACATGGCAGACGTATAGGCAGACCCCTGTAACATTTTTGGAGCAGCAGTATAGGCAGACCCCTGTAACATTTACGTGGCAGAAGTATAGGCAGACCCCAGTAACATTTACGTGGCAGAAGTATAGGCAGACCCCTGTAACATTTACGTGGCAGCAGTATAAGCTGACCCCTGTAACTTTTTGGTAGCAGGAGTATAGGCAGACCCCTGTAACATTTAAGTGGCAGAAGTATAGGCAGACCCCTGTAACATTTACGTGGCAGCAGTATAGGCAGACCCCAGTACCATTTCTGTTGTAGAAGTATAGGCAGACCCCTGTAACATTTTTTTAGCAGCAGTATAGACAGACCCCTGTAACATTTACGTGGCAGAAGTAAAGGCAGACCCCAGTAACAATCTTGTAGCAGAAGTATAGGCAGCCAGACCCCAGTAAAATTTCTGTAGTAATAGTATAGGCCAACCTCTGAAACATTGGGGTACCATGAGTGTAGGCGATGGCCGTAAAAATTAGTTCGTTAAGAGTGTAGGCGTGGGCCCGAAAAATTAGTGTACCAAGAGTACAAGTGTACCTCTGAAAAATTTATCAACCGAGAGGGCAAGTGAAACCGATAAATATTTTTTGAAAGATAAAGCTCGCTGTTGCCTAATTTGTAACAGAGCCTGGAGTCAGCCCTGTTGAAAAATTGGTTCATGTTAAAGTATCAATACTTTTGAAACTTTTAAAAATTGTAAAAACATTGCTAGATGAGCCTTTTGGGCCGCAGAAAAATTGGCAGTTCAGCGCGATGACATGTTGCTTCTGAAAGAGGAGTAGCAGGAGGAGGACTAATATCAGAGACAGATTGACAAAGCTAAATGCCCCGTTTTTCCGTTGATTGAGAAGAGTGCTTTTATCTGTGGTTGCAGCGAAAAGAATCTTTAAGTTCCGCTGCTCTCCGCCGGTGGAGAAGAGAAGTCTGGGGAAATCCAGGCTTTGTTCATCTTTATGAGTGTAAGCATGTTGGCACTGGCAGTTGACAGGTGGGTACGCTTGTCCGTGATGATTCCCCCAGCGGCACTAAACACCCTTTCTGACAAGACACTAGCGGCAGGGCAAGCCAGCACCTCCAGAGCATACAGCGCAAGTTCGTGCCACGTGTCCAGCTTTGACACCCAATAGTTGTATGGAGCAGAGGCATTACGGAGGACGGTGGTACGATCGGCTATGTACTCCCTCACCATCTTTTTACAGTGCTCCCTCCGACTCTGGGGAGTGGTGATGCAGTCTTGATGGGGAGCCATAAAGCTGGCAAAGGCCTTGGAGAGTGTTCCTCTGCCTGCGCTGAACATGCTGCCTGATCTCCGCGCCTCCCCTGTTACTTGGCCCTCGGAACTGCGCCTTCTGCCGCTAGCACTGTCAGATGGGAAGTTTAGCATCACTTTGTCCACCAGGGCCCTGTGGTATTGCATCACTCTCGTACGCCTTTCCTCTTCTGGAATGAGAGTGGAAAGGTTCTCCTTGTAACGTGGGTTGAGAAGGGTGTACACCCAGTAATCCTTGTTGGCCAGAATGCGTCTAACGCGAGGGTCATGAAAAAGGCAGCCAAACATGAAGTCAGCCATGTGTGCCAGGGTGCCAGTACGCAAGACATGGCTGTCCTCGCTAGCAAGATGACTTTCAGGATCCTCCTCCTCCTCCACAGCCCATACACGCTGAACAGATGAGAGGCAAGCAGCATGGGTACCCTCTGCAGTGTGCCAAGCTGTCTCTTCCCCTTCCTCCTGCTCCTCCCCCTCCTCCTCCTCCTCCTCCAACATGCGCTGAGATATAGACATTAGGGTGGTCCTGCTATCAAGCAACATACTGTCAGTCCCCATCTCCTGTTCCAACCGCAAAGCGTCGGCCTTTATGCTTTGCAGGGAACTTCTCAGCAGGCATAGCAGCGGGATGTTAACGCTAATGATTGCAGCATCGCCGCTCACCATCTGGGTAGACTCCTCAAAATTTCCAAGGACCTGGCAGATGTCTGCCAACCAGGCCCACTCTTCTGTAAAGAATTGAGGAGGCTGACTCCCACTACGCCGCCCATGTTGGAGTTGGTATTCCACTATAGCTCTACGCTGCTCATAGAGCCTGGCCAACATGTGGAGCGTAGAGTTCCACCGTGTGGGCACGTCGCACGGCAGTCGGTGCACTGGCAGATTAAACTGATGTTGCAGGGTCCGCAGGGTGGCAGCGTCCGTGTTGGACTTGCGGAAATGTGACCCGGCGCACCTTTCCGAGCAGGTCTGACAAGCGTGGATAGCTTTTCAGAAACCGCTGAACCACCAGATGTCTGCCAACCAGGCCCACTCCTCGGTAAAGAATTGGAGTGGCTGACTCCGACTCCGCCGCCCATGCTGGAGTTGGTATTCCACTATTGCTCTACGCTGCTCATAGAGCCTGGCCAAGATGTGTAGCATAGAATTCCACCGTGTGGGCATGTGGCATGGCAGTCAGTGCTCTGGCAGATTAAACCGATGTTGCAGGGTCCTCATGGTGGCAGCGTCTGTGGTGGACTTGCGGAAATGTGCGCAGACGCGGCGCACCTTTCCGAGCAGGTCAGATAAGTGCGCGTAGTTTTTCAGAAACCGCTGAACCACCAAATTAAAGACGTGGGCCAGGCATGGCACGTGTGTGAGGCTGCCGAGCTGCAGAGCCGCCACTAGGTTATGGCTGTTGTCACACATGACCATGCCCGGTTGGAGGCTCAGTGGCGAAAGCCAGAGGTTGGTCTGCTCTGTCAGACCCTGCAACAGTTCGGGGGCATGTGCCTCTTGTCACCTAGGCTGAGTAGTTTCAGCACGGCCTGTTGACGCTTGCCCACCGCTGTGCTGCTGCGCCGCGCCACACCGACTGCTGGCGATGCGCTGCTCACATTTCTTAATTGAGGGGTAGAGGTTGCTTGGGAGTAGGAGGGGGAGGGTTTAGAGGAGATGGCATAGACCGCCACAGATACCAGAACCTAGGAAGGATCTGCTATTCTAGGTGTGGGTAGGACGTGTGCGGTCCCAGCCTCCACCAAATTCACCCAATGTGCCGTCAGGGAGATATAGTGGCTCTGCCCGCCAGTACTTGTCCAAGTGTCCGTGGTTAAGTGGACCTTTCCAGTAACCGCGTTGGTGAGGGCACGATTGATGTTGCAGGAGACGTGCTGGTGTAGGGCTGGGACGGCACACCGGGAAAAATAGTGGCGACTTGGGACCGAGTAGCGTAGGACCGCCGCCACCATCATATTTTTAAAAAAAGTCTTCGTTTCCACAAGCCTGTACAGCAGCATCTCTAGGCTGATCAATTTGGCAATGTGCACGTTTAAAGCTTGAGCATGCGGGTGCGTGGCAGCATATTTGCACTTTCGCTCCAATGCTTGTGCTAGTGACAGCTGGACGCTGCACTGAGAGACATTGCTGGATGGGGTCGAGGACAGCGGAGGTGAGGGTGTGGGTGCAGGCCGGGAGGTGCTCGTGCCTGTGTCTCGAGAGGGGGGTTGGATCTGAGTGGCAGGTTTGGGCACAGGGGGAGAGGCAGTGGTGGGACCCGGAGGCAGAGAACGGCCTTCGTCCCACCTTGTGGGGTGCTTGGCCATCATATGCCTGCTCATGCTGGTGGTGTTGAGGCTGGTAAAGGTGGCTCCCCGGCTGATCTTAGTGTGACACAGGTTGCACACCACTGTTCGTCGGTCATCCGCGCTCTCACTGAGGGGTGCTTTGGAAAACAGTTGGGGGATTCTTCGCACTGGCCCTGCCTCTACCCCTGGCCACCCCACTGCCTCTTCCAACCTGTCCTGCTGTTGCACTTGCCTCCCCCTCTGAAGACCTGTCCTCAGTTGGCTTAGCAAACCAGGTGGGGTCAGTCACCTCATCGTCCAGCGGCTCTTCCTCCGAATCCTCTGTGCGCTCCTCCCTCGGAGTTACTGCCCTTACTACTACCTCACTGATAGACAACTGTGTCTCATCATCATCGTCCTCACCCACTGAAAGTTCTTGAGACAGTTGCCGTAAGTTCCGAGCCTCATCACCCGGACCCCGGGAACTTTCCAAAGGTTGGGCATCGGTCACAACAAACTCCTCAGGTGAGAGAGGAACCATTTTTTTCCAATCAAGGCAGGGATCTGAGAACAGTTCCTGGGAGTCTGCCTGCTCATCAGAATGTGTCATTTTCATGGAGTGAGGAGGGTGGGAGGAAGGAAGAGCAGCAGCCAGAGGATTCAGAGTTGCAGCAGTGGACGGCATAGAAGACTGGGTGGTCGATACATTGCTGGATGCATTTTCTGCCATCCACGACAGGACCTGCTCACACTGCTCTGTTTGTAATAAAGGTCTACCACATGGACCCATAAATTGTGATATGAAGCTATGGACCCCAGAAACTTGCCTCTCTCCTAATCCCGCAGCAGCCGGCTGTGATTCACAAGGACCAGGAACTCGGCCTGTGCCCAAACCCTCACTTGGGCCTCCGCGTCCTCGTCCGCGTCCACATCCTCAATCCTTACCCCTACCCATCAGCATGGTGGATTATGAATAGAGCAGACACAGAGCGGTGTAAATAATTATGGAATTATTTGCGTACAGTTGGAGGCTGACAGCGGTATTGTAACGCTAACTCCAGGCAGAAACAAAGAATACGGAAGACTGCAAACAGGCCTAGCCGTGCAATAGTGATGCACTACAACTCCCACCAGACACCCAGTAAATTTCAGACGGTCAGAGGTAGCCGTAACAAGGAGCTTTTTTTAAAAAAAAAATTTTGAAAAAGAATACTGGCTATATAGCCTGTATATGACTTTCCCTCTTTCAGCGGTTGTGGCTGTACGCTGTGCGTGAAGTTCACAGCAGACACAGACCGGTGTAAAAAATTATGGAATTATTGGCGTACAGTTGGAGGCTGACAGCGGTAATGTAACGCAAACTGCAGCCAGAAAAAAATTATACGGAAGGCTGCAAAAAGGTCTGGCTCTGCAATAGTGATGCACTACAACTCCCAGTAGCCACGCCGTAAAATGCAGATGGTCAGAGGTAGCTGTAAGAAGGAGCTTTTTTAAACATTTTTTTGAAAAAGAATACAGGCTATATAGCGTGTATATGACTTTCCCTCTATCAGCGGTTGTGGCCATACGCTGTGCGTGAAGTTCACGGCAGACACAGACCGGTGTAAAAAATTATGGAATTATTGGCGTACAGTTGGAGGCTGACAGCGGTAATGTAACGCAAACTGCAGCCAGAAAAAAATTATACGGAAGGCTGCAAAAAGGTCTGGCTCTGCAATAGTGATGCACTACAACTCCCAGTAGCCACGCCGTAAAATGCAGATGGTCAGAGGTAGCTGTAAGAAGGAGCTTTTTTTAACATTTTTATGAAAAAGAATACAGGCTATATAGCGTGTATATGACTTTCCCTCTATCAGCGGTTGTGGCCGTACGCTGTGCGTGAAGTTCACGGCAGACACAGACTGGTGTAAAAAATTATGGAATTATTGGCGTACAGTTGGAGGCTGACAGCGGTAATGTAACGCAAACTGCAGCCAGAAAAAAATTATACGGAAGGCTGCAAAAAGGTCTGGCTCTGCAATAGTGATGCACTACAACTCCCACCAGACAACCTGTAAAATGCACACGGTCAGAGGTAGCCCTAAGAAGGACCGTTGGGGTTCTTGTAGACAGGATTCTACACTACCACTGTTCCTTTCTCACCAGCACTGTCCCTACACTCTGTATAATTGACTGCAGACTGAAAACGCTATAGCTGTAATAGCCTGCACAGCCTGAGATGAAAAAAAAATTTTTGGGTGCAAAACTGCTCCCAGCAGCTACAACAGTAATGCACACAGTCAGATGTGGCCCTAAGAAGGACTGTTGGGGTTCTTGAAGACAGGAACCTACACTACCACTTTCCCTATAGCAGCAGCAGCACTGTCCCTGATCTCTCCCAGTGTGTGTCTGTGGCGAGCCGCGGGCGGGACCGCTTTAAGTACTCGGCGGTCACTGGATCTCACCAGCCACTCACGGCAGGGGGGTGGGATAGGTCTGGAATGTCACAGGAGGAAGTTGTAATGCCTTCCCTGCATGTCTATTGGCCAGAAAATGGCGCTAAACATGCAGGGAAGGAAACGGATTGACTTGAGTACCGCGTGGTGCTCGCTTCGAGTAACGAGCATCTCGAGTACCCTATGCTCGCTCATCTCTACTCTTATTGTGTTTTTCGGAGGTTACATGAATAAACCTCGGTTATTTTTATGTTTTTTTTTGCATTACAGGATAAGTAGTGTGCTCAAATTATAGTACAGGTTGTTACGGACACAAGGATACCACATATGTGGGGTTTTTCTTACATTTTTTTTACATACAAATAGGGGAAAATGAGCTAAAAAGGATGTGTTTATTTTTTAAATGTTTTTTTAACACTATCTTTTTGTATCCCTGAAGGGGACCTGATCCATAACAGCTATGATCGCTATTATAAAGCATTGTAGGACTTATGTCCTGCAATGCCTTATTGCTTGTAATAGTGATTATAAGCAATGGCAAAGCAGGACCCCTGTATCTGGCATCCTGTTGCTATAGCAACTCATCAGCCTTCTGTAATTACATTGTGGGGGTCCGAGGATGGCGCAGAGGGAGCAGCCTCCCTCTGTGAACCCTTTTCATGTTGCGGTCTACATACCATTGTGGTAGCTTCCTGATATGATGTCTAAGTTTAGGGAATTCATATAATATAGTTTACATTTTTTCATAAAATTGTTAGCCGTATTAAGCCGCTTTCATACGGGCAAGAAAATCGCGCAAGATTTGTGCATTGTGAGACACCCAAATATGAACCCCATTGTTTTGAATAGGGTCGTACACATAAGCACTGTTCTTCCCACATCGCAACGCACCATGTCCTATCTTTGGGAGTTACCTTGGAACGCCTCACTGATTTTTTTTTAATGGGCCCAGAAATACATCACACAGTGTGCGATATGCACGGGAGTACAATGTGAGGTTTCTCATTGAAAACAATGGAAACCACGTGCCGATCTGTGGGAACATCGCACATGCATGAGCGCAATATTGGGCAGAATTTCCAGCCCCAATGTCATGTTCATCCACGTGAAATTAGCCTTAAGGGCATCTAAAGTATGGGCAAGGGGGTGGGAAGCAATGTCAACTGGGGTACTTTGGGACCCTGAAGACCCACCTACACCTTCGCTCAGAGACAGGGCCGGTTTTAAGCACAGTGTGGCCCTGGGCAAAATTAAAAGTAGGACCCCAGATGTTGAAATATTGTATTAATATAGTCACGTTTAGTCAACTCAATAAATTAAAAGAAACCTGATCATCTGAAAATATATGCTTGCACTTGAATTTATATTGCCAACATCTGGGCCTGTCGTTGCTTGCTCAGTAATAAAGAAAAATGTAATGTATATAATCAGTGTCCAATGCATATAAATTCATATAGAAACCATTAAAATATTTACAAAAGCTAAATAAATAAAAAATAAATAAATCCTTATCATCCACAATGTCAGTGCAACATGGTCCCGGGTACAATAAAACCCATTATGATGGTGCATCGGCAAAATGTTATCAAGAGAAAGTAATATAACTAATTAAAACGTACAGATAATATCATATGGACTGAGCAGCACTGGATGACTAAACAGCAGTCTGCTATCAATCATCTCAGGCGCCACAAGCAGAAGACGCCAGAGACAAGTGGGAGGAGATGGAGAATACCATTGTCACACTATGAGACAAACCAGTGTAAGTATCTCGAATGCCTGACAACCAAAATACTGTCAGCTGATTGCAGGAATCTGCTTTGCGAGGACAGACATTGCCAATCAGCAATCTTCCTATTAAATAAATTACTTGTGCAGTACTTCTTATGAAGCTGTGGTTGAGTGTGGGATTGATGAGTAAGGTAGTATTTGTTCACACTTCCGTTAGTGATTTATCTTCCTATGTTCTGTTTCTTCCTGATTATTCTATTTTCTGAAATTCTTTTGTCTGTAAATAGCTGGGGAAAACCATAACCCTTTTTTGAAAATAGGCATTACATTTGCCTTCCGCCAAACTCTTGGCACTACGCCCGTCACTAATCTCCATTTCTGAACAGATTAATGTATGGTTAGGGACAGCGCCTGTAAATGGACAATTAAAAGCAGTGCAGGATATCATATACATATATGTAAAGAAAAGGACTTGTCAGGAGACCCAACCCGCTAGCACTCAGAATCCCTGTCCGCTGTGATATTTGGAAGCCTTACAACCCGCAGAACGTCCAGGAGTTGGAGTGCAGCAGGAGAATTCCAGACCCTAAAAGGGGGAGTTCTCCACGCTTGTAAGGATTTTGTAGATGGAACAAAATGGTCCAACAGAGTATTTCCAAAACCAGAATTTTGAATTTTAATGTTTCCAAAAAAAGGTATAAAAAGACCAGACAGTTATATCAGGTTCATACATGTACCTCCCCGTAGAAGCTGATCAGGTTGGTTTGAGAGGAGCGCTCTCTCATAAGCCCATGCTGATGTCTTGGGTTACACGTTATATACGTATCTGGCAGTCAAGAGACACTGATGGGAATAATTCTACAATATACATTTGTCGTCCGAATGACTCCCTTTATAAACCAGGAGAGTCTTTTTGAGTGTAATTCAAACTCCTCACGATTGATTGCCTTGTGAATTGTCACAGTAATGCCGGTTTCCAATACATTGGCATCTGCACTACCAGACACAGCCATGTTTTTCATCCTGTAGACCACTTTAAGGGCTCCTTCACACTAGCAGTGTTGTGCACAAAATCGCTTTCGCAAACTGCAGACAATAGAACCCATTAACTGCAATGGCTTCCCTCACATTGAGAGTATTTGCACGTCAATTTTGTGTGCATAAAAATATACGAGACGTGCTCTATTATATATACATATTTGCACACCCAAGGCCTCATAGGAGTCTATGGGGGTGCGCAAATGTACACTTGTTCGTGGGGAAGATTGATAACACCTGGGACTAATCAGGCGGCCCAGTCATTCAAATCATGGCGTGGGTACAGTAAAAAGTACTGCTATGTGTACCCAAGCACATGAGAGCCCTCCTTTCACAGCGTATATACATCACGCTCTCGAGAGCATATATACGCCTACCCTCGCTGCAGGAACCCTAAATATGTTGTCTGGGTTGTCAATGGAAGCTATGCTTGCATTACCAACCCATGCTGTTACAATGTGTATGCTGCTGTTAGCCAGGGGTCCTGAGCAGTGGACCCCATGCAGTCAATAGTTCAGTCCTGGACAATCCTTCAAAGTTCCCTGGTAAATGAATCTAACAACAGAAATCTACAGCAGTCATTCATCATAATGAATGACAATATTATTGAATGTGTTATTATTGAATAATAATGATATTATTAATAGAGATGAGCGAGCACCAAAATACTCGGGTGCTCGTTGCTCGAGTCGAACTTTCCGCGATGCTCGAGGGTTCGTTTCGAGTAACGAACCCCATTGAAATCAATGGGTGACTCGAGCATTTTTGTATATCGCTGATGCTCTCTAAGGTTTTCATTTGTGAAAATCTGCAAAACCCAAGAAAGTGATGGAAACGACACAGAAACGGATAGGGCAGGCGAGGGGCAACATGCTGAGCTGCATTTCAGGTTCCCAGGTCCCACTATTAAGCCGCAATAGCGGCAAGAGTGGGCCCCCCCCCCTAACAATTTTTACTTTGGACAAACCCTTAGCTAAGCACCACACTACCTCCAACAAAGCACAATCACTGCCTGCGGGACACATCCCTGCCTCTTCTCTTGGGTTACATGCTGCCCAACCCCCCCGCACGACCCAGTGTCCACAGAGCACACCAAAGTGTCCCTGCGCAGCCTTCAGCTACCCTCATGCCCACCAACCTCATATCTATTTATAAGTGCGTCTGCCATGAGGAGGAACCGCAGGCACACACTGCAGAGGGTTGGCACGGCTAGGCAGCGACCCTCTTTAAAAGGGGCAGGGCGATAGCCCACAATTCTGTACAGAAGCAATGAGAAATCCAATCCTGTGCCACCTCCGTCAGGAGCTGCAAACGTGGGCATAGCAATGGGGAATCCATGTGCCACACAGTATTCATTCTGTCAAGGTGTCGCATAGCTCAATCCACACTGCAAGGGGAAAGCCATCAGCGCTCTGCCCCCTACCCAAGTCAGTCAGTGTCTTTGTGCCAGACAGGTCAAACACCGCGATGGGAACTAAGTTTGCACCAACAGCATAGGTGGGTCCTAGGAAACCCAAGACATGAACAAAAAATTGATCTGAGCGGCCAAACATGGCAGACTTGCACCGCGCCCACGACATAGGCCTCGGCCCACAGATTCAGCAATCGTAGGCATGAAGCGGACTTTCACTGCACCCAGGACATAGGCCTCTGCACAAACCCTCAGCAATCGCGGGCCTACAGCGGACTCCTATGCTAGCATAGCTGTGCACGTCTCATAAGCGCTGTATTGCTCCTGTAGTTTGTCCCAATGCAGTGCCCCGGATAGTAGAGCTAACGTCAGATTAATTACAGGTGGGCTTCGGCCCACACTGCATGCCCCAGTCAGACTGGGGTTTTTTATAAATAGTCACAGGCATGTACAACTCCGCAATGGGAATTCCGTGTGCACCCACAGCATGGGTGGCTCCCTGGAACCCACCGGCGGTACATAAATATATCCCATTGCAATGCCCTGGACAGCAGAGCTAACATCAGATTACATACAGGTGGGCTTCGGCCCACACTGCATGCCCTAGTCAGACTGGGTAATTTTGTTTTTTGGGCCATGTACATGGAACACCACGATGGGAACACTTAGTGCACCCATAGTATGCCCCGACCCCTTTAATACTCCTGTAGCTAAGGTATACGCACACCCCACTAACAGTTATGTTGCAGAAGTCTAGGGAGACCCAATTAACACTTCTGTAGTTACAGTATAGACGGACCCCAGTAACATTTCAGTAGCTGCAGTATAGGTAGAGCACAGTATCAGTTACATTTCAGTAGTAACGGTATCGACAGACCCCTGTAACATTTCCGTAACAGCAGGATAGGCATAGCCCAGTATTAGCGGGATTTCAGTAGTAACAGTATGGACAGATTGACAACACCTAAGTGGAAACGCTAGTATTTTCTAAGACAAGAGAGGGGCATTTGATTGCAATGAAAAGGATACTCAAGGTATTGAATGTCTGCACTCCTTCTCATCTCAAGCTGGAAAATGGAAAGGCTTCATTCCTATGGTTTCCGTTGTCCATTTCAAAGTGTTAGCAAATAGCAATCCAAGTTTCCGGCTACTACCACGCAAGCATCTTTCTTAGGAATTACCAAAGATGATCACAAGTAAAGGCCTCATCATCGGTCAGTCCAAAATCATTCAGGGAGTATGTGGTTCTCAGCTGGCCTGCTTCCATTTAGGGTCGGTACCTGCTGCCACTTAGTCCCTTGCCCTGCAGGGATGGTGTGTTCTATAGTCACCTGTATTCCGACCTCAGCTGTACGCTAATCTTTGGACTTAGCAGTACCAACGAGTTTTAAGCCACCAATGCTCTACCAGTCGGCTGAAAGCTTCAGCTAGGGATAACGGAATACTACCGCGGTTGTATTTAGTTGGTTTTCAGGATGTGGCCAGGATTAAGTGGGCCGTGGCGGGGGGGGGGGGGGGGGCTTTCTTATTGTGTTGTTTAAGGTGAAATTCTTGGACTACCGCCAGACGGACCACTGCGAAAGCATTTGCCAAGAATGTTTTCCCTGTTGGAGGAGGAGGGGGATGTTTTTGAGGCACTACGTGTCCTCTCCACGTGTCCGTGGTTATATGCACCTTACCAGTAACAGCGTTGGTGGGAAAGTGGTCGCGACTGTGGACCTATTAGCGCGGTTTTATTTAGTTGGTTTTCGGAATGTGGCCAGGATTAAGTGGGCCGTGGTGGGGGGCTCTCTTATTGTATCGTTCAAGGTGAAATTCTTGGACTGCCATCAGACAGACCACTGCGAACGCATTTGCCAAGAATGTTTTCGTTGTTGGAGAAGGAGGAGGGGAATGTCTTTGAGGCAGTACACGTCTTGTCCCCCTGTCCATGGTTATATGCACCTTACCAATAACCGCGTTGGTGGGAAAGTGGTCGCGACTGTGGACCTATTAGCGCGGTTTTATTTAGTTGGTTTTCGGAATGTGGCCAGGATTAAGTGGGCCGTGGTGGGGGGCTCTCTTATGGTATCGTTTAAGGTGAAATTCTTGGACTGCCGTCAGACGGACCACTGCGAAAGCATTTGCCAAGAATGTTTTAATTGTTGGAGAAGGAGGAGGGGGATGTCTTTGAGGCAGTACGTGTCCTGTCCCCGTGTCCGTGGTTATATGCACCTTACCAGTAACTGCGTTGGTGGGAAAGTGATCGCGACTGCGGACCTATTAGCGCGGTTTTATTTTGTTGGTTTTCGGAATGTGGCCAGGATGAAATGTGGAGTGTGGATATAGTAGCGCGGTTTTATTTAGTTGGTTTTTAGAATGTGGCCAGGATTAAGTGGACCATGGTGGGAGATTCTCTTATTGTATCGTTTAAGCTGAAATTCTTGGACTGCCGCCAGACGGACTACTGCGAAAGCATTTGCCAAGAAAGTTTTCATGGTTGGAGAAGGAGGAGGGGGATGTCTTTGAGGCAGTACGTGTCCTGTCCCCGTGTCCATGGTTATATGCACCTTACCAGTAACCGTGTCGCTGAAAAATTGTCGTGCCTGGGGACCTAATAGCGCGGCCTCGCCACCATCATGTCTTTGGCAAGCCTCCGTTTCCACAACCCTGTAACACAGCAGTAGCAGCAGTATAGGCAGAGCCGAGAATTAGTAACATTTCAGTGGTAAGAGTATGGACAGACCCCAGTAACATTTAATTGGCAGCAGTAGGGACAGACCACACTAACATTTCAGTAGTATAAGTATAGACAGACCCCAGTAACAGTTCAGTAGTATAAGTGTAGGGAGAGCTTAGTATTTGTAAAATTTCAGTAGTAGCAGTATAGATAGGCCTCAGTAACATTACATAGAAACAGTATGGGCAAAGCAGCAGAAAAACATTTCCCTGGCAGCAGTGTAGGGAGAACTTAGTATTTGTAACATTTCAGTAGTAGCAGTATAGACAGGCCCCAGTAACATTTACGTAGAAGCAGTATGGGCAAAGCAGCAGAAAAACATTTCCCTGGCAGCAGTGTAGGGAGAGCTTAGTATTTGTAACATTTCAGTAGTAGCAGTATAGACAGGCCCCAGTAACATTTACATAGAAGTGGTATGGGCAAAGCAGCAGAAAAACATTTCCCTGGCAGCAGTGTAGGGAGAGCTTAGTATTTGTAACATTTCAGTAGTAGCAGAGTAGACAGGCCCCAGTAGCATTTACATAGAAGTGGTATGGGCAAAGCAATGCCGTAATGAGAATTGAAACAGATAAATATTATTTAGAAAAGTTATATGAGCCTTTTGGCCCATAGAAAAATTGCCCGTTCGCGGTGATTACGTGAGGTTTCAGGAGGAGGAGCCGGAGGAGGAGGACGAATATCATACACAGATTGACAAAGGTCTTTAGGTAGCGCTGCTGTCCGCTGGTGGAGAAGAGAAGTCTGGGGAAATCCAGGCTTTGTTCATCTTTATGAGTGTAAGCCTGTCGGCACTGTCAGTTGACAGGTGGGTACGCTTGTCCGTGATGATTCGCCCACCTGCACTAAACACCCTTTCTGACAAGACGCTAGCCGCAAGACAAGCCAACACCTCCAGGGCGTACAGCGCAAGTTCGTGCCATGTGTCCAGCTTTGACACCCAATAATTGTACGGAGCAGAGGCGTCACGGAGGACGGTGGTACGATCGGCTACGTACTCCCTCACCATCTTCTTACAGTGCTCCCTCTGACTCAGCCTTGACTGGGGAGGTGTGACACAGTCTTGCTGGGGAGCCATAAAGCTGGCAAAGGCCTTGGAGAGTGTTCCCCTGCCTGCGCTGAACATGCTGCCTGATCTCCGCGCCTCCCCTTCTACTTGGCCCTCGGGACTGCGCCTTCTGCCACTAGCGCTGTCAGATGGGAAGTTTACCATCAGTTTGTCCACCAGGGCCCTGTGGTATTGCATCACTCTCAAACCCCTTTCCTCTTCGGGAATGAGAGTGGAAAGGTTCTCCTTATAGCGTGGGTCAAGCAGTGTGTACACCCAGTAATCCGTAGTGGCCAGAATGCGTCTAACGCGAGGGTCACGAGAAAGGCATGCTAACATAAAGTAAGCCATGTGTGCCAGGGTACCTGTACGCAACATATGGCTGTTCTCACTAGGAATATCACTTTAAGTATCCTCCTCCTCCTCAGGCCATACACGCTGAATGGATGAGAGGCAAGCAGCATGGGTACCCTCTGCAGTGGGCCAAGCTGTCTCTTCCTCCTCATGCTCCTCCCCCTCCTCCTCCTGCTCAACGCGCTGAGATATAGACATGAGAGTGCTCTGACTATCCAGCGACATACTGTCTTCCCCCGCCTCCGTTTCTGACTGCAAAGTGTCAGCCTTTATGCTTTGCAGGGAACTTCTCAACAGGCATAGCAGGGGAATGGTGACGCTAATGATTGCAGAATCGCCGCTCACCATCAGGGTAGACTCCTCAAAGTTTCCAAGGACCTGGCAGATATCTGCCATCCAGGCCCACTCCTCTGTAATGAATTGAGGAGGCTGACTCCCACTACGCCGCCCATGTTGGAGTTGGTATTCCACTATAGCTCTACACTGCTCATACAGCCGGGACAACATGTGAAGCGTAGAGTTCCACTGTGTGGTCACGTCGCAAAGCAGTCGGTGCACTGGCAGATTAAACCGATGTTGCAGGGTCCGCAGGGTGGCAGCGTCCGTGCTGGACTTGCGGAAATGTGCGCTGACCCGGCGCACCTTGCCGAGGAGGTCTGACAAGTGTGGGTAGCCTTTCTGAAACCGCTGAACCACCAAGTTAAAGACGTGGGCCAGACATGGCACGTGCATGAGGCTGCCAAGCTGCAGAGCCGCCACCAGGTTACGGCCGTTGTCACACACGACCATGCCCGGTTGGAGGCTCAATGGCGAAAGCCAGCGGTCGGTCTGCTCTGTCAGACCGTGCAACAGTTCGTGGGCCGTGTGCTTCTTCTTTCCTAAGCTGAGTAGTTTCAGCACGGCCTGCTGACGCTTGCCCACCACTGTGCTGCCGCGCGACACCGACTGCTGGCGACGTGCTGCTGCTGACACGTCTTGATTGCGAGGTAGAGGTTGTGTTGGAGGAGGAGGAAGGTTTAGTGGAGGTGGCATACACCGCCGCAGAAACCAGCACCGATCTGGGGCCCGCAATTCTGGGGGTGGGTAGGACATGAGCGGTCCCAGGCTCTGACTCGGTCCCAGCCTCCACTAAATTCACCCAATGTGCCGTCAGGGAGATATAGTGGCCCTGCCCGCCTGTGCTTGTCCACGTGTCCGTTGTAAAGTGGACCTGGCCAGTAACCGAGTTGGTGAGGGCGCGTACAATGTTGCGTGAGACGTGGTCATGCAGGGCTGGGACGGTACATCGTGAAAAATAGTGGCGACTGGAGACAGAGTAGCGCGGGGCTGCCGACACCATCATGTTTTTGAAAGCCTCAGTTTTCACAAGCCTGTAGGGGAGCATCTCCAGGCTGATCAATTTGGCTATGTGGACATTTAAAGCTTGAGCGTGCGGGTAAGTGGCGGCGTATTTGCGCTTTCGCTCCAACGATTCTCTTAGCGTCAGCTGGACGCTGCGCTGAGAGACATTGCTCGATGGGGCCGAGGAGAGCGGAGGTGAGGGTGTGGGTCCAGGTCAGGAGACGCTCGTGCCTGTGTCGTGAGAGGTGGGTTGATCTGAGTGGCAGCTTGGGGCCCAGGGGGAGAGACAGTGGCGCAAGCCGGAGGCGGTGAATGGCCGTTGTCACACCTTGTGGGGTGCTTGGCCATCATATGCCTGCGCATGCTGGTGGTGGTGGCTCCCCGGCTGATCTTGGCGCGACAAAGGTTGCACACCACTGTTCGCCGGTTGTCTGCGGTCTCAGTAGAAAACTGCCAAACCTTAGAGCACCTTGGCCTCTGCACGGTAACTTGGCGCGAGGGGCTGCTTTGGAAAACAGCTGGTGGATTATTCGCTCTGGCCCTGCCTCCACCCCTGGCCACCCCACTGCCTCTTCCAACCTGTCCTGCGGCTGCAATTGCCTCCCCCTCTGAAGACCTGTCCTCAGTTGGCTTATCACACCAGGTGGGGTCAGTCACCTCATCGTCCAGCGGCCCTTCCTCCGAAACCTCTGTGCGCTCCTCCCTCGGACCTACTGCCCTTACTACTACCTCACTGATAGACAACTGTGTCTCATCGTCATCGTCCTCCTCACCCACTGAAAGCTCTTGAGACAGTTGCCGGAAGTCCCCTGTCTCATCCCCCGGATCCCGGGAACTTTCCAAAGGTTGGGCATCGGTCACGACAAACTCCTCCGGTGGGAGAGGAACCATTGTTGCCCAATCTGGGCAGAGGCCTGGGAACAGTTCCTGAGAGTCTGCCTGCTCCTCAGAGTGTGTCATTTTCATGGAGTGAGGAGGCTGGGAGGAAGGAGGAGCAGCAGCCAGAGGATTCAGAGTTGCAGCTGTTGACGGCGTAGAAGACTGGGTGGTCGATAGATTGCTGGATGCACTTTCTGCCATCCACGATAGGACCTGCTCACACTTCTCGGTTTTTAATAAAGGTCTACGACGTGGACCCAAAAGTTGTGATATGAAGCTGGGGACCCCAGAAACTGTCCTCTCTCCTACTCCCGCAGCAGCCGGCTGTGATTCGCCTGGACCAGGAACTCGGCCTATACCCACACCCTCACTTGGAACTCCATGTCCTCGCCCGCGTCCTCTACCCCTACGCCTACCCTTCAGCATGGTAGATTAAGAATCGAGCAGACACTGAGCGGTGTGAAAATTCTTTTGAATTATTGCCGCGCAGTTGTTGCCTGCCAACGGTTATACTACGCAAAAAGAAGCCTGAGATAAATTATAAGGAAGGATGCAAGCAGGACTAGCTGTGCACTATGCACAGATTCACCTCAAGTCCCACAGGCCACGCAGTAATATGCACTGGGTTACAAGCAGACGTAAAAAAGGATTCCTTTTTTAAAATTACTTTTTCTCCAATGCAATGCAGGCAATGGAGCGTCTATTGGGCTCTCCCTCTAGGGCTGTCTGGCACCGTACACTGCGCCGGCAGCTGACTGGTAACACAGAGCGGTGTAAAAAATTTGTGGTTTCTTGGCGTACACTTGGAGGCAGACAGCGCTGACGTTATGCGAACTGCGGACAGAAAAATATTTAAATGAAGGCTGCACGCAGGCTCTGCTGTGCAATACTGAGGTACTACAACTCCCAGCAACCACGGAGTTAAATGCACACAGTCACAGGTAGCCCTAAGAAGGACCGTTGGGGTTCTTGTAGACAGAATTCTACACTACCACTGTCCCTGCCTGACCAATACTGCCCCTATACTCAAGTACAGACTGCAGCCTGAGAACGCTATAGCCTGCACGCCCGATATAGATTAAAAAAAAACAGTGCAAAACTGCTCTCAGCAGCCGCAACAGTAATGCACTAGGTGAGCTGTGGCCCTAAGAAGGATCGTTGTGGTTCTTGAAGACCCTAACACTCCTATAGCAGCAGCAGCACTTTCCCTGATCTCTCTTAGCTTGTGTCTGTGGCGAGCAGCAGGTGGGGCTGCCTTATATACTCAGCGGTCACTTGATCTCACCAGTCACTCACTGCAGGGGGGTGGGATAGGGCTGGAACGTCACAGGAGGAAGTTGTAATGCCTTCCCTGTGTTTCTATTGGCCAGAAAATGGCACAAATTTCTCAGGGAAGGAAATGGAATTGACTCGAGTGCGCCGTGGTGCTCGTCTCGAGTAACGAGCGTCTCGAGTACCCTAATACTCGAACGAGCATCAAGCTCGGACGAGTACGCTCGCTCATCTCTAACCACCACCCACGAACCGTTAGAGTTTGTTAGGGTAATTCCAACTCAAATTCCTCTATTCATGTTATTTCATGGGAAATGGAAGTATTTACGAAAATGACATATTAGGAGAGCTGACCCTTTACTACGAAACACATAATTCCCACACTTGGGTAGACATACATTGTTTCCTTTATCTGATGCAACAACATTTGTAATTTCTTTGATTTGATTCATGATTGCGCCTTGTTTTATACATCAACATGTTTCACTATTCTTCTTACATACCATGTAACAAATTACAAGACTTCTTATGAATTCTTGTAATATATGTTTATGTCATTTCTGGTATTCTTCCAACTCTGTCTTCATAACTTAATGAGTCCTGTAGATTTCTAAAGGCCCTTTGACATGGAACAATCATCAAACAAAAAAATTGTTTAAATGAGCAAAAATGAATGATATTGTTCAGTGTAAGAAGGGGCAATGATTAAAAGATGAATGATTATTCATTCGCTCATTGTTAGTCGTTCATTTCATGCATGCATAAAAATCATTGTTGGCTCGGGCTAATGATAATCGATCATCGTTCTGTGTAAAAACACCCTAAGGAAATGATTTATTCATCTGGGAACTTGAAGTATTGTCCAGATTTTGCATTCGGGCCCAATTACTTGGAGCCCAAATTAGAAGTTAAAGGGGTTGTCCAACAAAAGAAGTTATCCGACTACTGAGACTCTCACCGATCACGAGGAGGGTTAAAAGAGAAATAAATTTTAAAATGTGCAGACAGTAAATGGAAGATTTGAAACCATGTTAAATGCTCACTGTAAGCAGTTCAAAACTTACGGGAGTAAAAGGGTTAGGAATAGGAAAAAACTAATGGGGCTCACTAAAGATAGAAAGAGGAAAACAGACAACAAAAAGAAGGCATCTTAAAATAGACAACAAAAAAAGCACTGAAAAACTATAAGGAAAAAATTATTGTAAAGAGCAGATAAAATCGGCAAAGGTTGTGACAGAGAGACTCATTGTGAGAGAAAGTAAAATCCCCCCCAAACTGACCTTTAACAATATATATAGTAAAAATATTAATACTGAAAGCATTGGCCCCTTCAAAAATAATGTGGGAAAAATTGTAGAAGGTGATGAAGAGAAAGCAAATCTATTAAATAGTTTTTCCGCCAGTCTACTCAGTCAGGAAAATGAAATGTCAGGTGAAATGAAAAGTTTTAAGGTAAACTCTCCATTAAATGTCATCAGTCTAAAGGACCATTTACACGCAATGATTAGCTCTCAAAATTTGCTCAAACAATATCTTTTGAGCGATAATCATTGTGTGTAAATGCTACCATCGTTTACTTTTCGGCCGATCCATGATTTTTCGGTGTGCTTAAAAGCCATCGTTTAGCCGAAGACCTGATAGCAGTGACCGCACTCTGTGTTTCTTACATTGTATTCAGCTTGCAGTGCAATGGAGCTGTATGCAGAGAGCAGACCACAGGCTGTTCTCTGGATTCAGCTCATTGAGGCTCATTTACATACAAATGAAGGTAATAAGCAACTAATGGGCATTAGGGCCCATTAGCAGCTTATTCAAAACGATTGCTCAAACTGTCAAACATCCTATCTTTTGAACAAATTTTGAGCGATCATCTTTGCGTGTAAATAGGCCTCAACTTAGGACATAGTGCAGAACCACCTTAAAGCAATTCAAATTGCCAGGTTCCAATGTTATACACTTTCTGGTTCTAACGGAATTAAGTAATGTGATAGACAGACCATTGTTTCTTATGTTTAAGGACTCTATAGTGGCAGGGTCTTTTCCACTGGATTGGTGCATAGGTAATATGGTGCCAATATTTAAAAAGGGGTTGAAAAGTAACCTCGAAATGATAGGCTGGTAAGTCTAAATTCTATTGTGGGAAAATGTTTGAGGTGTTTCTAAGAGATGCAATCCTGGAGTCTCTCAATGAAAATTCCTCTGTAACTCCATATGAGCATGGGTTTATGAGGAGTTGCTCCTGTTAAACCAATCTGATTAGCTTCTACAAGGAGGTAAATTCTAGACTGGATCAGGGAGAGTCATTGGATCTTGTATAGCTTGATTTTTGCAAAGCATTTGATACTGTGCTGCAAAAAAGGTTGGTATATAAATTAAGAATGCTTGGTCTGGGTGAGAATTTGTGTAAGTGGGTGAGTAACTGGCTCAGTGATAGAAAGCAGAGGGGGTTATAAATGGTACATACTTTGATTCGGTCACAGTTACTAGTGGGGTACCACAGGGGTCAGTATTCTTTTAAATATATTTATTAATGACCTGGTAGAAGGATTGTACAGTAAAATATCAATATTTGCAGATGATACAAAACCATGTAAAGTAATTAACACAAGAGATTATATGGTTCAAATGGATCTGGATAAATTGGGGTTTGGGCAGAAAAATGGCAGGAAATTAGGTTTAACACTGAGAAATGTAAGGTTATGCACATGGGCATGGAAAATCTATGTCACCATTATACACTAAGTGGGAAGCCACTGGGTAACACTGATATGGGAAAGGATTTTTTCAATTCCAAATCTATCTGTACAGTCGTGTCCGACTCTTGTATACTCAGCAAGCCAGTCCTCTCCATGCTTCTCTATTCTCTACGGCTGCTTTTAATTGCCTGATGTCTGTTCTTTTGTCCTTCTTGATAGTGTCCAGTCAACGTATCTTTTGTCTTCCCTGTTTCCTTTTACCACTAACGATTCCAAGTAATATTTTTTTCCAGCCAATTCGCCCTCATCACTTGTCCAAAGTAAGTCAGTCTCTGTCGCATGATCTTGCCTTTCCTTTGCCACCTTTGGGTTGATACGGTCCAGGACAGCGTTGCTGGTGACCCTAACAGTCCAATTCGTATAAGTTTTCTCCTACAACACAGCTCGAAAGGGTCAATTTTTCTTCTATCCGTTTTCCTCAATGTCTACATCTCGCAGCCATATATGAGGTGTGTTCAAAAAGTATCTGAGTTTTAATTTATTCATAAAAAATATTTGTATTCAGATACAACAATTTTACACTAATATCCTTTAGAGATGAGCGAACGTACTCGGATAAGCACTACTCGTCCGAGTAATGTGCTTTATCCGAGTATCGCTGTACTCGTCTTGAAAGATTCGGGGAGCGCCGCTGCTGACAGGTGAGTTGCGGCGGGGAGCAGGGGAGAGCGGGCGGGAGAGAAGGAGAGAAAGATCTCCCCTCCGTTCCTCCCGGCTCTCCCCTGCAGCTCCCCGCTCCGCGGCGCTCCCCGAATCTTTCAAGACGAGTACAGCGATACTCGGATAAAGCACATTACTCGGACGAGTAGTGCTTATCCGAGTACGTTCGCTCATCTCTAATATCCTTCAAAGTAGTCTCTTCATGCAGCTACACACTTCTCCCTGTGCTTCTTCCACTTTCGGAAGCAGTGCAGAAATGCCTCTTGGGAGATGGAGTGTAGCTGGTCCGTCACATTCTGCATGATATCTTCTCTGGACTGAAATCTGGTTCCTTTCAGGTGCATTTTCAGTTTGGACAGAAGTCACACGGAGTCATGTCGGGAGAGTAGGGAGCCTGACAAAACACAGATGTGTTGTGTTTGGCCAGGAAACTCTGTATCAAAGGTTAAGAATGAGCGAGAGCATTATGGTGATGGAGCTGCCAATTGCCCGCTGCCCACAGGTCTGGCTGCTTGCGTCTCACAGCATTACAAAGGCAATGCAGAACCTCTTGGTAGTACTCCTTGGTGAGAGTTGTGCTGTGTGGTGCATACTCATGATGAACCACGCCACTGGAGTCCAAGAAGGCGGTCAGAATGACTTTGACATTGCTGTTAACCTGCCTTGTTTTTTTGTTTACCTCAGGGATGTTGGATCCTTCCATTGTGATGACTGCAACTTGATTTCTTGGTCATACCCATAAACGCAGGACTCATTGCCAGTGATCACTGTGTTGAGGAATTTGGAGTTACTGTTCACAGTTTGTAGCATGTCCTGTGCGATCTACAAACGGAGTTGCTTCTGCTCAATCGTTAGAAGTTTTGGTATGAACTTCTCTGTGATTATTCTTAAGCCCAAATCCTTAGTCAACATGGAATGAACGGATCCACTGCTGATGCTCACCTCATCTGCAAATTCTCTGATCGTGATTCGAAGATCCTGCATCACCAGGGTCCTTACTCGGTCAATGACAATCTCATTTCTGGATGTTGAGTGCCTACCAGAACATGCTTGACTCTCCACTGATGTGCGCCTATATTTTGAAGCAGTTGTACCACTCCTTTATCTGTGTGGTGCCCATTGCTTCGTTCCCTAAGGTTTTTTAATCTTGCCAATCATTTCCAATTGGGAATTGACAAGCTTTACACAAAATTTAATGCAGTAGCATCGTTCAAATTTTCAGTCATTTTGTCAAAAAATAAAATCAGACAGCGCTCACTTACACTTCCTCACTCATCGGCTTTTGCAGGCAGGAAAAAAACCCAAACATGCACATTAGGGTTGCCTAAATATATATATGGAGCAGCATCCAGGGATATTTTTCAGCAAATCATCTTTATTATGCCCAGAAAAAATGACAACATTTCAACTACGTAGACCTGTTGTCTTTGTCATATCTACGTGGTCGAAACGTTGTCATTTTTTCTGGGCATAATAAAGATGATTTGCTGAAAAATACCCCTGGATGCTGCTCCATATATATATATGTGGACTTGCTGTATTAGACTGGTCCGGGATCCAGGACCAGGTCTGGAGCGTGCATTGAAAACCCAATTGAAGATTTCTCCCTCTAAGTTCAAGGTTTTAGTTAGTGCTAGTGTCAATTGTGTCGATATAAGGGTTGCCTAAATACATGCACCAAACCACGCCTCCAAGGCTTCATTTATTTACGCACAAAAAATTAAGGTTGGATACTTTCGTATTGCAATTGGGAAGACGATGGATGTGCTTAACCTTTGTTTGATGGTGACTGAGACATTCTTGCACTTCTATATTGGGTCCATGCTCACCATGACCGAACGTTCCAGTGGTAATCGACACTTTATCTCACCTGTCATTGTTGCTCGCAATAGTCATGATTGGGGATTTCAGTTAACTGTAAACTTAATTTGAGCAATAAGTGTCAGGCAGCTGGTGCCAAAGCAAATAGGATAATGGGGTATATTAAAAGAGTTATAGGGGCACATGATGGGACTATTGCTCTTTCCATTTACAAATCACTGCTCAGACCACACATGGAATATACAGTTTTGGGCATCGGTACTCAAGAAGGACGCATAAGAGCTTCAGCAGGTTCAAAGATGGACAACTAAATTACTAAATGGAATGGGCGGACTACAATACCTAGAGAGGTTATCAAAATGAGGGTATTTAGTTTATAAATAAGATGGCTGAGGGGTGGTCTAATAACTATGTATATCTCAACACAAAGATCTCTACCATGATCTATTTATGCTGAGGACTGTGACAAGGCGGCATCCTCTACATCTAGAGGAAAGAAAGTTTCAACTCAATATAGAAGGGAGTTCTTTACGGTAAAAGCAATGAGACTATAGAATTCTCTGCCTGAGGACATGGTGATAGCAAACTCATTGAAAGAGTTCAACAGTGGCCTGGATGTCTTTTTAAAGGCCTCATGTTCATGGCATGCGCGGATTTTGTGCCCGCGGACAGTGAGCCATACTTACTCGAATTCCCCGGTAGCGGTGTCCACGTGGATGCCTCCATTTTTGGGTTCGCTGTTCTGGGCATGGTCCTCATGACTCACTGCCGGACATTTGCAGAACAGTTTTTTTTTTTTATCTCCTGCTTTTTCACGAATCTGCGGCAGGTCCACAGTGTCAGTTGCGGGTGTGCCGCAGATCGGACGGCTTCCATTGACTTTAATGAAAGCAGTCCGTGTAGGACCACACAAAAATGAAATGTGCTGCAATTTGTTGCGGACCAAAAGGTCAGCAAATCAAATCCACATGCTTTTAATCCATTTGCGGACTCCCATGCACCTCTATGGGCGTCTTGATTTGCGGGTGCCCCGCGCAGATTCCATAAATCATATTTGCCCGTGGACATTGGGCCTAAGTGTTATAGTCTCTGATTAATTCAGAAGGGTCGGTGATCGGGGGATTATTCTGATTACTAGACTTGAAGTCAGGAAGTAATTTTTCCCCCCTAAAACTAGGAAAATTGTCTTCTATCTCATTGGGGTTTTTATCCTTCCTCTGGGTTAACATTGGGGTTAATAGGCTGATCTGGATGAAAACAACTAGGATAGTGCTGAACTTCTGAGACTTAGGTAGATCGGTGATAAAATCTACCGATAAATGCGGCTACGGACAAGAAGGCACCGGTAACGGTCTCAGAGGCCCCTCCGGACGCTACCACCAACTTTTACTGCGTGCACAGACAGAGCATCCCTTAACAAAGTTGCGGATCTCCCGAGACATGCCTGGCCACCAGTAGTGTCAAGTACAAAGTTCCAGAGTCCCCTGAACCCCTGGATGGCCGGCGAGAACAGATGAGTGAGACTCTTCAATGACTCTAAGACGCAAGGTCTCTGGCACAAACCATCTGCCATCGAGGGAGCGTCCTGCTGACAATTTTGTAGATGAGGAACGAGATCAGATTCTACAGCTGCCACCACCACCCCAGGTGCCAAGATATTCTCGGGAGCCACTGTCTCACTTTCCGGCAAACGGAAAACTCCATGAGAGGGCATCTGCCTTCACATTCTTCTCCCCTGGAATATATGTAATAACGAGGTTAAACCTGGTGAAAAACAACACCCAGCTGCCTTGACGAGCTGTGAGTCTCTTAGCATTGGAGAGATATACCAAGTTTTTATGATCAGTATACACAGTAATGGGATGCCTAGCCCCCTTAAGATGGTGACGCCACTCTTCTAGAGGCCCCTTAATCGCCAATAACTCATGATTACCCACGTCGTAGTTACGTTTCGCTGAACTGAACTTTCGCGAGAAGAACGCACATGGACTATACCCAGATCCCCGGCTGACTTCCTGAGACAATACAGCCCCCGCCCCCACCTCAGATGCATCGACCTCAATGAAGAACGGTCACCACGTGTCAGGCTGTACTAGCACCGGGGCAGCAGTAAATGCCCTTTTGAGACGACTAAAAGCCTCTAGGGCCTCTGGTGACCATCTTACCAAGTCAGCACCCTTCTTGGTAAGATCGGTCAGGGGTTGAGCCGTAACAGAATAATTCTTAATGAATTTATGGTAAAAATTAGCAAAACCTAAAAAGCATGGGGAGCTTTCAGATTATCTGGTCTGACCCATTGGGAGATTGCTGTCACTTTATCAGACTCCATTTGAATCTCCAGGTGAAATCACATAACCAAGGAAAGTCACTTGTTTAGTACCAAAAATGCATTTCTCCAACTTGACAAAAAGTTGGTACTCATGCAAATGGGTCAGAACCAGCCTCAGGTGCCACACATGTGAATCCCAGTCTGGGGAGTACACCAAAATGTCATAGAGATATATGACCAAAATACCCCCAGGAAGTCGTGGAAGACCGCGTTCATAAATCCCTGGAACACAGCAGGGGCATTACAAAGTCCAAAGGGCATGACTAGACATTCAAAATGCCCGAACGAAGTGTTGAACGCGGTCTTCCACTCATCTCCCTTTCGGATGCAAATTAAATTATAAGCCCCCCTTAAGTCCAATTTGGAAAACGAGTGGGCCCCTACCACCTGATTCGATAAATCAGGAATCAGGCGCAAGGAGCAGGGTTCTTCACAGTAATTTTATTCAAAGCCCGATAATCCACACAAGGCCTCAATGTCCCATCCTTCATCTCCACAAAGAAGAGACCCGCCCTGGCAGGGGACCTGGACAGCCGGATATATCGTTTTGCCAGAGACTCTGAGATATAGGACTTAAGGGCTTCGTGCTCACACCCAGACAAATTGAAAATGGCTCCCTTAGGGATGGGACTGTCAGGGATCAAATCAATACCACAGTCCCACTCCCTATGGGGAGGCAAAGTCTCAGACAGTTTCTTGGAAAATACATGAAAATCAGACAAATACTAAGGAATAAGTATGGTATCTGTTGAACACGTGGATATAGTAGTTAAGTGACTATGACAGGACAACCCCCAATGTGTCAATTCCTGAGTGGGCCAATCAATTCAGGGATTGTGCAGTGCCAACCAGGGCATACCAAGCACTACATCAATGGACATCCTTTCCATTACTAAGAATGACAGATTCTCAGAATGGAGAACACCCACAGTGAACTGTAAAATGGGAGTCCTCCATTGTACCACACCTGCAGACGGAGGGGTAGGATCAATACTAGTGAAGCATATGGGAATCTTTAACGGTGAGAATTTAGTCATCAAAGGTCTCACAAAACTTAAACTAATCAAATTAGTGGCAGCACCCGAATCAATAAAAGCTTGACCGAACCGAGTAAAATTCCGGAAGCCAATCTGACAAGGCACCAACAACTTAGGGAGTAACTGAGATCCTAGGCGATCCTCCCAAAAATCGCCTAGGATCTGAAGTTTTCCGCCGGTTTGGACTGATGTTGTAGATGCTTCTGAGGACTGGTCGCTACACGATGTCCAGCTTTCCTACAATAGAGGCAGAGACAATGAGTCATCCGGAACCGTCGACGTTCCTCGGGACTTAGCTGGTCCACTTCCATAGGCTCGGCACCAGAAGTTGGCATGGGAGAAGGGGGAGCAGGTCTGCTGGATTCCCTAGCCTTACGGGCCTGACGTTCCTCTTTTCTAGATCTCAGCCTCCTGTCAGCTTTGACTGCCAATTTCATCTGCATCATTGAGTGTCACAGGAGCGGGATGAGAAATGAGTAGATCCTTGACAGCATCAGAAAGACCCCAAAAAACCACATCTTTAAGGGCGCTATTGTTCCAAGTCTAAATTTAGAGCAATAGTCCTCTACCCACTGCTGCCCCTGATGTAGAGACATGAGATGAGATACTGCCAACCTCGCATGGTCCAGCTCATCAAAAATACCTCCAGGTTCCTGAAAAAACAAATCAACTGACTGCAGGCAAGCCGAACTCTCGGGTAAGGAGTAGGGCCATGTCTGGGGGGGACCCCGAAGTAAGGACATAATCAATCCAACTTTCTGGGATTCTGAGCCGGAGGAGCAGGGCCGCATCCAAAAATACAATCTACATGCCTGCTGAAAAACAAAAAACTTGCTCCTCTCCCCTGAATAAACCTCAGGAAGAAGACATTTGGGCTCAGGAATAGAAGGGGCAGCAGAAACATGCACTAACTCCCGCTGCTCCTGCGCCACCATACGACCGGACAGGTCTTGGATCACGACCACTAAATCCTGCAACTGGCTTGCAAGGGTAGTCATGGCCTCCATTGGAGAGCAATTTTAAGGGCCTGTTATTATGTTACGATATACTACCCATGATACGCCAGCCCGGGTGCCCTAGATCTCACCCACAACCCCTGTCCCTGCCTGCTTACCTCCACTCCTGACTAGAGATGAGCAAATGTACTCGTTTCGAACAATTACTCAATCGAGTATCGCTATTTTCGAGTACCTGGCTATTCGAGCGAAAAAATTCGGGGGGCACTGAGGGGCGGCGTGGTGGAGCAGGGGTAGCAGTGGGAAACAGGGGGAGATCTCTCTCTCCCTCTCCCCCCCACTCCCCTCTGCAACCCCCCGCTCACCCCCGGCACCCCCCGAATCTTTTGACCCGAGTAGTCAGGTACTCGAAAATAGTGATGCTCGATTGCGAAATCGCTCTTAACGAGTACGTTCGCTCATCTCTACTCCTGACTAACCCCAGTTGAGCAACTGGGCGGTGGTCCCTACTCTCACTAGGGAACAAAAAGGGACGCTGGCGTACCTGGATGGAAAGGGTAGAATACTGACAGAAAAGGCAGATGTAAATAACCAACATGAACAATACTAAGCAGAACTGAGGCAGAAGGAAAAAAAAAACAGGTGGATAATAACAAAGTATAGCAGACAAGCTGACAGAAGCAGGAGACCAACAGAGGCAGACTAGCTAGTACACTGAGGGAAACCAATAACTGGCAGTGATTGCAAGTCTCTGCCCGACCTTTAAACAAAAGCCTCCACCCAGGGGCGGAGAGAGGGAGACAGCCAACTCCCAACAGAACATAATAGAAGGGAGCTCGTGCACTCACAGGTGCGAGCGTGCACGGCGCCACGCGCCACCAGCACCATGCCGCCCACGCTGACCAGGCACCCGCACCCCTGGCAGTCAGACAACAAGCTGGGGGGACACGCCCCAACCGCGGGACCCCGCACACCGCCGCCCCGGGAGGACCAGCAACTGCTGCATGGTAACAGAGAGAACCCAAAAGTGCTAATGTGAACAAACTATATTAATGCAAAAAGAAACAAAAGTCAGATGATTTAATACACCTAAATAATGGTAATGGGTAGGTGGTCACCGGAGATCAAGAAAAAAGAAGAGCTTCTACATGGGCTCTTAGCTATTAACGTACAGAAGAAGAGAGGATTATTGTTGATGTAGGATTTAGGATCACTCACTGCTGCTTCCGGGTTCTGTCTGACAAGTATTGGTTTTGTTTCCATCGTTACGTCAGTACAATACAAACTTTTAGAAAATACTTTAAGGAAAAACTAGAAAGAAATGGGGAAAGGAGGGGAGGGGAGAGGTTCTAGTTGTAGGACGTGCCTGCCCCAACAGACTTGATCAAATTATTGCTGTAACACGTGGTTTGCTCCACTACACGTCCTCCTCTCCTCTTCTCCGATTCTATTTGGGCTTCAAGACTGGGGAACTAGTCTCGAACTCGATTGCTATTGTAGAAGGAGCTCCTCCTTTCCATTTGCGTAAACTTATCTAACCTAAAACACACACATGGACGGGGGTGGGGGTGGGGGGGAGATAGACGGGGGGTGGAGTGGAGGGGAGATGGAGTAGGGGGGTATTGGAGAGATACTTGCAGAGGCATGATTCCCGGCGGAGAGTCCTCTGAATGCCTGCCCGCCAGGTGGTTTAGTCAAATGAGCCATGATCCAACCATCGCTTCAGGTCATCCGACCCTCTGAACACTACCCATGGTTGCCATGTCTTGTAGTATGCTTCCCAAGATTTAGGGTCGTCGGCTCCCAGTTCATCAAATCTCATGAGGGTGTGGAGTTTCTCCACCCACATGCCCCTAGTTGGAACGGTTGAAGAGCGCCAGAACCTTGGGATAAGTCTTCTCACCGCCAGTATGAAATGTTTTAGGAGGCTTGATTTGGCGGCTCTCATGTTACCCGGGAACAGCGAGAGCAGGGCTAGTTTCGGTGTCATAATCACTCTTGAGTGGTTGATGTGATTATATAGGGTTGTCACCTCTTCCCATAGGTCCGCCACTGGTCGACAGTCCCACCAAATGTGGGTCATTGTGCCTCGGCTCCTACTGCATCTCCAGCACGCGGGGGAGGACTGGTGAAGGATCTTTTGTAGGTGGTCCGGGGTCCTATACCACCTTGAGACTATCTTATAGTTGAGGTCTTGTATTTTGCCAGCTGTGGATAGCTTGTGGGTTAGTGCCCAGATTTTACACCAGTCCTCCACCGCAATGTTTTCTCCTAATTCCCGTTCCCAGGCATCCCTATAATTCGGAGTCTCATCCTCCGTCTCCTGATCCAGCAACATCTAACATATAACATGGAGATCATATGCCTCTGGTTTAGGCTTGACAGGCAGAGTTGCTCAAAGTCAGTCAGGAGCGCCGTCAGGTTTTCTTTCGGAATCAGCGTGCTCACAAAGCCTCTCAGCTGCAGGTATTGCAACCATGATCCTGGTTGAGGTGGGGACTAGTTTAAGATCTCCATCATGGGTTTCAGTTCCGTCTGCGTCACTACGTCCCTCAATCTAGGGGTTGGGTCCGCAGGAATAGCCAGCAGACCCTTCTATCTTATAGTAGCTTTAAAGAGGGGATTTGCTAAGAGCGGAGTTAGGGGGCCTGGAACTGTAACCTGTCTATATTGAGGGGCGAAACTCGCCCATGCCTTAAACAGTTGGAGGCCGAAGGGGGAGATGTTGGGTATAGACTTGATCCATTTGGGCGGAATCCAGGGGGCTCCGTATAGGCCATCTATTTCGCTTGCGTGTTCTATATCCACCCATAGCCTTGAATTTTTGCTTTTGAGGATGTTAAGAACGCAATTTGCAATGTTAGCTTTGTGGTAAAGAGAGAAGTCAGGGAGGCCCAGGCCCCCCTTCTCTTTTCCCCTCTTTAGCAATGAGTATCTCAGGCGCGGTTTGCGTCCTTTCCAGACAAAGTTGGAGACTAGAGATCAGATTTTTTTCAGGTATGTTCTTGGAAGCCCAATACAGGAAACGGGGCAGTACATACATTTTAATTGCATTAACTCGACCATTCCATGAGAGGTGTAGGGGGCTCTATTTGCTTAGGTCTCTCTCGAGTTTCTCAGCAAAGGGAGTGAAGTTTAATTTAAAAGTTAGTTGTGGCTCTGCTGGGATATTAACTCCCAGGTACTTTAAGTGAGAGCCAACCCAGCGAAAGGGAAGAACTGATTCCAGGTGGGCGACCTCGGCCTGCGGAAGAGAGATGTTTAGGGCCTCTGATTTTTGCGCATTGATTTTGTAGTTATTGATTCTTCCAAACTTTTCAAATTCCTTTAAAAGTACAGGCATGCCGACTCGAGGGTTGGATAGGTACAACAGTAGATTATCGGCAAATAGTGCCATTTTGTGTTCCGAGGAGCTGACTCTAACGCCTTTAATCAAGTCGTTACTTCGAATGGTGTTGGCTAGGGTCTCCATGGTTAGGATATATAGAAAGGGGGAGAGGGGACACCCCTGCCTCGTCCCATTACTTACTCTGAACGGGTCAGACAGGGTTCTGTTCTCTCTAATCCTAGCCGTAGGGTCTCGATATAGGGCCATGATCCACTGGAGCAGTCTAGGGATGTGGTTCTGAAGTCTGTTTGCTATCAGTTTGGCAAACATCTTTATATCTACATTTATTAGCGATATCGGTCTATTACTCCCTCAGGCCGAGGGGTCTTTGCCCGGTTTGAGGATGACGGTGATATGGGCTTGTAGAGCCTGTTTAGGGAATGGGCATCCTCTATTTACTAAGTTAAATGCTTCTAGAGCTATTGGGGAGAGTTCTTCGGCGAACAGTTTATAAAATCTAGCTGTATACCCATCTGGCCCTGGACTCTTATTTACTTTTAGATTTTGAATTATATCTAACAGTTCTTGGGGTGAGAAGTCTATATCTAGTCCATCTGCCTCTTCAGATGCCAGGCTCTTAGGTGCATAATTAGATAGGTAGGTGTCTATCTCGCTTTTGAGCTGTGGTATTGTGGATTGGAAGTCTGTTGTGATATTATAGAGTTTATCATCGTACGCTTTAAATTCCTCTAGGATGTCTTTGGTATTGTGGATCAGGTCACCACTGGTAGATTGTATTTTGGATATGTACGTAAGTGGGGCCCTGGGGTGGAGGGTACTGGCGAGTCGGTTCCCACATTTGTCTCCGTACTCGAATGACCCTTTTTTGAGCTTGCCTTTGAGAGCCAAGGAGCGCTGGTCTAGAATCTCAAGAATCTGTTGCTGGATTGATGAGACTTCTGATCTCAGGGCTTCGCTCTGTTGTCGTTTGTTAGCGGTTTCCTTGACTCTCAGAGAGGCTACTAGGCCCGAAAGGGTAGCGGATCTTTCTTTTTTGATTCTGGAGCCTTGGGAGATTAATACGCCTCTTAAGATACATTTAAGTGCCTCCCATTTTGTTGGCGCGGGTGTTTGGTCTGCTAGATGTGATTCCTTAAGGGTTTCAATCGCTTTTCTTGTTGCTGTGACGCAGATTGGGTCTCTTAGGAGATTATCGTTTAGTCTCCAGGACTGGAATCTTGGGGTAGATCCCCAGCCCGCGAGACCACCAAAGACCGGGGAATGGTCTGACCATAATAGGTCTCCGTGTGAGCAGGACGGGGCACTATCGAGGAGACTATGTGAGATCAGTAGATAATCGATCCTGCTGTAGGAGTTGTGAGCTGCTGAGTGGAAAGTATAGTCCCGAGACTCTGGGTGTAGGATTCTCCATAGGTCTACCAGCTGTAGTGTGTCTAGTTTTTTCTTGAGTGCTTTTGTTGCCGATCGGGAGACGGAGGACTTACCCGAGGAGGAGTCCACATTGGGATCCATTACCATGTTGAGGTTTCCACCCAGAAATATTCTTGATCTGTCATCGAAGTTGGTCAGGGCCGTCAGCTCTCTTGTTGCGAAGGGTACTTGGTTCTGGTTCGGGAGATAAATATTGGCAAAGGTGATTACAGAGCCTAATACTTCTAACTTAAGGAAAATATATCTGCCTCAAGGGTCAATCAGTGAGTCGATTTGCTGGTTCTGGAGGGTTCTATGGAGGGCAATGGAGACTCCTCCTGCCTTTCTCAGGGTGTCTGGGCCATGAAGCCAAGATGGGTAGTACAAGGAGGAACAGACTGGCACACACCCCGCTTTGAAATGAGTCTCTTGCAACAGGGCCACCATCACCTTTTTTCTGTGAAGATGGTAAAGAAGCTGTCTTTTTTTCTGTGGGCTGTTCAGCCCTTTAGTATTGAACGAGCAAAAGGTTAGATTCACCGTATATGAATTTAGAGTGGGAGTGGATGTGTGCCTTCTATCCCCCCTAGATTGGGATAGAGGAGGGGGTGGGAGGGCATAGAGATGACACATGAGGAAAGAGGGAATGGCGGGTGAACACAAGGGAGCAATATGGAACATAAATGTAAAAAGAAACAAAAAAAGGGGGTCACTGTAGGACCCCTAAACCTAGAGGTCTGCCTTAGTTTGGCAGAAAACAACAGCTTCAACGAGCTGTCAGCCCTATGTGGGAGAATGAGGGCTAAGGAGGGGTGAGCTCCCTCCCGCCCCCCGACCCTCCACGATATATGTTTTCCAGGTTTTGGACCTGAAGATAGTTGGTGTGGATGGGAACATTCCCAGACCCGGCCAGGTCAGGATTTCCCTCCTCTGCTTAACTGACCCGGATATTCGTGCCCTACCAAAAGGTGGGTGTAGGGGTGAAAAGGTGGAAAAGCGGAAAAGGAGGGAGCAAGTGAGAGGAGGGCAAGTGAGAGAAGGAAGGAGTCAAGACAGGAGAGGCAAATGTTGCACAATGAGTTCGAGTTCAACTGGATCAGTCTCCTGCATCGCTTCCGATGTGGCTCTTCTCTTCCCTGTGGGGTTCTCTTCGACAGCGTCTGGAGCTTTTGTTCGCTGTCTGCCAGGTATTTCTGGGGGGGCATCACCGGGAGTCGGACTAAGGGCAGTTCAAGGGCGCCTAAGAAATTTGGCAGGTCTCCCAGGCCTCTGAAGGTTGTTGACCTGCCGTTCTTGGAAGCGTGGAGCTGGAAGGGGAAGCCCCACCGATAAGGGATCTCCCTTTCTTGTAGTAATGTCAGTAGAGGCTTCAGGGCCGTGCGCAACTCAAGGGTTCGGCGTGAGAGGTCCGGGAGGACCTGGATCGGGGTTCCTTTAAAGGAAAGATCTTTAATGGGACGCAATTTTTGTAGGATCAAGTCCTTGTCCTTGTAGAAATGGATGCGGCAGACCACGTCTCTGGGTCTGCCGGGGTCGGAGGATTTAGGGCCTAACGATCTGTGTATTCGGTCGATCTCTAGGGTGGAGGTCTCAGGTCTTTTTACGACGTTGTTGAAGAAGGACTGGGCCCAGGTTTCTAATTGGGACGGTTCAATTTCCTCCGGGAGTCCTCTTATTCGCAGGTTATTTCTTCGGTGACGATTTTCCTGATCGTCTATATGAGTTTGAAGCTCCATTATCTGTTGAGAATGTAGGTGAAGTTCCTGATTATGGTCTTCTAGGGTTTCAGTGGTCTTCTCCTGCGCCTCCTCTACTGCCTCTACTCTCTGGCCTATTTGTTGAATCTCGTGTTGCAGGGTAGCCATATCTTCCTTACGGGCAGCTTCCAGTTGCTGGAATATAGCATCGATGTGGTTCTGGGTCGGTAGGGCCTTAAGGTGTTTTTTCCAATCCCAGTCTTCGTCTTCCACCCATGTGGGGAAGAAGTTGAGGTTTGGGGTCTGTGTGGGTTGTCTCGGAGTTGGGATTTGCCTCTCTCTATTGCTGAGTTCCCCCTGGTCGTTTGACCCCTGGGCCGATTTGGGTTTTGTTGCGGCCTGGAAGTCGGTCTGCCTAGGCCTCCTCTGGGTTGTGCTTCTTTGCAGCAGAGGGTCGCTTGACTGCGGCTGTGGTGTTGCGTAGCTGGCTCATTAGGATACGGGCTGGTTGCGGAGCCCTTGATAGGGCCTCTCTGCCTTGGGTGTAGTTCTGGGGGACTGTGCGGAGGTGTGGGGCTGAGCGGTGTCGGGGCGCCGTGCAGTGGTGAGGAGCAGTCGCTGGTCTGGAGTGCGTCTTGTTGAGGGGCTTCTCCCCCTTTCTTTGTGTGCTGCGGGAGTCCCTTATTTACTCTGTCTCCAGCATGGGGCTTATTGCACATGAGGGTCATTGCTGTCTCCCCCTGTGGCGTTGGGGACCCTGTGGACAGAAGGGGCTGATGTTGGTCTCCTTCCCCCTGTGCTGCCTGTACTTGCTCCTCTTCCTCTGCTGATTTCTGCCTGCTCATGTGGGGGGCCTCTGTGCCCCGGCTCCGGGCTGTATAAGTCTCCCCTCTCCTTTGGTGCTGGCCCGCCAGCTTCACTTACCACTCTTACCGCTTTGGGTGCTGAGCCTCTGTCCCGGCTCGCCGCTCGTCTCCCCTTCCCCTCTTCACTGCCGCCGGCGGGTACCTGGGCTTCACTTCCCGCCGTTTCGACTGCTGCACCTTTCCCCTGGTTTGCCACTCCTCTTCTCTCTCCCCCCGCAAAGCCACTGGTGAGTATTGGGGAATCGCTTCCCGCTGTCATAGGTGCTGAGCCTCCATCCCGGAATGCAGCTTCTCCTCTTCTCCCCTCTTCGCGACCGCTGGTTGTATTCGGAGTGTCGCTCCCCGCGGACGATCCTCCGCTGTCTCTGCTATTGTAGCGGCTGGTGGTTTCAGGGACTGCCGCCGGACCGCTGCGGTATCTAGGTCCGCCCTGAGCTCTCCCTCCATGCAGCTGTTCAGGGTCCGAGTCGGGGGTGGATTGCCGCGCTGAGAGGGCTGTGGGTGCCATCTTGGAAGAGGCCGCACTGGACTCCGCTCCCGCTGTTCTTCTCAGGAACGTGGTGATATTTCTCCTGGAGTCATCTGGGGAGGTCTGTACTGCTCCCCTCTTCTTTCCCCTCGCCATGCTCGTTATTAGCCGGGTCTGAGTCATCCACATTTAGTAAGACTAGGGCCGGGTGCAGGAGCCAAGCAGAGACGCGTCTTACTCCTCCATTAGCTGGCCATGCCCCCCTGTTAATCCATATAATTTTATCGTCTTCTGGAAAACCCCATTTAACTACTTTATAGGATATGGGATGATGATAATCATGCATTTTGAATTTTTTTCAGCTGATCCACTCCCAAAATATTCAGGTTGCTGCTCTTCCTATTTGGGAAGAAGTACAACAGCATAGACCTGCAAGACTGTGGGCAAAGGCCCCATGGCAGGGTTAACGGGGAAGGAGAGGCATGGGGTTAACAAATTAACTGAGGAGGGGGAGATAGTGGGAAAGGGGGAGGTACAAAGTGCAGGAAAGAGGAGGTGGAGGTGGGAGAAAAGTGTGGGAACGGCAGTTCAAAGGAAGAAGGGAGGACGAGAATGCAGCAAGGAGAAGCAAGAAGCATAAGGAAGCCTTACTGGAGCAGCTCTGGGCCGCAGCGGAGGAGCTTGGAGTCGGATGGCTGCAGACGACCATGCAGCAAGCCCTCAGGACGACTGCTATGGATCCCGATACAGCGGTTAGTAGCAAGAGAAGGCCGTTGAAAATGGGCATTCCAGTGAAACTCAGGCCGGAGCACACAATGAGACACTATTGCCATCTAGGGAGCCCGTCTGAGGTCCCTCTGGGCTGGCTCTTCCCCGTAACACCAGCCAAGGTAGGAGCAGACCCAAGAGGAATCCCACCAAATGTTGCAGCATGGCGTCGAGTGCTAGACCTGGCTCCTAAAAGGAGCCTGCAGGAAGGAAGAGACGCACGAGGAGTTGCTCACCTGGCCAGACACCTGTGGGGAAGCAGCCCTGTCGCAGGCCAGAACCTGGAATAGGAGAGATTGATGGGAGACCAGAGCTCAGCAGATATGAAGGTCAGACAGCCGGGGACAGTGGAGGGCAGTTATGTTTCTGCTTCTAGTGGAGGGCAATCGTTCATTCCAGAAAAACAGAGGCAGCAGTCGTCCACTAGAAGATCGGGGTTGGATGCAGAAGCAGCACAGCGTTCGAGTTGGTCCAGAGGTCAGCAGTTCAGCGGGAACCTGAGGATGAAGAGGAGACGACCCATCGGCATGCAGGGACGGCAGCTGGTGGGTTCACAGCGCCTGCGCAGCCAGGTGAGTCTAACTCCATGTATTGTCCGTTAAATTCAGAAAGCCGGCGGGCGTTCGCCGGAAAAAGTTTAGCTGGGAGTTTCAAAAATTGAGGGTCAGTTTTGGACACTCGCTGTTCAGGAAATGATTTTAGGGCAGTTTTGGGGTGTATGTGGGAATTATTGAACAGGCAGGAGATGGCACAAGCCCCATCTCCTGTTTCAGCATGAACGTCCCTATTGCTTGATCTTAGTACTCATGGGGGTTCAGCAGTGGCAACAGAAGGGCAGCAGGCGCCGGGGGTGGTGATGGCAGTGCAGACAGATAAAGATAGGGAAGAGATCCAGGCTGGATGACAAAGCAAAGGGAGAGGTTTATGTATGCTTTGAGGGTCCGTTGGGAGCACATTTAAAAAAAGAAGGGAGGGAAAAATTGCTGCGATGAATGTGTGGAGATTTTTTCTCTTCTCCCTTTGGAAAAATTCAATTTGAATAAAGGGAAGCGGACAGAATACAAATAGGAAAAAAAGAGATGGCATTTAATTCTGAACACTTTTACTAATTAGCTGCAGATGTTTGCCATTTTAGCAAGCATGATTGGTGAAAAGACGCCAGAAAATTGTTCCCCTCTTTTCTGCTACATGGATTAAATCGTTGAGGCCTATAGGATTTATGAGGGACTGACTTGGATGCGGTAAGATGAACAGTTTAGGCAGAGGAAAATGATTTGCCCTTTTATCAGATGGGTTAAAAAAGATATAGGCCTTTGGCTAAGGGTAATGGCCCCAGTGCAATATGGGCAGCCCTTTCAGGGGTGAATTAGGTTTTCAGGATCCTCCAGCAGTTCGCAGGCTGCAAGTCGATCTGGGCAATCAGGGGGGCATAAGCCGGGAGTGTGCTGGCAATTTAATGAGGATCAGTGGTAATTTGTGGTTGCAAATTCAAGCATTCCTGCTCACAGTGTAATGCGACATCACACGGAGCAACAAAATGTTTTAAAAATGGAAAAGCGCGGGGGGGGGGGGGGGGAGGGGGTAATTTTGGAAAAAGGGACATCGCCAGTGAAGCTAGCAGAGATGGTGCAGTTTTTAAATAGATTCCCCGATAAAGCTAAAGCAAAGTTATTGTTGCTAGGTTTCCGCAATGGTTTCATAATTCCCGCCCTAGGCCATGCCATCCCTTTTTCAACAAAAAACCTTCAGTATCCAGCAGTGATTATGGCAAAGCTGAAGAAAGAGGTTCTGTTGGGCTGCATGGCAGGGCCTTCTACAGAACTTCCTTTTCCTGATTTGATTGTCTCTCCATTAGGCGTAATTCCCAAAAAGGAGCTAAATACATTTCAGTTAATTCATCATCTATCGTACCTGAAGAGGGCGTCGGTCAATGATAGAATAGATCCTGAGCTCTGCTCGGTAGTTTATACCTCATTTAATGCAGCGGTTGGGTAAGAAAATATGATAAGGGGGCACTGTTGGCAAAAGCGGATATCAAGTCAGCTTTACATCTTCTCCCTATTCACCACGAGAATATTCGATTGCTAGAGTTTTTTGGGGAAGAGAGTTCCCAACAAATGTCTGCCCATAGGTTGTTCCTGCGCATATTTAGAGGCATTTAGTACTTTCATAGAATGAGTGGTAAAAGACACGGCAGAGATTGGATCAGTAATCCATTATTTGGATGATTTCCTATGCATAGGTCCAGCAAGTTCGCCGAATTGTGCGACCCTTCTTGGAACGGTTCAATGGGCGGCACGTTGTTTTGGGGTGCAATTGGCACCTGACAAGAGGGAAGGCCATTCAACACGCATTCATTTTCTGGGTATTATCCTTGACACGGTGGCTATGGAATGTAGGCTGCCGGAGGAAAAATTGCTGGCTTTGCAGCAGGAAGTGCTTAGGGCCCAGCAGGCTAAAAAGACTATGGTGCGGGACCTGCAGTCATTATTGGGGAAGCTCAATTTTGCATGTCGTATAATGCCTATGGGAAGAGTTTTTTGTAGAAGGTTGGTGGCCGGTACATCAGGAATAAAATCAGCTCATCATTTTATTCATTTGGGGAAAGATCACAGGGCGGACTTAGAAACCTGTATCTCTTTTGTGGAATGTTACAACAGAAATTCAGTGATAATGAATGAAGCAATCAAGAATTTTAACAGCGAGTTGTTTCCGGATGCGACTCGTAGTTCGGGTTTCGGGGCTTATTTTTACAGGCAATGGTGCGTGGGGTGGCCGGGGAAATGAGAGCATGCAGGATTGATAAGGAACCTGGTTTGCTTGAACTTTTTCCAATTGTGGTTGTGGTGATGCTATGGGGGGGGGGGGGGGGGGAGGGAGTTTTTGGAACAAGAAGGTCAAGTTTCGCTATGACAATTCGGGGGTTGTTCAAGCAATAAATATAATTTAATGGCTTCCTTGCCCGCAGTTGTGAGTTTGTTGTGGAATCTGGTGTTGCAAGCCATGTTACTAAATATGTGGGTTGTTGTGGTGCATGTACCAGGTGTAAATAGCTCAATTGCAGATGCTCTCTCTCAGTTTCAGTGGAAGCGTTTTCGTTTGTTGGCCCCAGGAGTAGAGAAGGAGGAGAAGACGTACCCACCACAGTTTAGGAGATTGGTCAGCGAGCAATCACTTGATTAGGACATTAGCCAAAACCAAATGCAAATCTTTCCATTATATTTTCTCTTTGTATGTGCCCCACCTGGTTTTGGCTCACAAAATACTGAGGAAAAATACATCCGTGTGAATAAGCCCTTATCCTGTATGATTTGTTTCCACTGCCAGCACAGGTACTATGCCTTGCTAGTGTGTCTAGCATATTTCCTGTCTTGCTATTTGTCCTTGTCTTGTCCCTGCTCTGTGATCTACCCATTTGCTCTCGTCAGTCCTGTCTCTGCTCCAGTTTCTGGCTGAACATCTTGCCTGTTTGCATGGTGCTCCTGACCCCCGAGAGTCAGCTGGCAACCACACAGGGAATACTGCAAGAGGCAGCAGCCTGCTTGGCTCTCCACTGTAAGGACAGATCCCTGTTCAGGGGTTCAATGGTGAAGATCGGAGAGTCAGCAGGAGTATTATTGTACCTTGATGCCACCAGGAAGCCAGGGCTGTGACAGCCCTTCAATGGAGGGACAGCCCTATTACACCCTTAGCTCCCCATTGGTGGATTGGTCAAGGTCCTTGAAGGTCCTAGAAGCGTCTGCAGTGATTGTTGGCTGTGCTGCAGTGTTAGGGGTTGTTATTGCTGGTAGACTTACATTATAACCTCTACATGCTCCCATGTTGCATCGGTAACACAGCAGAATTTAGAACTAATAATTTAAGCCTACCAGCACTAACAACCCCTAACAGTAAGCTTACAGCACAGCCTAAAATCACTGCAGACGCTGGAGCTCATATCAATGTCCCCATAGCAGCCCGCACAGGTCTCTAGAGAGCGGTGGCTGTGCCCATGGAGCAGAGGATGAGCATGCAGGAAATCCCTCCCCGCATTCTCCGACCTCCCAGCAGACACAAACGTGTATTGGCTGTGTGGCCAAAGTTCCCTGCGGTGGTGACCAGGGCCGAAAATCACAGGCTACTGGTGCTCTGGGTAGTACGTCACGGAGGGGTGATATTGAGCGCATCCAGTGCTCCCCAGCTGACGGAGTTACGCCAAAACAGCACCGAGGCAGAGGAGGGCCACGGACATCACGGTTGACACTCACTAGCTGCTAAGTGGGAGAAACACTGCCCCCAGACCTGGCTACACAGCAAGAGGGGTACATACAGTGGACGGGGGGACACCCGATAGTCCTACACAGGGACGCAGGAGAAAGGGGGACAGACACGACATACTAGGAGGCACAGCAGGAGAAGGGGGACACTGAGGATTGAGGGGGCAGAGGAGAGGTATTGGCAGCCAATCTGGAGCTAGGGGTGTGACAGAGGTAACCCTGCATTGAAGGGCTGCCACACCCCTAGCTTCCGGTGGCGTCAAGATACAATAATACCGTCGGCAGGATAACGCCCTCAGGTTTAGCCCAAAGTCAAACCTGTTGGTTGGCACAGTGGGTCTACACTTGCTGTCAGTAACACCATCCAATTGGCATTTCATCTCTTGCAGAGGACTGGGCTTTCTCCTTCTTCTGTGCTCTTAACACATTCTTTCAGGTCTTGATTGGCATGTCTGATGTGCATATGAGAAACTCTGTGCCACACTAGGTATGCCAGTACACGCGCAGTAACTCACAACACTCAAGTCACAAGTGAAGTGACAGATTTCCTTGAAGGAGCTTTATACAGGAGTAAGCGATGGGCAGTGGCATTGTAATTAATAACTAGCACAGTTTCACTTAGCATAGAAATTAACCTGATATGTTTTTATGAAGAGGTGAGTAGGAGCCTGGATAGACGCAGTCCCTCATAGACATCTAATGGCTCTTTCACATAGGTGGCATCAGAGGCGTAACTTGACGCTCCTGAGCCCCGATGCAAAACTTGTAACAGGGCCCCCAACTATAATGCTTTACTCATAGTACTGGGTTCCCTATATGGAGAAGAGAGGCCTTATGGGCCCCCTAAGGCTCCTGGGCCCGGGTACAACCGCATCCCCTGCATCCTCTATAATTACGCCTCTGGGTGGCATTAACCTGCAGGAAGCACCGCAAGCCGCTGTAAATTCTGCACCAAAATCCGTAGACTACCTATAGATTTTGATGCAATCAAATGAGCAGTTAGACCTGCGTATTTTGGTGTGGAATTCTGTAGCTCAGTGTCTTGCGGTGCATCCTAGTGGAATAATTCCTCCTGTATGAAATATCACTAATAGATAAAATAAGGTCTAAAGGCTTAAAAAGTATCCTTTGTTAATATCCAGAAAGTTGTGGTCAATGATTCCTACTCAGAATGCTTACCATTTATGAGTGCTGGGTCCTCTATTGTGTTACTTATTAATAACTAGCTGATATATCCGGCTTCGCCCGAGTTAATTTGGTACTGGTGTTTATCTGGTGTTCACACGGAAATCTTATGAAGTCGTGGTTACTTTAGAGATACCGGAAAAGCATATGTTCACCATTTTGCGTAGTTCTCTGTGTTACCCAGGAAACACCACGGGAGGTAACCATGCAACGTTTCCTTTATATAAAATGACATCAGGAAGTGAGAGAATTAGATTCCATACGTAAAATGTGGACGCTAATTCTTTTGCGCTTAGAATTGAATAATCGAGTTGGGACCCATTAGCTTTTCCTATTTATGACATAATCAATGCTCGTGCCAAATTTCACGTTTCTATGACACTGGAAAGTGAGAAAAATACATTCCGTACGTACAATTTTTGCGCTAATTCTTTTGCGCATAGAATTGAATAATCGAGTTGGGACCCATTAGCTTTTCCTATTTATGACAAAATCAATGCCCGTGCCAAATTTTAAGTTTCTATGTGAGAAAATTACATTCCGTACGTAAAATTTGGACGCTCATTCTTTTGCGCATAGAATCGAATAATCGAGTTGGGACCCATTGGCTTTTCCTATTTATGACATAATCAATGCTCGTGCCAAATTTCACGTTTCTATGACACTGGAAAGTGCGAAAAATACATTCCGTATGTAAAATGTTGACGCTAATTCTTTTGCGCATAGAATTGAATAATCGAGTTAGGACCCATTAGTTTTTCCCATATATGACATAATCAATTCCCCTGCCAAATTTTAAGTTTCTATGTGAGAAAATTGGATTCCGTACGTAAAATTTGGACGCTAATTCTTTTGCGCATAGAATTGAATAATCGAGTTGGGACCCATTAGCTTTTCCTATTTATCACATAATCAATGCCCGTGCCTAATTTCGAGTTTCTATGACATTGGGAAGTGAAAGAATTAGATTCCGTACGTAAAATTTTGACGCTAATTCTTTTGCGCATAGAATTGAATAATCAAGTTGGGACCCGTTAACTTTTCCTATTTATGACATATTCAATGCCCGTGCCAAGTTTTAAGTTTCTATGACATTGGGAAGTGAGAGATTTAGATTATGTATGTTAAATTTCGACGCCAATTCTTTTGCGCTAGAATTGAATAATCGAGTTGGGACCCAATTACTTTTCCTATTTTGGAGATAATCTATGCTCGTGCCAAAATTCATGTTTCTACGACATCGGGAAGTTGGAGAACTTTTGGCGAGTCAGTCAGTCAGTGAGTGAGTCAGTGAGTCAGTGAGGGCTTTCAGCTTTATATATATAGACTAGCTGATATACCCGGCTTCGCCCGAGTTAATTTGGTACTGGTGTTTATCTGGTGTTCACACGGAAAATCTTACGAAGTCGTGGTTACTTTAGAGATACTGAAGAAAAACATATGTTCACCATTTTGCATAGTTCTCTGCGTTACCCAGGAAACACCATGAGGAGGTAACCATGTGACGTTTCCTTTATATAAAATGACATCAGGAAGTGAGAGAATTAGATTACGTACATAAAATTTGGACACTAATTCTTTTGCGCTTAGAACTGAATAATCGAGTTGGGACCCATTAACTTTTCATATTTATGACACAATCAATGCTTGTGTCAAATTTCATGTTTTTATGACATTGGGAAGTGAGAGATTTAGATTATCTACGTAAAATTTGGACGCTAATTCTTTTGTGCATAGAATTGAATAATGGTGTTGGGACCCATTAGCTTTTCCTGTTTATGACATAATCAATGCTCGTGCCAAATTTCCCGTTTCTATGACACCGGAAAGTGAAAAAATTACATTCCGCACGTAAAATTTTGATGCCAATTCTTTTGCGCTAAAATTGAATAATCGAGTTGGGACCCATTAGCTTTTCCTATTTATGACATAATCAATGCTTTTGCCAAATTTCACATTTCTATGACACCGGAAAGTGAAAAAATTACATTCCGTACGTAAAATTTGGACGCTAATTCTTTTGCGCATAGAATTGAATAATGGAGTTGGGACCCATTAGCTTTTCCTATTTATGACATAATCAATGCTCGTGCCAAATTTCCTGTTTGTATAACACCGGAAAGTGAAAAAATTACCTTCTGCACGTAAAATTTCTACGCCAATTCTTTTGTGCTAGAATTGAATAATCGAGTTGGGACCCATTAGCTTTTCCTATTTATGACATAATCAATGCCTGTGCCAAATTTCACGTTTCTAAGCCCCCGGAAAGTGAAAAAATTACATTCCACACGTAAAATTTTGATGCCAATTCTTTTGCGCTAGAATTGAATAATCGAGTTGGGACCCATTAGCTTTTCCTATGTATGACATAATCAATGCTTGTACCAAATTTCCCGTTTCTATGACACCGGAAAGTGAAAAAATTACATTCCGTACGTAAAATTTTGACGCCAATTCTTTTGCGCTAGAATTGAATAATCGAGTTGGGACCCATTAGCTTTTCCTATATATGACATAATCAATGCTCGTGCCAAATTACACGTTTCTATGACCTTGGAAAGTGAAAAAATTACATTCCGCACGTAAAATTTGGACGCTAATTCTTTTGCGCATAGAATTGAATAATGGAGTTGGGACCCATTAGCTTTTCTTATTTATGACATAATCAATGCTCGTGCCAAATTTCCTGTTTCTATGACACCGGAAAGGGAAGAAACTACATTCCGTACGTAAAATTTGGACGCTAATTCTTTTGCGCATAGAATTGAATAATTGAGTTGGGACCCATTAACTTTTCATATTTATGACATAATCAATGCTCGTGCCAAATTTCATGTTTTTATGACATTGAGAAGTGAGAGATTTAGATTATCTACGTAAAATTTGGACGCTAATTCTTTTGCGCATAGAATTGAATAATGGTGTTGGGACCCATTAGCTTTTCCTGTTTATGACATAATCAATGCTCGTGCCAAATTTCCCGTTTCTATGACACCGGAAAGTGAAAAAAATACATTCCGCACGTAAAATTTTGACGCCAATTCTTTTGCGCTAGAATTGAATAATCGAGTTGGGACCCATTAGCGTTTCCTATTTATGACATAATCAATGCTTTTGCCAAATTTCACGTTTCTATGACACCGGAAAGTGAAAAAATTACCTTCTGCCCGTAAAATTTCTACGCCAATTCTTTTGCGCTAGAATTGAATAATCGAGTTGGGACCCATTAGCTTTTCCTATTTATGACATAATCAATGCCTGTGCCAAATTTCATGTTTCTAAGACACCGGAAAGTGAAAAAATTACATTCCGCACGTAAAATTTTGACGCCAATTCTTTTGCGCTAGAATTGAATAATCGAGTTGCTACCCATTAGCTTTTCCTATGTATGACATAATCAATGCTTGTGCCAAATTTCCCGTTTCTATGACACCGGAAAGTGAAAAAATTACATTCCGCACGTAAAATTTGGACGCTAATTCTTTTGCGCTAGAATTGAATAATCGAGTTGGGACCCATTAGCTTTTCCTATGTATGACATAATCAATGCTCGTGCCAAATTTCCCGTTTCTATGACACCGGAAAGTGAAAAAATTACATTCCGTACGTAAAATTTGGACACTAATTCTTTTGCGCATAGAATTGAATAATGGAGTTGGGACCCATTAGCTTTTCTTATTTATGACATAATCAATGCTCGTGCCAAATTTCCTGTTTCTATGACACCGGAAAGGGAAGAAACTACATTCCGTACGTAAAATTTGGACGCTAATTCTTTTGCGCATAGAATTGAATAATTGAGTTGGGACCCATTAGCTTTTCCTATTTATGACATAATCAATGCTCGTGCCAAATTTCCCATTTCTATGACACCGGAAAGTGAAAAAATTACATTCCGCACGTAAAATTTTGACGCCAATTCTCTTGTGCATAGAATTGAATAATCGAGTTGGGAACTATGAACTTTTCCTATTTATGACATAATCAATGCTTGTGCCAAATTTCATGTTTCTATGACACCGGAAAGTGAGAAAATTAGATTCCGTACGTAAAATTTGGACGCTAATTCTTTTGCGCATAGAATTGAATAATCGAGTTGGGACCGATTAGCTTTTCCTATTTATGTCATAATCAATGCCCGTGCCAAATTTTAAGTTTCTATGACATTGGGAAGTGACAGATTTAGATTATGTACGTAAAATTTCGACGCCAATTCTTTTGCGCTAGAATTGAATAATCGAGTTGGGACCCAATTACTTTTCCTATTTTGGAGATAATCTATGCTCGTGCCAAAATTCATGTTTCTACGATATCGGGAAGTTGGAGAATTTTTGGCGAGTCAGTCAGTCAGTCAGTCAGTCAGTGAGTCAGTCAGTGAGTCAGTCAGTCAATCAGTCAGTGAGTCAGTCAGTGAGTCAGTCAGTGAGTCAGTGAGTCAGTGAGTCAGTGAGTCAGTCAGTCAGTCAGTGAGTCAGTCAGTGAGTCAGTCAGTGAGTCAGTCAGTCAGTCAGTGAGTCAGTCAGTGAGTCAGTCAGTCAGTGAGTCAGTGAGTCAGTGAGGGCTTTCAGCTTTATATATATAGATATAGAATATTTCATTATTAGCACTGTTTCTATTTTTGTAGATGACAAGTTAAAGTATTTAAACTGGCTGTATTGTAGGATTTGGAACAGGCGCATGAAGATAGTTGTACCTTTAGTTTTTCCTTCAACTGCTCCAATATGAAAATATCCAGGTTGCCGTGCTTCCAAAAGCGCCTAAGTAATTTTTCTTAGCTTGGAGCCCTGACTGTTTGGGCAACCATGTGACAAATACGGTTCAATATGGATACATGTAAAATTATGTATGTGGGTATTAATAAGCTGCATGTATCATATGTGTTAGGGACTTTTTACATGGGATGGAATATTCCATAACGCTGTTGTGGAATATGTCTTCTCTGAATTCCGCACCAGAATCTACACGGTTAGTTGCGGATTTTGATGCGGAATTGCTGGCAGGATTCTGCTATTTTCAATTCCGCATGTTAGCCATGCGTATTTTGGTGCTTAAAGGGGTTGTCCCGCGCCGAAATCAAAATTTTTTTTTTCAATAGACCCCTGCATTATGCACTTTTAAAAAGAATGCATTTGTTAGTTTTTTAAAATAACATTTCGCTTAGCTGCATCCCCGTTCTGCAGCTTTGAAGATTTCTTCTTTTAAAGATGGCGCCGCTGGTCGTCTCCCACGGTGCACCGCGGGTCTTCTCCCATGGTGCACCGTGGATTTTCTTCTCCTGTCTTGCGTTCCACTGCCGATTACAACCACTTAATTGGCTGATCGGCACCACATGACGGAGGCAGAGCTATGATGACGCGGAGAAGAGGGAGGAGCCAGGACGCAGCTCGTGAGCATGGAGGGAGACAGAAGAGGATTCCTCTGTGAGCAAGCGCGACTGTTCGTGCGACCAGAGAAGAGGCTTCATCATCGCCATGGAGACGGGGACGCCAGCGCCGGAGGGGGTAAGTGTATTACTTCTGTATGGCCAATATTTAATGCACGATGTATATTACAAAGTGCATTAATATGGCCATACAGAAGTGCTTAACCCCACTTGCTGTCGCGGGACAACCCCTTTAATATTCTGTCTGGTATGAAAGCTCTCTTAGGCTGGCTTCATACAGGCGTATTTGCGGTACTCCATACAGGCGTATACGCGGTACTCGTCTCGATTAAACGAGCACTGACCATTGAATTCAATGGAGCCGGTAATACAGCCGGCTCCATAGAAAGCAATGGGCTGCCGGCGATCGCGGGATGAATTGTCGGGAAGGGCTTAAATATATAAGCCCTTCCCTGCAATTCATCCAGAAATGTGTAAAAATAAAAAAAAATATATATACTCACCTGGTCCCGGCAGACGGAGTTCAGCGCGGCCGGCTGCAGTCCTCCTGAACTGCTCTGAACAGCTGTGAGCAGTATTCAGCACCCGGGGATTTAAAATCCCCGCCTGCTGAATGAGCTGCCTCTGATTGGTCACAGCCTGACCAATCAGAGGCAGATCTCACTCACACCCATTCATGAATTCATGAATGGGTGAGTGAGTGCTGCCCCTGATTGGCTGTATTGCCGGCTCCATTGAATTCAATGGGCTAACATCGTTCTGCCGGGACAAGGTGAGTATATATATTTTTTATTTTTACACATTTCTGGATGAATTGCAGGGAAGGGCTTATATATTTAAGCCCTTCCCGACAATTCATCCCGCGATCGCCGGCAGCCCATTGCTTTCTATGGAGCCGGCTGCACTGAAAGCACTGGCCCTTTAACAAATAATGCAGGAGAAATCATAGAAGATGATGGAGGGAAGGCAAATTTATTAAATAGTTTTTTTATAATGTATTGCCTAATGAAAATGAAATGCCACACGAGATGCAGGGGAATAAAACGAACCCCCCAATAAATATTGCATGCCTAACACAGGAGGAAGTGCAGAGTCAGTTAAAGAGGATCAAAATCGATAAATCGCCGGGCCAAAAGGAATACACCCAAGGGTTCTAAGGGAACTAAGTGACGTGATAGCTAGACTGCTATTTCTTATATTTATGGACATCGGGGTTCTTCTAATGGATTGGTGCATTGCCAACGTGGTTCTAATATACAAAAAGGGGGTCTAAAAGAGAGACTGATACCTAAAGGCCCCTAAGTCCCACTTCAATAATTGGAAAAATATTCAAGGGGTTTCTGAGAGATGCAATCCTGGAATATCTCAGGGAAAACATCGGCATTACTCCTCATTAGCATGGGTTCATGAGGGGTCGATCATGTCAGACAAATTTGATCAGCTTCTACAATGAAATAAACTCTAGGCTGGACCTGGGAGAGTCTATTGATATCGTATATCTGGTTTTCTCTAAAGCATTTGACACCGTGCTGCATAATAGGTTGATATATAAATGAGACAGCTCGGATTGGGCGAAAACGTGTGCATCTGGGTAAGGAACTGGCTCAGAGATAGAAAGCAGAGGGTAGTAAAAAATGGTTTATACTCTGAAGCAGGTGTTTCAGGCATTGTATGGGGGTGGGGGCTTTCTTGACTGGATTGCTGCAGGCTCATACTCTGGGTCACCGTTGCCAGTGGGATGCCACAAGGTTCAGTATTAGGCCGCATTCTGTTCAAAATATTTATCAACTAGCTTACCCGTCGCGCGTTGCTGCGAAGACAGACAGACATACATTCATTCGTTTTTATATGTCTAGATAACAACCAATCACAGCGCAGCTTTCATGTTACCTCAGTGGTATAATATCTAACAACCAATCACAGCGCAGCTTTCATGTTACCTCAGCAGTAAGAGAAATAACAACCAATCACAGCGCAACTTTTATTCTGCCTCAGCAATATAAAAAATAGCAACCAATCACAGCACAGCTTTAATGTTACCTCTGCGGTATTATATATAGCAACCAATCACAGCGCAGCTTTCATGCAACCTCAGTAATATAAGAAGTAGCCACCAATCACAGCGCAGCTTTCATGTTACCTCTGCGGTATTATATATAGCAACCAATCACAGCGCAGCTTTCATGTTACCTCAGTGCTATAATATATAACAACGAATCGCAGCACAGCTTTCATGCAACCTCAGTAGTATAAGAAGTAGCCACCAATCACAGCACAGCTTTCATGTTACCTCAGCGGTATAATATATAGCAACCAATCACAGCACAGCTTTCATGTTACCTCAGCAGTATAAGAAATAGCAACCAATCACAGCACAGCTTTCATTTTACCTCAGCATTCTCAATATCCAGCAATTGTCTTGCGAAACGTTCGGCGGATGCATCATTTTCTGGTTGAACACGCATCCCGTTGCTCGTAATGCCTTTTGTTTTCGTGCTTGATATGGAAATCAAACGATCTTTGTCTGGGGGGCATAACTGTCGACGATGCTCGTACGCGCGCCACCTATCGTAGGATAGTTGTACTATGCCTATAATCTTCCCAGGAGTGTACTCAACAACTTCCCAAAGTTTCATGGCGATTGGATGAATGGTGTAGTAATGCATAAAGGACAGACAGACAGACAGACATACATTCATTTATATATATCAGGAATTGAGAGAATTAGATTCTGTACGTAAAATTTGGACGCTAATTGTTTTGCACTTAGAATTGAATAATCGACTTGGGACCCATTAACTTTTCCTATTTATGACATATTCAAGGCTCGTGCCAAATTTCAAGTTTTTATGATATCGGAAAGTGAGAGAATTGGTGGCAATGATGGAAATCGAACGATCTACGTGGGGGGCATAACTGTCGACGCTCGCACGCGCGCCATTTATTATAGGATAGATGTACTATGCCAGGAATCTTCCCAGGAGTGTACCCAACAACTTCCCAAAGTTTCATGGCGATCGGATGAATGGTGTAGTAGCGCATAAAGGACAAACAAACAAACAGACATACATTCAATTTTATATATATAGATGACCTGATAGAGGAACTGCATAGTAAAATATCAATATTTGCAGATGGTACAAAATTATACAAGATATTAATACAACGGAAGACAATGTGCAGCTACAAAAAGACATGTTTTTTTTGCCTTCCTCTGGACATACAAGGGGTAGGTTAAAACAGGCTGAACTAGATGGACATTGTCTTCATTCAGCCTAACATACTATGTTAATATGTTATCTGATGACCTCTTCCGAGATTTGATGGAGACGGCTTTTTGCCTCCTGACTCCAGTCTGCTGTAGCCATTTGCAACTTGTGTACTTTCCAGGTTCTCTGTTACCTACTCTCACCCTCGATCTTTGCTCCTGTTTGGTATGACCCGTTCTGGTGTTAGGATCAAGTCAGGGTTAGTCAGAGTGCAGGTTCCAGCTCAGGGCCATTCTTGTCAGGATGATGACCCTGCTTTCTGTTAGGCAGGGATTTCATATTCCTCACCAGTGCAGGGCTAGCTCAGTCCTAGTTTCCACCTCGTACCAAGCTACACGCTGAAGAGTGAGTATCCGGTCTCTGGGTCAGCTGTCAGTTTCACCTAGTAGTTTTCCTACCCAGAGTGATGATGCAGTGCTTCCACACGTGACTACATAGCAAGAATATATCTCCAGTTGCAGTGCAGCTGAAGCCAGGGGCACAACCAGTGTCCTTTAAACGATACCGCCTACCTTCTGCTACCTGCCAGGGCATCACACTGCATCTGGAAAATTTTCTGAAGTACGGTATCCTGAAGAGATGCCAGTCACCCTGGAACACCCCTCTCCAGCCTGTAAAGAAACCTAGAAGAACAGAGTATCACCCGGTCCAGGATCTCAAAGCAGTGAATCAAGCTGTGGTTACTTTGCATCAAACAGTGCCCAACCGGCTGTACACACTGCTTGGACTGATACCAGGAGAAGCTACTCACTTTACTGCGTTGAATTTGAAAGATGCTTTCTTCACCGTCAGGCTGACAAAGGATGGTCGGCTTATCTTTGCCTTCTAATGGGAAGACCCAAGAACTGGAGAAAGGTACGGTTTGCCCCAAGGGCTCAAGAACTCACCGCACTCTTCGGAGAAGCTCTTGCTATTGACCTAAGAAGAATTCCTAGCCAAGCAATGCATTTCTACAGTATGTGGATGACCTCCTAATAACTGAATCTACCTCTGAATGAAGTCTGCAGAATACTTAGACAGTGCTTTTTCATCTATGAAGCCAGATACAAAGTTTCACAGAAGAAGTCACAGATCTGCCAACAAACTGTCAAGTACCTGGGATTACATATCTCACAAGAGAAGGTACAACTAGGAGTTGAAATAAAGTAGGCTGTCTATCTCTGTACCAACCACCAGAAGAAAAAGTCAGAGAATTCCTTGGAGTTACCAGATTCTGCAAAATACGGATACCTGGCCTTGCTAAAATGGCTAAACCCCTTTATGAAGTCACAAAGGGAGGTGTAGATGCCCCCTTCTGCTGGAAGCAGGAACATACAAGGGCCTATGACAACATCAAGCAAGCTCTTCTAAAAGCACCCTCACTGACCTTACTTAATCTAGAGAAACCACTTATTCTGTATGTTCATGAGAACAAGAGACTGGTGATCAACGTTCTTACCCAGATGATTGGATCATGGCATCAACCTGTTGCCTATCTTTCCAAGCAACTTGATAATGCAGCCATGGGATGGCCTCCGTGCCTGAGAAGACTGGCAGCAACAGTGACCTTGTTTATGGAAGCTGACAAGCTAACCCTGGGTAAAGATCATACAGTATGGATGCCACCTTCTGTCCTAACTCTAATGGACGTCAAAGGTCACCCCTGGCTGACAAATATTTGCATGACCAAGTACCAAGGCCTCCTATGTGAAAACCCAAGACTGAAGTTGGAAGCGTGTAGTACTCTAAACCCAACAGCTCTGTTGCCCACCAGAACTGAAACCCCTGACTATAACTGCTGGGAGGTGATGGATGATGACTTCAGCAGCCACCCTAATCTACGAGATACATCGCTTGAAGCTCCTGATGTTGAATAGTACACAGCTGGTAGCAGCTTCATGTTAAATATGTTGAATATGCAGTGGTCACCCTACAGACTTCTACAAAAACAGAACCGCTGCCCAAAGGAAATTAAGCTCAAAAAGCAGAACTTATTGCACTTATCAGAGACCTACAGCTGGCAGCTGGGGTGAAAAGTCAATATCTTCACTGAATCAAAGTATGCCTTCCTCACACTCCATATAAAGGGGGCCTTGAAAAAAGAAAAAAGTCTGATCCATTCAGCGGGTCAAGAAGTGAAGCACGCTCCTCTCATTCTGAAACTGTCAGAAAAGGTGTGAGTCATTCACTGCAAAGTAAAACAGAAAGGAGAGTCACTCGTTGCACAGGGAAACAGAGAGGCAGATGCTGATGCCAAGCAAGTAGCCACTCTGCAAAATGTTGAAAGTTCTGTCAAAGCTACAAGCCTTTTTTCCTGTTCCCCTCAGCAACTGGAACCCCTGCTACAATCGAGGTGAACAGGAGTGACTAAAGACAGAAGATGGAAAATATACACTTGAGGGCTGGTTCATCCTCTCAAATGGAAGAAGTGTGGTCTCAATAGCACTAGCAACGGAAATCATCAAGAAAGTATATGAGGACATGCTATGGGTCCACCACTATGGAAGATCTAATCCAAGATGCGCTGTACATTCCAAGATTTACCAGGCGAGCACCAGAAAACGTGTCATTTACGCTGAAAATAGGCCCAGACAAAAGACTTTTGAAGACTCCAGGGATACACTCTTATGGAGCTACTCTCTTCCAAGATGTACTAGTGGACTTTACTCAAATGCCTGCAGCTGATGGATGGAAGTATCTCCTGGTCTTTGTCTGCACTTACACAGAATGGGTGGAGGCCTACCCTACTAGGACTGAAAAATTGACTGAAGTGGCCAGAACACTACTGAGGGACATAATTCCAAGACATGGCCTACTGGTGCGGATTTGGTCATACAACGGACTAGCCTTTGCTGCAGAGATCATACAAGAGCTGGCCAGTTGCCTCATGATCAGATGGAAATTGTACTTTGCACGCAGACCTCAGAGCTCAGGAAAGGCTGAGTACATGAACTGGACTTTAAAACTTGCCTTAGAGAAGCTCTGTCAGGAGACTCATCTAAAATGATCACAGGTCCTACCCATTGCTCTGCTCAGAATCAGATCTGCCCCCACCAAAATAACTGGTTATTCCCCTCTAAAGATGATGTAGGGTAGGCCTAGACAAGTAGTGTTGGGGATTAGAGCAGAGAACAAGATAGTGGGAGAGGTGATAAATCACCAACAGATGCTTGCCCTGGGTAAGACCATGGCAACCATCGCCAAAAGAGCAGGAGAAAGGTTACCTACTTGTTTGACAATTGTTGTGCAAACATTACCTATATGTCTGGATACTGCTGTGTACTTTTTTTTCTTCCAGGGAAAAAAGTCTGTGTGGAAGATTGGCACCAGAGGCCTCATAAACCTAGGTGGAAGGGTCCATTCACCGTTATCTCGTCTACTCCGACTACTATTAAAGTTGCTAAGATGGGACCTTGAATCCACCAGACCAATGTCAAAGTGGCCTACACTGACCGTGCCTGGTTACCACACCCGACAGATCCCCTGAAGCTCACCTTAAAAACCTCTAGAAGTGCCTTGGATGAGACAGGAACCTTGCCCCCTCCTGAAAGCCCAGGAGGCACCAGCTGACAGTGTTTTCTTCACAGATACAGTGTTTTTCCCTCAAACACCTAGGAGAGGGGAGAGCTACAGCTGCAAGACAACAAGAAGAATGAAGAACCTACTAAAAACTGTTTTGGGGGTGGTGGGAGTACGCTATACAGGAAATTTGGACTTGTGTCAATAATTGTGATAAATGTGTACAAGAAGTTAGAATAGGTACATGCATCACAGGAAGATTAGTGTACCATACTTACTACATGGGTAAGGGGAGACAAGTAGGGGGTTGCACATACAATAAGACCACCTACTACATGTGTGAACATGGTTTTCAGATCATATACTATAATCCAGAATATTTTCCCTCTAAAACATGGATAGAGACTAATGGAGTATGGGATACACAGGCTACACTTAAGTCTATGGGGGCACAAACCCCTAAATTATGATGAAAGGCTATAAGCCAGTGATAGCTAATAAAGTGAGGGAAATGTGGTACGAGGACATAGAAAAATTAATGTACTTTAACTGCTATTGCCTTCTGTTATCAGCCAGAGACCTGGAGTATATTGTAAGTCTTCTCTGCTCACATTGTTACATACATAGTAACATAGTTTGTAAGGCCGAATGAAGACAATGTCCATCTAGTCCAGCCTGTTTATCCTCCTGTGTTGTTGATCCAGAGGAAGGCAAAAAACCCCAAGAGCAGAAGCCAATTGGCCCTTTTGGGGGAAAAATTCCTTCCCGACTCCCTAATGGCAATGAGACTAATCCCTGGATCAACCCCTAAGGGCTCCCACCCACTGGCGATATTTTCTCCACTGCGATTCTAAAGTTAAAGTCTCGCACCGCAGTGCGAGAAAAAAATCGTCATGACGCCGGGATATCGGCATCACGCCGACATATCGCCAGCCTTTTCAATGGGGCCAGCGGCAGCAGCGCTAGCCCCATTGAAAAGAGATGGCAGAAGTCCCCGGCATTCTATTCCATTGCTTTCAATGGGATCGGCACTGCTGCCGATCCCATTGAAAGCACTGCTTTCTGCCAAGCCCCGCAGAATGATTATCGGGGAAGGGCTTGAAATATAAGCCCTTCCCCGATAATCATCAATAAGTGGTGAAAAAATTAAAAAATGTATTACTCACCTCTCCTGCGCTCAGCCGCGTCCTCCTGCTGGCTCCCCAGCACTGCTATGAAGCTCTTTCAGCAGTCGGGGATTTAAAAATCCCCGCCTCCTGAAAGGGCTGTGCAGATTGGCTGAGGGCTCAGCCAATAGCAGCTACTGCTTAGCTATTGGCTGAGCGCTCAGCCAATCACACATAACCCTTAGCTATTCATTCATGAATAGCTATATCTTAGCTATTCATGAATAGCTGTGGCAGAAGTCCGCGGCATTCTCCTTATGCTTTTAATGGGGCTAGCGCTGCTGTCGCTGGCCCCATTGAAACCACTTGCGATATGCCGGTTCTATACCGGCCTCTTTCTTGCACTGCGGTGCAAGATTTTTCTCGTGCTCTCGCAGCGCAAGAAAGGAAATATCGCCAGTGGGTGGGAGCCCTAATAGTTCCTACCTGCTGTGTACCCAGATTAACAGTTAACCAAAGATTTATATCCTGTAATATACTTCCACTCTAGAAAGACATCAAGTCCCCTTTTAAACTCCTCTATGGATTTTGCCATCACCACATCCTCAGGCGGAGAGATCCGCAGTCTAACTGCTCTTACAGTAAAGAACACCTTTCTGTGTTGGTGATGATACCTTCTTTCCTCTAAACGTAGCGGATGCCCTCTCGTTACTGTTGCAGTCCTGGGTATAAACAGATCATGGGAGAGATCCTTGTATTGTCCCCTTATGTATTGATACATAATTATTTGATCACCCCTTAGCTGTCTTTTTTCTAGAGTAAATAATCCCAATTTGGATAGCCTCTCTGGGTATTCCAGTCCCGTCATTCCATGTATTAGTTTACTTGCCCTTCTTTGAACCCCCTCCAGCACTGTAACATCTTTCCTGAGCACCGGTGACCAGAACTGTGCGCAGTATTCCATGTGAGGCCTGACAAGTGCCTTATATAGTGGAAGAATAATGTTCTTATCCTTCGCCCCTATACCTCTTTTAATGCACCCCAAGACTTTATTAGGTTTTGCAGCAGCTGACTGGCATCGGTTACTCCAGTTTAGTCTACAATCCACTAGTACCCCTAGGTCTTTTTCCATCTCACTTTTCCCTAGCTGTACCCCATTTAGTGTATATTGGTGACATCCATTTCTCCTGCACATGTGCATAACCTTACATTTATCAACATTGAACTTCATTTGCCATTTTTCTGCCCAAGCCCCCAGCTTATCTAGGTCCGTTTGTGGCCATACATTGTCCTCTGTTGCATTGATTATATTGTATAATTTTGTGTCATCTGCAAATATTGATATTTTACTGTGCAGCCCCTCTATCTAGTCGTTGATAAATATATTGAACCCTGTGGCACCCCGCTAGCAACGGTGGCCCAATCAGAGTACGAACCATTTATTACCACTCTTTGCTTTCTATCATTGAGCCAATTCTTTACCCAGATACACACGTCATCGCCCAGTCCGAGCGGTCTCATTTTATATATTAGCCTATTATGCGGCACATTGTCAAATGGTGTAGAGAAGTCCAGATATACGAGATCAATAGACTCTCCAGGTCCAGCCTAGAGCTTACTTCATCGTAGAAGCTGATCAGATTGGTCTGACATGATCGACCCTTCATGAACCCATGCTGGTAAGGAGTTATTCCGTTGTTCTCCTTGAGATACTCTTTGATGGCGTCCCTCAGAAACCCCTCAAATATTTTTCCTGTTACTGTAGTGAGACTTACCGGTCTGTAGTTACCAGGCTCACTTTTGTTCCCCTTTTTGTAAATTGGAACCACCTTGGCAATGCGCCAATCCAATGGTACAACCCCGGTCTTCATAGTATCCACAAATATTAGATATAGCGGCCTAGCTATCACATCACTTAGGTCCTTTAGTACCCTTGGATGTATTCCATCTGGGCCTGGCGATTTATCGATTTTAATCTTCTTTAACCGGTTCCGCACTTCCTCCTGCGTTAGGTATGAGATTTTTTGTGAGGGGTTCATTTTATTCCCCTGCACATCGTGTGGCATTTCCTTTTCGTTTGTGAAAACGCTTGAAAAGAAACTATTTAATAGATTTGCCTTCCCTCCATGATCTTCAATGATTTCTCCTGCATTATTTGTTAAAAGGGCCAGTGCTCTTGGTGAAGATCCTTTTGCTGTTAATATAGTTGAAAAATAGTTTCGGGTTGTTTTTGCTCTCTTTGGCGATCAGTCATTCTGCCTCTTCCTTAGCAATTTTAATCTTATCTTTGCATATTTTGTTTTTTCCCTGTACGATTTTAGTGCTTCTTCGCTGCCTTCTTGCTTTAGTAGTTTGAATGCTTTGTTTTTTTCATTTATTGCTTCTTTTACCGTCTTGTTGTGCCACATTGGTTTCCCTTTACTTGAAGTACTTTTATTTTTAAAGGGAATGAACTGCTTACATGAGGTGATTAGGATCCTTTTAAACTTTTCCCATTTGTCCTTTGTACTGATATTTTTGAGGATGTTGTCCCATTTAATGTTACCGATAGTAGTTCTAAGCTGATCATATTTTGCTTTACTAAAGTTTAGTTTATTTGTCGCTCCCTGAAAAGGCTTCTTATTGAATGACAGCTGAAAGTTGATTATATTGTGGTCACTGTTCCCCAAGTGCCCCTCAACCTGTACCCCCTTTATTCTGTCCGGTTTGTTAGTTAGTGCTAAGTCCAGAATGGCCCTCTCTCTTGTTGGTTCTTGCACAAGTTGGGTAAGGTAGTTACCTTTAATTGTTCTCAAGAACTTATCACCCCTATGAGATTTGCAGGTTTCGTTTTCCCATATTATATCTGGATAATTAAAGTCCCCCATGATAATTACTTCGTTGCGGTTTGACACCTCTTCTATCTGCCTTAGTAGTAAGGTTTCAGTTTCTTCTGTTGCTTTTGGTGTTCTATAGAAAACCCCTATCATGATTTTGTTATTTTTTTCTCCCTGTATTTCTAGCCATAGAGATTCCACATGTTCATCTCCTACTCCTATATGTTCCCGTAGTCTCGGCTTTAAGTATGATTTAACGTACAGACATTCCCCTCCCCCTTTCAGGTTCCCACGGTCTCTTCTGAAGCGATTGTAAGCCTGTAAATTCGCCGCCCAATCGCACTTATCATCAAGCCATGTTCCGTTATTCCAATTATATCATAGTTTTCATCGGCCATTCTCTCTTTAAGCTCACCCACTTTACCGATCAGACTTCTTGCATTCGTGGTCATACAATTTATACAGTTTTTTTTGTTTTTTAAATTTTTTTTGTTGCTATTCGTACTATTGGCTGATCTGACAGTTCTAACAGTACTAACCCCACCCCCTGCTCGACCCCCGTTCCCATTGCTTAGACCCAGGTCGCTAGCTACACTGACTACCCCACTATTTCTCTTTTTGCCCTCCCCCCCCAGTCCCTAGTTTAAACACTCCTCCAGCCTTCTAGCCATCTTCTCCCCAAGCACAGCCATACCCTCCCCATTAAGATGCAGCCCGGCCCTACGGTAGAGCCTGTAGCCGACAGCAAAGTCAGCCCAGTTCTCCAGGAACCCAAATCCCTCCTTCTTACACGAACTCAGGAGCCACTTGTTTACCTCCCTAAGATCATGCTGCCTTTCTAGTGTGGCTTTAGGTGCAGGTAGTATTTCCAAGAAAACTACTCTGGAGGTCCTCGCCCTAAGCTTGGATCCAAAGTCCCTGAAATCATTTTTGAGGGCCTTCCATTGACCTCTAACTTGTTTATTGGTGCCAACGTGCACCAGTAATCTGTCAATCCGATCCGCGATGTGTCAAACTCGAGCGCCAGGAAGACAACACACCGTTCAACGATCCCGGTCTTTATGGCAGATTGCCCTCTCTGTCCCCCTTATAATTGAGTCCCCCACCACTATGACATGTCTAGCCTGCCCTGCACTCCCCGTCCCTGTCTCACTGGAGCAGTCATCTCCCTGGTGTTCAAAGGGCATGTCGTGCTGCAGCGGTGTTGGCTTGTTAATGGCATCCCCCTCATCTGCCAACGTTGCAGCCTTGTTGGATTGTGCCAGTTCAGGACTAGCCTTCCTTGTTCTCTTCCCTCTACGCCTCCTTCTATCTGTCACCCAGCTAACTGCCTGCTCCACCTGCTCTTCCATACTATCATCTGTTCCTGCCTCTACCCCAGCGATTGCCTGCTCAGTGAGCACCAAACTCCTTTCCATGTTGTCAATGGCTCTCAGTGTTGCCAGTTGCCCATTTAGATCCAGGATTTGGGCTTCTAAATGTGCCACGTGCACGCATCTTGTGCAACAGTATGAACCCTCGATCGGCTGATCAAGGAATGTATACATTACACAAGTAGCGCACTGGATGACATTGGCAGTCATGGAGTTCATCCTAATGGGGATCTACAATTTACTTGTGGAAGTAGGGAAGATAGACTTGCTCACACTCCGCTCACACGATGCCGTCTCTGCGCAACTGTTCACACGCTGCCGCCTATGCGCAACCGCTCACTCGCTGCCGTCTATGCTCAACCGCTCACTCGCTACCACCTATGCGCAATCGCTCACTCACTTTTATTTTTTCTTTTTCTCTCCCTTTCTCAATCACCCAGTCCTGCTGCAATTACACCTTGCACACAGACACTTACACACTCACACTCTAATACAGTCTAATACCCCTCCCTTAGTCACAGACACACATTTCGACCCACAGGCACACACACTAGATACACAGAAGACACACACTAGGACACACTAGATACACAGAAGACACACACTTAGATTCACACACACACACACACACACACACACACACACACACACACACACACTAGGACACACACAGAAGATACTTATCGACTCCTGTTGCAGCTCCTCCGCAGCTCTGGTAATGTCACCTGCTCTCACCGACGGCCGCACTCTCTGCCCTCCTGCCGCTCTGCTTCTGCCCGCTGGATCTTCAGCGGGCAATCCTCCAGCTGCGCTCCCTCTGACTCCTGGTGGCCTCCGGGTGCCGCTACCGGCTCCTGCACCGCTCCGGTGTCCCCTTCTGCTCCCAGCTCCTGGTTCTGTCTCTGCCTCTGGCGCCTGTTTCTGGGGTCTGATGTCACTTCCTCCCGATTCAGCCAATCGCAGTCAAATGTGTTGTAATTTGATATTAAGATTGCCCATAATGCATTCCAATTCCCTTTGGTATAACACTGTTTTCATCACCATGCATCTGTATGTATGTAGTGGGTATAGGAGATAAGATGAACCAATAAGTGTTAGCTTTTAATAAGCCTGCCCACACTGTATAAGGATGTTAGAATCCTATTTTATAGGCACTCTGGGTAAAAGATGTGAATCGACCAGGGTCTGTGCGCACATAAAATAAAATAACCATTTCCTTAGAAGATCATGAGTTGTCCTATCAAATATCATATTTCACATAGAGTAGCACTCTTCCAACTCTCCATGCAAGAAGGACCAGCCGACAGGATTTTTTCTCAAAGGCCCTGACTGCTTCCTCCATGAATCCGACTTCCGACTCGGTAGCCCAGACATCCATCTGCAGCCATGGTACTGGTATATGTAGAAGCTGACCTCCCCGTTTTCACCACAAAGTTCCTTCACCTAAGATGCTGTCTTTTCTCCTTAGGGAGAGCACCTAGATGCAACACTTAACATGATTTCTCCCTCCAAAGTTATCACAGAGTCACAATCTACTGACTTCCCACCACACTGTGACACCCCATGCTCCAGTAAACCCTCTATCTGCTGCAGAACCCCAATATGAGAAGCATTATTTTTTTGAGACTCACAGCCCCTTCAAAATGGGGAGCTGGCTACCCCAACAAAGAAGTCCACAGGTATTTTTTCCCACTAAAATGGCAGCTGCCTTTTTCACTTCAGCTGAGATGGGAGAAATCTCTCTGGACTCTCTCTGTCACCGGGAGCCGCTGTATGTGGTTCCCGGTCACAATATCTATTGGCTAACAGCGATCATGTAAAAGTAAAAAAAAAATGTAAAAAAAGAGAAAAACGTTTGTTTCATTTCCCCTTATGGATCATATCTGTGAGGGAAGATGAAATTGCGTACCTAAGGGCCACGGATTTACCTTGGCTTCTGCGCACGTGCCTGTTGCAAATATGGTGTGCGCATGCGCAAAAGCCACAGATTGCCAGGGTAATTTAAATTCTCCTGGCTACTAAATGTAGCCGAGAGCCTGGAGATTTCAAGGGGGGGCCACAGTGCGTGGTTCTTGGTCACATGATAGCTGCTATTCAATGGATAACGGTGATCACGTAAACATTTTAAAAAAGCTAAAGTTTCACCTCCCGTCAAGAATCCGATCCATGAGGGGAGGTGAAATTCCTTATCTAAGGACTGCAGCGATGTTTCCTGACAGGATCCTTATCCGTGAGCCTTTCCCCAGCTTCAGCGCATGCACCTGTCACCAAAATGGCAAACGCAAGCCCAGAAGCTGGGGAGGGCCTGGGAAATTTAAAATTTCCTTGCTGAAAGGTAAAGGTAGCCGGGAGCGTAGAGCAGTGACCGAGGTAGTGGTGAGCGGTCTCTGGTCACATGATCACCGATATCGAACGGATAATGGCGATTATGTAAAATTTTAAAGACAGTTGAAGTTTGATGCTCCGTTTGGTTTGGGCCCCATTGTGCATAGAGACATAGGATTAAGGCCACAATGGGTATGTCTCTGTACACAGGACAAATAGGGTATCCATTTTGGGGTGAAAGTCTTCATTCTTATGTGTGCTGTACAAAAAAAACCAGGTTTTAAAATGACAGAATTGCTTAAAAAAAATCGTAATTTTTGTCTTCTGCTTTGCTTAGATTTATTGAAAAACTATGGGGTCAAAATACACAGAACCCCTCTAGATGAATTCACTAAGGGGTCTAGTTTCCAAAATGGGGTAATTTGTGGGAGTTTTATGTCGTTTTGGCTGCTCAAGGGCTCTACAAGTGTGCCATGGGGACTAAAACAACTTCAAGCAAAATGTTGGTTCTGAAACCCACAGGCCACTCCTTTCAGTTTGGGCCCCGTTGTGCAGAGAGACACAAGATTAGGGCCACAATGGGTATGTTTCTGAAAGCGGGACAAACAAGGGGATCCATTTTGGGGTGCAAATTGTCATTTTCATGTGCACTATAAAAAAATTCCTATCTTTAAAATGACATACTTGCAAAAATATGAAATTTTATATTTTTTCCTCTAAATTGCATTAGTTCCTGAAAAAAATGTGGGGTCAAAATACTCCTCAGTAAATACATTAAGGGGTGTATTTTTTTTAAAGATTAATTGATTTATGAGAAATGCAGAAGCCTGTTTGTGGCTTCTGCTTCCCCTTATTTCTGTTACTGTGAAGTGTTAGTCATGTTTAGTGACTACTGTAAGGTTTCTATTTTTCCACTTTTCCTGTAACCTACACTTCTTTTTCTGCTTCCCCATCCGTCTTCCCAATTACTCTTGGCTTTTGTTAGCATCTTGCAGTTTGTATTATGAAAAATATTAGTAAACAAACAAGTGAATCTTAACAAAAATGAAAGAATTCTATTTAATAAATTACATTTGGCAAATTACACCCTATTGACAAGGTAAAAGATAATGCCCAGTTGTCAGTGGTCTGCAGCTCGTGATCCCTGACAACCAGTTATTAGTGAGAACAGAGCTGGAAGCTGACATCTGGATACAGGGTCGTATTTAGGGCTCATGTCCACGGGCAAAATATGATTTAAGATCCGCAGCGGATATCCCGCATGCGGATCCGCATCCCATAGGGATGCATTGACCACCCGCGGGTAGATAAATACCCGCGGATCGTCAATAAAAGGGATTTAAAAAAAAATGGAGCATGGAAAAATCCGGACCATGCTCCATTTTCGTGCGGGTCTCCCGCGGGGACGGCTCCCGCGGGCTTCTATTGAAGCCTATGGAAGCCGTCCGGATCCGCGGGAGACCTAAAATAGGAATTTAAAGTATTTACCATCCGGCGCGGGCGGGGAAGGTCAGCTGTTCCTCACGGCCGCATCTTCCTTGCTTCGGCTCGGCGGATGTGCCCGGCGCATGCGCGCGGCACGTCGGCGACGTGCCGGCGACGTGCCGCCGGCGTCAGGAATTCATCCGCCGGCCGAAAATAAAGATCCGGCCGTGAGGAACAGCTGATCTTCTCCGCCCGCGCCGGATGGTAAATACTTTTAAATTCTTATTTTCGGCGCTCATGTCCGCGGGGCAGGAGGGACCCGCTGCAGATTCTACATGGAGAATCTGCAGCGGATCTGATTTTCCCCGTGGACATGAGGCCTTACAGTTCATAAATGTTTTTGCACGCTAAGGGCAAAAACATATGGGGCATACGCTAATACGCTCACTGCTACAGAGTGTATTAGCACATGAACCAGGTTTTTCTTTTCCAGAGTATTCAATCTCTGCGCTATAGCGCGCAAGTTTGAAAAAAACTGAAGGAAGATAGGTCCTGTTTAGAGATGAGCGAGCATACTCGTCTGAGCTTGATGCTCGTTCAAGTATTAGGGTATTCGAGATGCTCATTACTCAGGACGAGCACCACACGATATTCGAGTCAATTCCATTTCCTTCCCTGAATGTTTTGCGCCGTTTTCTGGCCAATAGAAATGCAGGGAAGGCATTACAACTTCCTCCTGTGACGTTCTAGCCCTATCCCACCTCCCTGCAGTGAGTGGCTGGCGAGATCAAGGGACAGTGCTGGTGCTTATTAAGGGATAGTGTCAGTGTAGGATCCTGTGTACAAGAACCCCAACGGTCCTTCTTAGGGCCACATCTGACCGTGTGCATTACTCTTGTGGCTGCTGGGAGCAGTTTTGCACATTTTTTTTTTTGTATATCGGGCTGTGCAGGCCATTACAGCTATAGCGTTCTCAGGCTGCAGTCTGTACTACATAGTATAGGGAAAGTGCTGATGAGATAGGGACAGTGGTAGAGTAGGATCCTGTATACAAGAACCCCAACGGTCCTTCTTAGGGCCACATCTGACTGCGTGCATTACTGTTGTGGCTGTTGGGAGCAGTTTTGCACATATTTTTTTTTTTATATCGGGCTGTGCAGGCCATTACAACTATAGCGTTCTCAGTCTGCAGTCAATTTTACGGAGTATAGGGAGAGTGCTGGTGAGATAGGGACAGTCGTAGTGTAGAATCCTGTCTACAAGAACCCCAACGGTCCTTCTTAGGGCTACCTGTGACCGTGTGCATTTTACTGTGTGGCTGCTGGGAGTTGTAGTCCATCACTATTACAGAGCCAGACCTTTTTCCAGCCTTCCGTATAATTTTTTTCTGGCTGCAGTTTGCGTAACATTACTGCTGTCAGCCTCCAACTGTACGCCAATAATTCAATCATTTTTTACACCGCTCTCTGTGTGCCGTCAACTGCACGCACAGCGTACGGCGACAGCCCCTGATAGAGGGAAAGTCATATACATGCTATATAGCTTGTATTCTTTTTCCAAAAAATTACAAGAAAAGCTCCTACGTTGGGCTACCCCTGACCGTGTGCATTTTACAGGTTGTCTAGTGGGAGTTGTAGTCCATCACTATTGCAGAGCCAGACCTTTTTCCAGCCTTCCATATAATTTTTTTTCTGGCTGCAGTTTGCGTAACATTACTGCTGTCAGCCTCCAACTGTACGCCAATAATTCAATCATTTTTTACAGCGCTCTGTGTCTGACGTCAACTGCACGCACAGCGTATGGCGACAGCCCCTGATAGAGGAAAGTCATATACACGCTATATAGCCTGTATTCTTTTTCCAAAAAAATTACAAGAAAAGCTTCTATGTTTGGCTACCCCTGACCGTGTGCATTTTACAGGTTGTCTGGTGGGAGTTGCAGTGCATCAGTATTACACAGCTAGGCCTCTTTGCAGCCTTCCGTACTCTTTGCTTCTGCCTGGAGTTAGCGTTAAAATGCCACTGTCAGCCTCCAATTGTACACCAATAATTCCATAATTATTTACACCGCTCTCTGTCAGCTCTATTCGTAATCCACCATGCTGAGGAGTAGGGATAGGGCTAAAGGGCGTGGACGTGGACGCGGGCGAGGACGCGGAGGTCTAAGTGAGGGTGTGGGCACAGGCCGAGTTCCTGGTCCAGGTGAATCGCAGCCGGCTGCTGCGGGATTAGGAGAGAGGCAAGTATCTGGGGCCCCCAGCTTCATATTACAATTTTTGGGTCCACGTGGTAGACCTTTATTACAAACAGAGCAGTGTGAGCAGGTCCTGTCGTGGATGGCAGAAAATGCATCCAGCAATGTATCGACCACCCTGTCTTCTACGCCGTCCACTGCTACAACTCTGAATCCTCTGGCTGCTGTTCCTCCTTCCTCCCAGCCTCCTCACTCCATGAAAATGACACATTCTGAGGAGCAGGCAGACTCCCAGGAACTGTTCTCGGGCCCCTGCCCAGAATGGGCAGCAATGGTTCCTCTCCCACCGGAGGAGTTTGTCGTGACGGATGCCCAACCTTTGGAAAGTTCCCGGGGTCCGGGTGATGAGGCTGGGACTTCCGGCAACTGTCTCAAGAGCTTTCAGTGGGTGAGGAGGATGATGATGATGAGACACAGTTGTCTATCAGTGAGGTAATAGTAAGGGCAGTCAGTCTGAGGGAGGAGCGCACAGAGGATTCGGAGGAAGAGCCGCTGGACGATGAGGTGACTGACCCCACCTGGTTTGCTAAGCCAACTGAGGACAGGTCTTCAGAGGGGGAGGCAAGTGCAGCCGCAGGACAGGTTGGAAGAGGCAGTGGGGTGGCCAGGGGTAGAGGCAGGGCCAGAGCGAATAATCCCCTAACTGTTTCCCTCGTGCCAAGCCACCGTGCAGAGGCCAAGGTGTTCAAAGGTGTGGATGTTTTTCAGTGAGAGCGCGGACGACCGCCGAACAGCGATGTGCAACCTGTGTCGCACCAAGATCAGCCGGTGAGCCACCACCACCAGCATGCACAGGCATATGATGGCCAAGCACCCCACAAGGTGGGACGAAGGCCGCTCACCGCCTCCGGGTCGCACCACTGCCTCTCCCCCTGTGCCCCAACCTGCCACTCAGATCCAACCCCCCTCTCAGGACACAGGCATGAGCACCTCCTGGCCTGCCCCCACACCCTCACCTCTGCTGTCCTCGGCCCCATCCAGCAATGTCTCTCAGCACAGCGTCTAGCTGTCGCTAGCAGAAGCGTTGAAGCAACAGCGCAAATACGCTGCCACGCACCCGCACGCTCAAGCTTTAAACATGCACATTGCCAAATTTATCAGCCTGAAGATGCTGCCGTACAGGCTTGTGGAAACAGAGGCTTTCAAAATCATAATGGCGGAGGTCTCGCGCTACTCGGTCCCCAGTCGCCACAATTTTTCCCGGTGTGCCGTCCCAGCCCTGCACGACCACGTCTCCCGCAACATTATACGCGCCCTCACCAACTCGGTTACTGGGAAGGTCCACTTAACAACGGACACGTGGACAAGTACAGGTGGGCAGGGCCACTATATCTCCCTGATGGCACATTGGGTGAATTTAGTGGAGGCGCAGAACCGAGCCTGACCCTGGGCCCGCTAATGTGCTTCCCACACAGACTATAGTGGGTCCTGGTCATGGTGTCTTGGCCTTGTAATGCCACCTCCTCTTCCTGCTTGTGCCTATGTCTTCGGCACAGTGAAAGTCTGGCATGTTTGGGCACTATCATTTCTTCATGTTTATTACTGTCTTTGGGTTCCTTCGGCTTGCCTACGCTGTGGGTGCACAAAAACTTCCCAAAAACCATAGCGGTGATTTACCTGTCCGGCACAAAGTCACCGACTGATTTGGGTAGGGTGCATAGCGCTGATTCCTTTCACCTTGCGGCATCGATAGAGCTATCCGACAACTAGACAGAATGAATACTGTGTGGGCACATGGACTTCCCATTGCTATGTCAGTCGCGGCACCTTGGGTCTCACAAGGTGTTTGCTGGGACCGAGCCTGGCCAAGGGACCTCTCACATCCTTCCCACACAGGCTACAGCGGGTCCTGGTCATGGTTTCTTGGCCTTGTAAGGCCACCTCCTCATCCTGCTTGGGGTCATGGGATCAGCAATGCGCATCATGTATTTTTTCTCGTGTTACCACAGTTATGTGAGAAACTTGTTTGGGCCAAAGGAGAGGAGTGTAACTGCATTAATGTTACAAGGGTCTGCCTATACTTCAGCTACAGAAATGTTACGAATACTGGGCTCTGCCTATACTGCTGCTACTGAAATGTTACAGGGGTCTACCTATACTGCTGCTACACAAATGTTACAGGGGTCTGCCTATACTGCTGCCATACAAATGTTACTGGGGTCTGCCTATACTGTTACTACTGAAATGTTATTGGGGTCTCCCTAGACTTCTGCAACATACCTGTTACTTGGGTCAGCTTATACCTTTGCTACAGGAATATTACAGGGGTTTGTGCATACTATGGGTGCACTAAGTTTTCCCATCGCGGTGTTCTACCTATCTGGCCCCCCAAAAAACACTGACTGACTAGGACATGGAGTGTGGGCTGAGGCCAACATGTATTTTCTCTCCCGTTACCACAGCTATCCGGGGCACTGCAATGGGATTTCTTTATGTACCTTCTGTGGGTTCCTGGGAGCCACCCGTGCTGTCGGTGCACACAGACTTCCCATAGCGGTGTTGTACCTGCCTGGCACTATGAAAAAAACCTAGACTGACTAGGGTATGGAGTGTGGGACGAAGCCAACATGTATTTTCTCTCACGTTACCACAGCTATCCGGGGCACTGCATTGGGACAAACAAGAGGAGTGATACAGTGCTAATGAGACGTTCACAGCTACGCTAGCATCGGAGTCTGCTCTATGCCCGCGATTGCTGAGGTTTTGTGCAGAGGCCTATGTCCTGGGCGCAGTGAAAGTCTGCCATGTTTGGGCACTCTGATTTCTTTATGTGTACTGCCTTTAAGTTCCTTGGGCCCACCCATGCTGTGGGTGCACACAGACTTCCCATAGAGGTGTTTTACCTGTCTGTCCTCAAAAAACTGACAGACTTGGGTAGGGTGCAGAGTGCAGATGGTTTACCCCTTGCGTTGTCGATGAGGTATCCAACACCCAAACAGAATGAGTAGTGTGTGGACACATAGATTCCCCATTGCTATGTCACTTGCAGCTCCTTGGGCCACACAAGGTGTTTGCTGGGACCGAGCCTGCCCAAGGGCCCGCTCACATCCTTTCAGCACAGGCTACAGCGGGTCCTGGTCATAGTTTCTTGGCCTTGTGAGGCCACCTCCTCCTCTTGCTTGGGGTCACGGGGTCAGCATTGCGCATCATGTATTTTCTCTCGTGCTACCACAGTTATCTGAGAAACTCGTTTGGGCCACAGGAGAGGAGCGTAACTGCATTAATGAGACCTTCACAGGTGTACTAGCATCGAAGTTTGCTTCCTGCCTACGATTGCTGAAGCTGTTGGCCGAGGCCTATGTGCAGGGTGAACTGCAACTGCGCCAGGTTGGGCCTGTAGAACGATGTTCGGGGGTCCTGCACGGCCCCCCCGCGGTGAAATTGGGGGAGCCGTGCAGGTGTCATGGCAGCCGGGGGCCTAATGAAAGGCCCCTGGGCTGCCTTACCAGATTGCCTATCAAGCCAACTCCGTCGGGTGTCAAAAAGCAGTATGACGTGATGCTATAGCATTACGTCATACTGCAGGAGTGATCAAAGCATTGCATGTTAAAGTCCCCCAGGGGACTTCATAGTAATGTAAAAAAAAAATCAATAAAGTTTTTTTAATTGAAAAAAAAAAGTTGTAAAAGTTTAAATCACCCCCTTTGCCATATCTTTTATTAAAAAATCTAAATCATACAATAAAAATATGTATTTGGTATCACTGCGTCCATAAAAGTCCGAACTATCAAAGTAGTGCATTATTTTTCCCCCACGGTGAACGTCGTCTGAAAAATAAAATAAAGAACGCCAGAAATGCACTTTTTTAGTTACCCTGTCTCCCAGAAAAAATGCAATAAAAAGCGATCAAAAAGTCGTATGTATTCCAAATTGGTACTATCAGAAACTACAGAACATCTCGCAAAAGATGAGCATTTGCTAAACTACGTCGACGGAAAAATAAAAACATTATTGCGCGCACAATGACCGCAGAAAATAATTGAAAAAAATTAAATGTCTTTGAAAAAAGGAGGAGTACAGTAAAAAAAAAACTATACAAATTTGGTGTCGTAATAATCGTACCGACCCATAGAATAAAGTTATCGTCACTTTTGTTGCCATTTGTGCACCGTAGAAACAAGACGCACTAAAAGATGGCGAAATGTCGTTTTTTTTTTCATTTTACTGCACTTAGAATTTTTTTAAAGTTTTTCAGTACATTATATGGTACTTTAAATAGTACCGTTGAAAAATAAAACTCGTCCCACAAAGAAACAAGTCCTCGTACAGTGACGTAGATGGATAAATAAAAGAGTTACAATATTTTTAAGGGGGGGGGGGGGGGAGAAAAAAACGAAAATGGAAAAAGAAAAAGGGGCCGCGTCCTTAAGGGGTTAAAGAGGGTCGCTGCCTGGCCCTGCCAACCCTCTGCAGTGTGTGCCTCCGGTTACTCCTTATCGCAGACGCACTTATAAATAGACATGAGGGTGGTGTGGCTATGAAGCTAGAGTGTGGCATGAGGGCAGCTGAAGGCTGCGCAGGGACACTTATGTGTGCGCTGCGGACGCAGGGTCGTGCAGGATGGGGGGGGGGGGGGTTGGGCAGCATATAACCCAGGAGAAGAGGCAGAGGTGTGTCCCGCAGGCAGTGATTGTGCTTGGTTGGAGGTAGTGTGGTGCTTAGCTAAGGTGTGCCTTGCTAATGAGGGTTTGTCCGAAGTAGAAATTGTTAGGGGGGTGGCTCACTCTTGCCGCTATTGTGGCTGAATAGTGAGGCCTGGGAACCAGAGATGCAGCCCAACATGTAGCCCGTCGCCTGCCCTATCAGTTTCTGTGTCGTTTCCATCACTTTCGTAGGTTTTCCAGATTTTCACAAATGAAAACCTTAGTTGAGCATGGGTCATATACGAAAATGCTCGAGTCACCCATTGACTTCAATGGGGTTCGTTACTCGAAACGAACTCTCGAGCATCGCGGAAAGTTCGACTCGAGCAACGAGCACCCGAGCATTTTGGTGCTCGCTCATCTCTAGTCCTTTTCTATCTTGCTCGCATGTTTCTGCCCTCTGCTAACCAACATCTTTCTGACATCTCCATCTCAGTGTGTGGCACCACCATAGCTCTCAGATAGCACGCCCGCTGCCTTGGGGTTATATTCGACTCCGATCCTTCCTTTAGCCCCTATATCCAATCGGTTCGCTGAAAGTGTCACCTGCACTTCAAGAACATTGCAAGAATCCAACCCTCACTCGCTGTGGACACTCTAAAAACGCTCACTGTTGCCCTCAGCCACTTCCAGTTCGATCACTGCTGATTGGCCTCCCCTGCACCAGACTCTCCCCTCTTTAATCTATCCTGGATGCGGCAGCCAGGTTCATCTTCTGGTCCAGGCGCTACTCGGACGCCTCTGCCCTGTGCCAGTGACTGCACTGGCTGCCTGTCAAATATAAAATTCAATTCAAACTCACTACCTTCATCCATAATGCTCTCCATAGCTCCACGTCATCCTACATTGCCTCCCTCATCTCAAGCCACTACCCAGTCCATGCCCTCCGCTCCACTAATAAAATTAGATTAACTCCCCATTTAATTCAAACCTCTCAATCTCGCTTCCAAGACTTCTCCAAAACTGCACCAGACCTCTGGAACGCGCTACCCAAAACTATCCGGGCAATCCCTTACACACAAAACTTCAGGCATGCTCTAAAAATGTACCTTTTTTTGAGTGAGGCATACCATATCTCCTAAGCCAAAACCCTCTTTTCTCTGTTTGCAAGTGTTCAAACAAAGGCTGAACAAATATCTCTCTGGGATGACTTAGTGAATTCTGCACTGAGCAGGGGGTTGAACCAGATGACCCTGGGGGTCCCTGCCGACTCTACCATTCTATGATTCTATGAAATCAATAGTTCAGTTTTGTCCCGTTACATGGCCGTAATTATCACAGCTGTATAATGAGACTAATTCACACCCATCTGAAGAAGCCCTAATGCTGTGTTTAGACATAAAAATCGTTCAAATGGTTTAAAAGGAATGTGAAACACTGAATAAGAAGTGAATGATGAGCATCAGCTCGTCCAACAGGGGCATTAGCCTAAAGATGCCTATTAAGGGCTCCTTCACATGGGCTACTTTGCGTGCGCAAAATCGATCGCACAAACTGCATCAATTAAAATCCATTGATTTCAATGGGTTCCCTCACATGGAGCATTTTTGCACCCACATTTCTGTCAGATGAAAAAATTTGCAACGTGCTCTATTTTTGTCCTGAGACCCAATAGGAGTCTATGGGGTCTGCAAATGAGCACTTGTCTTGATCGAAATTGTGTACTGAACTGAGAAAATTTGCAGTGTTAATCAATAACACCAGGGACTACTTAGGCTTGCCCGCCAACTATTTTGGATGGTTCACCTACTTACTAGAGTGCCCTGCTTGTTCAAACATGGCGATATTGGACTGCGCCGATGTGAACAGGCCCAGCAGGGTATAAAACTACAGTAAAGGAGCGCGGTTACGCTCGCAAGAGGATGTGACAGCGCTCCTTTTAGAGTGCAATTACGTCCTTTTTTCGCGAGCGTGTAGTATGAAGGAGCCGCAAAGGCACATTTACACTCCCCAATTATTGTCATGATTAGCTTAATTTTATCATATCAATAATTAGTCAGTGTTAACACAGGAGAATATAAATGATAAAATGATACTGTTTTCGGATAACACCATTAGGGCGGCTTCACACAAGAGTGTTTTTATTCGTACATAGGTGCGTACATATGTGCACACCTCTGTACGAGCAAAAACACATGTGTATGTAGCTGCGTGTAGTGTTTTCAATGCTGCCGGCGGCTCCATTGAAGACAGTGGTCTGCCGGCACCCCTGCATTGTTTTTCATGGCAGGGCTTACACATAAGCCCTTCCCTGAAAAACAAGACTTTTAGTGTAAAAAAAAAACAAGCAAAAAAAAGTTACCTGTCCGCCGCTGCCGTGTTCCCCGCGAGGATGAAGAACACATCTGCTGCATGCGGCAGATGTTTCCTTCATCCTCGCTAGTAAAAAGAATTCCCTGCTGCTCCATCTGCCACATCTGTGACAGATGCGGCAAAGGAATTCTTCAATTCCCTACCGCAGCTGTCACACATGACACATGTGGTAGAGGATCCTGCTGCCGGCATCCAGTCCTTGGATTTCAGGGAAAGGCTTTAAATATAAGCCCTTCCCTAAAAAAACAGTAAAAGTAGTGTAAACAATAAAAAAAATAGATACCTTCCTTCAGCTGCGTCTTCTCTGCGCTGTCCTCGACTCTGTAGTGCTGTTCTTTGAGCAGCAGGGGCTTAAAATACCCGCCTGCTGAAAGAGCTGATTGTGATTGGTTGAGGCGCTCAGCTAATCATGGGCAGCTCTCGCCTGTCATTCATTCGGAAAGAGGAAAGAAGATCCGGCTGCGTCAGAGGAGACCTGCGCCGCGTCCGGATAGGTGAGTAAATGTATTTTTTGCCTCATGTCTGCTGGCACAGCAGGAATTCCGCTGCGGGATTCCACACTCAGAATGCATGCATGCTTGTGGACATGAGGCCTAAGGCTTCCTTCACAGGAGTGTAGACATAATCACGATTGCCAGAGGATGTGATTGCACTCCAAATGGAACCCGATCCTGTCCTCTGGTGAGCGGATTCAAGTTCCTTACTCTTCTTGGCCCTGCTGCTTGCCCTTTTTTACATCGGCGTGGGAGACACCTGCTCCATGTTTAAACAGGCAGGGTATTCTAATAAGTGAGTGCGCCAGCCTACTTAGTCCCCGGTGTTACCGATTAAGGGCTTCTACCCCCTAGCGGTTTTTAACGCTGCAATATCGCTACGTTTTTTTCAATGGGACTTTCTAATGTTAAAATCGCATCGCACAAAAATCACAAAAACACAAACTTGCGATTTTAACATTTTTTTACATGCCTGTTTTGCCGCGATAAAACACCAGCCTGAAAAAAATGCACCGCAAAAAGTTAAAAAGGTTAATGTTTTATCTCCCCTCACGGAATGTATGTGTGAGGGAAGATGAAACTTCTTACTAGGAGCCTCCACATTTGAACCCCGACACAAGCTTCCTCCACGGACCTTCCCCGCCTTCTGCGCAGGTGCCTGCCGGCAAAATGATGGGCTCAAGCGCATAAGTCGGGGAGGGCCCGGGAAATTTAAAATCTCCTTGTTCCCGACTACCAAAGGTAGCAGAGAGCCTGGAGCAGTGACCGGAGGCCTTGTGGAATGATTCCCAGTCACATGATCGCAATTATCCAATGGTATAGAAAGGTAGTGATCTACCTTAGGACGGTCTCACATGGCTGGATAGGAATTGCGGATTCCACATGCGTTTGATCTGCGGTAATTCGTCAATCAATCAAGTGCATTGGATTACACAATTCCGCTCACATTAGCGGGTCGGAATTACGTAATCCACTTGCAGAAAACAGAATGCAGCAGGTTCTATTTTACCGCGGATATCCGTGAGATAAAGCCCGTTGTGTTCTATGGTCATGGATTTACCTGCAGCCCGTACACAACTACATTGTGTACGGGCTGCAGGTACCCGCGTCATCGCTAAGCGACCGCTCGGGAAATACAAAGAAAGAAAGGTGTACTGCACATGACCGCCTGCATGAGTATTCAGTTATACGCAGTACGTTATGCAGCTCTACATTAGGCCACGGTTGGGCTCGCAGCTGGCATCCACTGTGGACTATCGCAAGCGGATTCCACATACGGCCGTGTGAGCCCGGCGTTATCCAGATTGCTACCTGTAACACGTAATTTACAAGAAGCCCCGGGAACGCTCGCCTTCCTGCAGTTCCAGGAGCAGCTTGTTGAGTGCCATCTGTTTGAGACCATCGTACATTAGTTAGCTTACGGGTCTGAGGAGGTGCAAATGGTCACAGAGAGCCACTTTCTACACTCCATCCATGCCATTGAGGTCAAGAAATACCCCCAAAAAAGTGTCGGGTTTGCAGCAAACATGGGAGAAGGAGGAATACCTGGTTTTATAGCCCTATGTGCCCATTGCAACCAGGCCTCTGTAATTACCCCTGTTTTGAGACATGCCACACAATTTTACATTACTACTTTTAGCTAAGATTTACAGAATGCCAAAAGGGAGGGGGATTTTTTTTAGAAAGTGAATTTTTTTCTGCACAAGTGAGCAATGGGGCCTTCATCCTCACTAGTAAAAAGAATTCCCTGCTGCTCCATCTGCCACATCTGTGACAGATGCGGCAAAGGAATTCTTCAATTCCCTACCGCAGCTGTCACACATGACACATGTGGTAGAGGATCCTGCTGCCGGCATCCAGTCCTTGGATTTCAGGGAAAGGCTTTAAATATAAGCCCTTCCCTAAAAAAACAGTAAAAGTAGTGTAAAAAATAAAAAAAATAGATACCTTCCTTCAGCTGCGTCTTCTCTGCGCTGTCCTCGACTCTGTAGTGCTGTTCTTTGAGCAGCAGGGGCTTAAAATACCCGCCTGCTGAAAGAGCTGATTGTGATTGGTTGAGGCGCTCAGCTAATCATGGGCAGCTCTCGCCTGTCATTCATTCGGAAAGAGGAAAGAAGATCCGGCTGCGTCAGAGGAGACCTGCGCCGCATCCGGATAGGTGAGTAAATGTATTTTTTGCCTCATGTCTGCTGGCACAGCAGGAATTCCGCTGTGGGATTCCACACTCAGAATGCGTGCGTGCTCGTGGACATGAGGCCTAAGGCTTCCTTCACAGGAGTGTAGACATAATCACGATTGCCAGAGGATGTGATTGCACTCCAACTGGAACCTGATCCTGTCCTCTGATGAGCGGATTCACATTCCTTACTCTTCTTGGCCCTGCTGCTTGCCCTTTTCACATCGGCGTGGGAGACACCTGCTCCATGTTTAAACAGGCAGGGTATTCTAATAAGTGAGTGGGCCAGCCTACTTAGTCCCCGGTGTTACCGATTAAGGGCTTCTACCCCCTAGCGGTTTTTAACGCTGCAATATCGCTGCGTTTTTTTCAATGGGACTTTCTAATGTTAAAATCGCATCGCACAAAAATCGCAAAAGCACAAACTTGCGATTTTAACATTAGAAAATCCCATTGAAAAAAATGCAGCGATATCGCAGCGTTAAAAAAAACGCTAGTGGGTAGAAGCTCTAAGGGCTCCTGCACCCTTGCGTTTTTCTTGCGTGCTTTTTTTTACACTATATAGTTTTTTTCACACGATTGTCAATGGGACTTTCTAATGTTAAAAACGCATCGCACAAAAATTGCAAAGCACAAACTGGGGATGTGTTTTTAACATTAGAAAGTCCCATTGACAATTGCGTAAAAAAAATGCAGCGATATCGCGGCATTAAAAAAACACAAGTGGGTGTGAGCCCTAAGGGTGCCTTTCCACTAGCTTTTTTTTTTAAAGCTGCAAAATCGCTGCGCTTTTTTCACACAATTGACAATGAGGGCTCCCACACACTTGCTGTTGCGTTTTTTTGTTAACGCGATTGTCAATGGGACTTTCTAATGTTAAAAAAGTATCGCACAAAAATTGCAAGTTTGTTTGTGCTTTGCGAATTTTGTGCATTGCTTTTTTAACATTAGAAAGTCCCATTGACAATCGCGTTAAAAAATGCTGGTGGAAAGGCACCCTAAGGGTGCCTACCCACTTGCGATTTTTTTTCCTGTGATGTTTTGCGTTTTTTCTCAAGAGCAATTAGTATAGAATGTGTTCTTGTCCATCTGGGGTTTTTTTTCCGTTTCGTGGGGTTTTTTCACATAGGAACTGTCAGTTGCATATGTCTCCTTATTTTTCTCTTAATGCACCCATGATTGTCAATGGAGGGCTGCAAAAAACGCCGCGGAAAACGCCGCGTTTTTCACGCGTGAAAATCGGCAACGCAAGTGGGTAGGCACCCTAACATTGCAAAATTGCGCTGTGAATAGCACTATTTGGTTCAGGACAAGGGTACATTTGCGCGCACCATAGACTCCTATGGAGCCTCAGGTGCTCAAATGCTGCCCAAAATAGAGCATGAAATATCGGCCAATGTGAGTGCACTGATTGAAACCTATGGGTTTTAATGTTTGCGGTTCCTGCAGCTGAATTTTCTGCGCACAACAGTGTGCGCAATAGTGTTCGTATGAAAGATGCCTAAAAGGCAAATTCATGTAAAGCTCATTACTGTTCATTGTAGAAAATAGGTAATAGGATAGGAGCTTAACATTATGTTTTCCATAGGAGTTACGCCTCATTCGCACGAGCATTTTTTTACATGCCTGTTTTGCCGCGATAAAACACCAGCCTGAAAAAAATGCACCGCAAAAAGTTAAAAAGGTTAATGTTTTATCTCCCCTCACGGAACGTATGTGTGAGGGAAGATGAAACTTCTTACTAGGAGCCTCCACATTTGAACCCCGACACAAGCTTCCTTCACGGACCTTCCCCGACTTCTGCGCAGGTGCCTGCCAGCAAAATGATGGGCTCAAGCGCATAAGTCGGGGAGGGCCCGGGAAATTTTAAATCTCCTTGTTCCCGACTACCAAAGGTAGCAGAGAGCCTGGAGCAGTGACCGGAGGCCTTGTGGAATGGTTCCCAGTCACATGATCACAATTATCCAATGGTATAGAAAGGTAGTGATCTACCTTAGGCCGGTCTCACACGACTGGATAGGAATTGCGGATTCCACATGTGTTTGATCTGCGGTAATTCGTCAATCAATCAAATGCATTGGATTACACAATTCCGCTCACATTAGCGGGTCGGAATTACGTAATCCACTTGCAGAAAACAGAATGCAGCAGGTTCTATTTTAGCGCGGAATCCGTGACATAAAGCCCGTTGTGTTCTATGGTCATGGATTTACCTGCAGCCCGTACACAACTACATTGTGTACGGGCTGCAGGTACCCGCGTCATCGCTAAGCGACCGCTCGGGAAATACAAACAAAGAAAGCTGTACTGCACATGACTGCCTGCATGAGTATTCAGTTATACGCAGTACGTTATGCAGCTCTACATAAGGCCACGGTTGGGCTCGCAGCTGGCATCCACTGTGGACTATCGCATGCAGATTCCACATACGGCCGTGTGACCCCGGCGTTATCCAGATTGCTACCTGTAATACGTAATTTACAAGAAGCCCCGGGAACGCTCGCCTTCCTGCAGTTCCAGGAGCAGCTTGTTGAGCGCCATCTGTTTGAGACCATCGTACATTAGTTAGCTTACGGGTCTGAGGAGGTGCAAATGGTCACAGAGAGCCACTTTCTACACTCCATCCATGCCATTGAGGTCAAGAAATACCCCCAAAAAAGTGTCGGGTTTGCAGCAAACATGGGAGAAGGAGGAATACCTGGTTTTATAGCCCTATGTGCCCATTGCAACCAGGCCTCTGTAATTACCCCTGTTTTGAGACATGCCACACAATTTTACATTACTACTTTTAGCTAAGATTTACAGAATGCCAAAAGGGAGGGGGATTTTTTTTAGGAAGTGAATTTTTTTCTGCACAAGTGAGCAATGGAGCCTGGAATTTATTCAGTAGTGCCCTGAAATCCAATAGGTGCATTTGCCATGTGTCCTATAAATAGATTGGGGCTACAATGGGGGTATTGCTGAACAGCAAAGAACTAGTGCTATATAAGTGAGAGATGCATCTCCCCAGTTTTTCCTGCTTGAAAAAAAAAAAAACTGTCAAGAAAGAGACATTTATGGAAAAAAACCTGCCTGCATCCCGGACGACCCTGTGCTGGAAATTACCTACCTATCCCTGGATGGCAAACGATCCACAGCATGGCAGGACACAGTTCACACCAACACACTAGGAATAGCGGAGAATCTTTTCTTTTACTCAGACTATACCTATCAGGATCTCTGATGATACAGAGATCCTGTATTCTCCTGGACGTACCACCAGTACCCCAGGGCAACGGATGAGAAAAGAACACTCATAGAAGCAAACTCGGACAACAGGGGCAGGTGGGCTCTCCTTGTGGAAATCCCCACCCTGCACCAGATGCCCATGGAAACCTGCAGAACCACAGGTCCTAAATGTGCAACATAACAGTACAGTAAAAAAAAATTAGCCCCTTCTCTAGGAGACACACATAATACAGGAAGTGTTCTAGGAGCCTGACACCAAACGCATGAATAACATACTGGAGGGAGTAACCTAATGTGCACCTCTAAACAGGACCACCGTGCCTTACACAACCAGCCTTAGTCACAGTAGTCTGCAAAGAAAAGTGCACAAGTCCAGAGGGGAAAAGAGGGCAACCCTCCCTACTGACACAACGTCGCATAGGATTTATCCATATGGGCCTAGTGCAGGGCGCATACATGTCAGGTAGCATAGGGAATAAAACACTGATACATACCACAGCAGTCTGCAGCAAAAGGTCAGGCTGGTCGCTATGTTATGTCCGCCAAGCGCACCTTGCGTCAGCACAGACGCACTAGCCTCAAAACTGGAAATACTGCAAAACTGCACACACATGGAGCACCAAAGGGACAGTGAACTGCATACTGGACTCGGGGACAGACATAATTAGCATGGACTCATCCGGAATATATAGTACAGTCCTGGACCGCGGTTCATAGAAAGGATGGGCTGGAGCAAAAAATGCCTTGACACAAAAGCAATCCTACGGTGTGCCTTTCAGGCGTGTTAGAGGATCAGCAAGTATTTTTAATAGGAAATATCACATCGCAGTCACGTCCACATCACACGGCATGTGATGTGTTTGACTATCATTGAAAACAATGGGTGATGATTTCTGAGGAACGCAAAAAAAAAATAGGACATGCAGTGATTTTTTTCCTCGCAGCATTGCTTTGAAGGGAAAAAAATGCTTGTCTATAACTTCATTCAAGAGAATGGAATTCATATTCACATACGTTTTGTAAATCTTGCAAAGAACAAAACTTGCGTGATTTTCATGCTCATCTGCATGGAGCCTTACTGGGAGCATTTTGCTTTACTGGCTACTAAACTGCTTTACGGTACCAAACTTTTTTCTTTTTACCAAACGGAAAAGCTACAACATAACTTGTACCTTCTACGGTATTATGGAAAAAAAAACCTAAAACGATTGTACGTGGGTGCAGATGTGCTAACAATCAAACTTGGCTCCTAATATGGCATTTGGGAAGTTAGGGTGATGTGTGACTAATATACACAGCATTATTGAGAAATCCACTTGCACATGGAGTATATATAAACACTTGCACACACACCACCTTTGTCACCAGCTCATCTGAGAGTCAAGACTGTACAGAACGGCAACAATGCTGATGGCTGCGCTGTTCCTCCTCGTGGTGCTGAGCCACCAGAGTCAAGGTAAGTCCTTACAATAATATGTGATCTGTGAGGTTAGTTTGTAATTTTTGACATTTTTTGGATAGGAAAGTTTCTGTGTTTCTGATTTTGAGAAGGACATATTTCCTGAAGACATGTTAGTGACTGTTCAGATCAGGTTTGGGGCGAGGTGTTTTGGTGCTGCAGGCAGATAATGAAAGTTTTTCCCCCATTATATGTTTATTTATTTTTGTAAAACTGCTTATAGAACCCCTTTAAGTTTTTTCACATATTTTCCACATTTTTGCTGATATGTGGGTGAATAGTTTTGCCATTTTACTGACATGAGAATTGCTTTGTCTATTGACCACAAACAGAAATCCTGAATATAATGAAGAATTGATACATAAAGTGTAGCTGGAAGTTGATGCACTTTGTATTATACAACAATTATAAATTTGCTGTTTATACACAGAAAAACACCTGTATATTTAATTTTACGCAGGCTTTAATGAAATACCAGCGGGTCAAAAATATGAGGTGGTCTTCCCACAAAAGCTTCATACACAACACAAGAGAGATGTACAGGTACAGCGCTGTCCGTCCGTCCTCTGATGTATCATCTAATATTTATCTGTCTATGTAAAAACATGTTAAATAATGACAGCGCTCAGCCTCTGCAATGAAGAAATCCATGTTTTTATTCAGTCCATCGTAAGTTTTGACTCAAAATTTATCAAGACTTCATTGATAGAGCTGAAACATAGGGCTCATTCAGACGGATGGGTTCCTATTGAAGCATTCACACTATGGAACATCAAGGTGGTCTCAAACAAACCTGAGACAGGCTGCAATGTCGGTTTTGGCTGATCCCTTTTTGTTAAAAAGGTCCCTCGACTTTAGGCTGATGGTTTAATATCCTGCTGTTATTTACAGCAATCAGCCATTAAGGAAGAACCTGGCAGAAAATGTTCAACATCTATAAACATAGAGGAATGACGACAGTAAAAGACCACATGGTCCATCTACAGTAGTCCATCCTTATATTATTTAATACTGATTAAAGTATTCCGTCAAACAGACTGATACAAACATCAACATAAAGACATGTGAGTGTAGCCCAGCTATCTCTCTAACCGCTTTATAGAAGGGAAAGTATATATCAGACCATGTACATGTAACCCTGGGTGAACATCCATAAATCTGGGCTAAACACACAGGTATTTGTATTGATGCTTGTACGAGGGGCTGCTGATAAGTCTTTGGCTTTACCCAGAAAGAAACGAGATAGGAAGATGAAACTTTAAATTTATTCCACATACTCTCCACCGATGTCAACACACTTCTTACATCGTTATTCCAAGTTCTGTAAGCCTTGCAAAAAGAAAGATTTCAGTTGTGCCTAAAACCTGTCATCCATAGCAGCCATAGCATCAGAAATGGTGTGAAATCTGGTACCCTTGAGGTGTTTCTTCAGGTTTGGAAACAGGTGATAGTTGGAGGGAGCTAGATCTAGTGAATGCAGGTGATCAACCAGCTGGAAGCCTAGCTCTACCAGTTTTACCATGGTCGCTTGCGCAGTGTGAGCGGAGGCATTTTTCTTGCAGGAACAAGATTCCTTTGGACAGCTTGCCGCACCTTTTGGCCTTCAGAGCTGCCTTCAATTAGTCCAAAAGTTCAATGTCATACCTTGCATTGATGTTGGAACCATTTTGAAGGCAGTCCACTAGCAGCACGCCCTTATCATCCCAGAACACAGACGCCATCGGCCCATCACCTTAGTGGCTGATTTTTGCACCCTGAACTTCTTTGGGCAAGGAGAACCACTGTGCCTCCACTCTTTTGACTGCTCTTTGGTTTCAGGGTCGTACAAATAAATTCAGGTCTCATCCGTAGTGACTAGAGATGAGCGAGCATACTCGTCCGAGCTTGATGCTCATTCGAGTATTAGGGTACTCAAGATGCTCGTTACTCGAGATGAGCACCACGCGATATTCAAGTCAATTCCATTTCCTTCCCTGAATGTTTTGCGCCATTTTCTGGCCAATAGAAATGCAGGGAAGGCATTACAACTTCCTCCTGTGACGTTCCAGCCCTATCCCACCCCCCTGCAGTGAGTGGCTGGTGAGATCAAGTGACTCCCGAGTATTTAAAGTGGGGCCGCCCGCGGCTCGCCACAGACACACACTGGGACAGATCAGGGACAGTGCTGGTGCTTATTAAGGGATAGTGTCAGTGTAGGATCCTGTGTACAAGAAACCCAACGGTTCTTCTTAGGGCCACATCTGACCGTGTGCATTACTGTTGTGGCTGCTGGGAGCAGTTTTGCACATTTTTTTTTTAATATCGGGCTGTGCAGGCCATTACAGCTATAGCGTTCTCAGGCTGTAGTCAATTATACAGAGTATAGGGAGAATGCTGGTGAGACACGGATAGTGGTAGTGTAGAATCCTGTCTACAAGAACCCCAAAGGTCCTTCTTAGGGCTACCTGTGACCGTGTGCATTTTACTGCGTGGCTTCTAGGAGTTGTAGTCCATCACTATTGAAGAGCCAGACCTTTTTCCAGCCTTCCGTATGATTTTTTTCTGGCTGCAGTTTGCGTAACATTACTGCTGTCAGCCTCCAACTGTACGCCAATAATTCAATCATTTTTTACACCGCTCTGTGTCTGCCGTCAACTGCACGCACAGCGTACGGCGACAGCCACTGATAGAGGAAAAGTCATATACACACTATATAGCCTGTATTCTTTTTCCAAAGACTTACAAGTAAAGCTCATATGTTGGGCTACCCCTGACTGTGTGCATTTTACAGGTTGTCTGGTGGGAGTTGTAGTCCATCACTATTGCAGAGCCAGACCTTTTTCCAGTCTTCCATATAATTTTTTTCTGGCTGCAGTTTGCATAACATTACTGCTGTCAGCCTCCAACTGTACGCCAATAATTAAATAATTTTTTACACTGCTCTGTGTCTGCCGTCAACTGCATGCACAGCGTACGGCGACAGCCCTGATAGAGGGAAAGTCATATACACGCTATATAGCCTGCATTCTTTTTCAAAAAAATTACAAGAAAAGATCCTACGTTGGGCTACCCCTGACCGTGTGCATTTTACAGGTTGTCTGGTGGGAGTTGCAGTGCATCAGTATTACACAGCTAGGCCTCTTCGCAGCCTTCCGTACTCTTTGCTTCTGCCTGGAGTTATCGTTACAATACCGCTGTCAGCCTCCAACTGTACGCCAATAATTCCATAATTATTTACACCACTCTGTGTCAGCTCTATTCGTAATCCACCATGGTGAGGGGTAGGGCTAGAGGACGTGGACGTTGACGCGGGCGAGGACGCGGAGGTCTAAGTGAGGGTGTGGGCACAGGCCGAGTTCCTGGTCCAGGTGAATCGCAGCCGGCTGCTGCGGGATTAGCTGAGAGGCAAGTTTCTGGGGTCCGCAGCTTCATATCACAATTTTTGGGTCCACGTGGTAGACCTTTGTTACAAACAGAGCAGTGTGAGCAGGTCCTGTCGTGGATGGCAGAAAATGCATCCAGCAATGTATCGACCACCCTGTCTTCTACGCCGTCCACTGCTACAACTCTGAATCCTCTCGCTGCTGCTCCCCCTTCCTCCCAGCCTCCTCACTCCATGAAAATGACACATTCTGATGAGCAGACAGACTCCCAGGAACTGTTCTCGGGCCCCTGCCTTGATTGGGAAAAAATGGTTCCTCTCTAACCTGAGGAGTATGTCGTGACCAATGCCCAACCTTTGGAAAGTTCCCGGGGTCCGGGTGAGGAGGCTGGTTACTTCCGGCAACTGTCTCAAGAGCTTTCAGTGGGTGAGGAGGACGATGATGATGAGACACAGTTGTGTATCAGTGAGGTAGTAGTAAGGGCAGTAAGTCCAAGGGAGGAGCGCACAGAGGATTCGGAGGAAGAGCCGCTGGACAATGAGGTGACTGACCCCACCTGGTTTGCTAAGCCAACTGAGGATAGGTCTTCAGAGGGGGAGGCAAGTGCAGCAGCAGGACAGGTTGGAAGAGGCAGTGGGGTGGCCAAGGGTAGAGGCAGGGCCAGAGCGAATAATCCCCCAACTGTTTCCCAAAGCACCCCCTCGCATCAAGCCACCGTGCAGAGGCCAAGGTGTTCAAAGGTGTGGATGTTTTTCAGTGAGAGCGCGGACGACCGCCGAACAGTGGTGTGTAACCAGTGTGGCGCCAAGATCAGCCAGGGAGCCACCACTACCAGCCTCACCACCACCAGCATGCACAGGCATATGATGGCCAAGCACGCCACAAGGTGGGTCGAAGGCCGCTCACTGCCTCCGGGTCGCACCACTGCCTCTCCCCCTGTGCCCCAACCTGCCACTCAGATCCAACCGCCCTCTCAGGTCACAGGCACGAGTGCTCCTGGCCTGCACCCACACCCTCACCTCCGCTGTCCTCGGACCCATCCACGAATGTCTTTCAGCACAGCGTCTAGCTGTCACTAGCGAAGCACAGTAGCGGAAGCGCAAATACGCTGCCACGCACCCGCACGCTCAAGCTTTAAACGTGCACATTGCCAAATTGATCAGCCTGGAGATGCTGCCGTATAGGCTTGAGGAAACGGAGGCTTTCAAAAACATGATGGTGGCAGCGGTCCCGAGCTACTTGGTTCCCAGTCGCCACTATATTTCCTTGTGTGACCTGCCAGCCCTGCACGACCACGTCTCCCGCCACATTAAACGCGCCCTCACCAACTCGGTTACTGGGAAGGTCCACTTAACAACGGACACGTGGACAAGTACAGACGGGCAGGGCCACTATATCTCCCTGACGGCACATTGGGTGAATTTAGTGGAGGCTGGGACCGAGTCAGAGCCAGGGACCGCTCACGTCCTACCCACCCCCAGAATAACGGTTCCCAGCTGGGTGCTGGTATCTGCGGCGGTTTATGCCACCTCCACTAAAACCCCCCCTCCTCCTCCTCCTACGTAACCTCTGCCTTGCAATTAAGATGTGTCAGCAGCACGTCGCCAGCAGTCGGTGTCGCACAGCGCGGCAGCACAGCGGTGGGCAAGCTTCAGCAGGCCGTGCTGAAACTAATCAGCTTAGGAGAGAAGAGGCACACGGCCCCCGAACTGTGGCATGGTATGACAGAGCAGACCGACCGCTGGCTTTCGCTGCTGAGCCTCCAACCGGGCATGGTCGTGTATGACAACGGCCGTAACCTGGTGGCGGCTCTGCAGCTCGGCAGCCTCACGCATGTGCCATGCCTGGCCCATGTCTTTAATTTGGTGGTTCAGCGGTTTCTGAAAAACTACCCACACTTGTCAGATCTCCTCGGCGAGGTGCGACGGGTCAGCGCACATTTCCGCAAGTCCACCACGGACGCTGCCACCCTGAGGACCCTGCAACATCAGTTTAATCTGCCAGTGCACCGACTGCTGTGCGACATGCCCACACGGTGGAACTCTATGCTGCACATGTTGGCCAGGCTGTATGAGCAACATAGAGCAATAGTAGAATACCAACTCCAACATAGTCGGTGTAGTGGGAGTCAGCCTCTTCAATTCTTTACAGAGGAGTGGGACTGGATGGCAGATATCTGCCAGGTCCTTGGAAACTTTGAGGAGTCTACCCAGATGGTGAGCGGTGATGCTGCAGTTATTAGCGTCACCATTCCTCTGCTATGCCTGTTGAGAAGTTGCCTGCAAAGCATAAAGGCTGACGCTTTGCGGTCGGAACAGGAGACGGGGGAAGAGAGTATGCTGCTTGATAGTCAGAGCACCCTCATGTCTATATCTCAGAGCGTTTTGGAGGAGGAGGAGGGGGAGGAGCCGGAGGAGGAGGAGGAGGGGGAAGAGACAGCTGGGCCCACTGCAGAGGGTACCCATGCTGCTTGCCTCTCATCTGTTCAGCGTGTATGGGCTGTGGAGGAGGAGGAGGAGGATCCTGAAAGTGATCTTCCTAGTGAGGACAGCGATGTGTTGCATACTGGTACCCTGGCACCTATGGCTGACTTCATGTTAGGATGCCTTTCTCGTGACCCTCGCGTTAGACGCATTCTGGCCACTACGGATTACAGGGTGTACACCCTGCTCGACCCACGGTATAAGGAGAGCCTTTTCACTCTCATTCCTGAAGAGGAAAGGGATTCGAGAGTGATGCACTACCACAGGGCCCTGGTGGACAAACTGATGGTAAACTTCCCATCTGACAGCGCTAGTGGCAGAAGGCGCAGTTCCGAGGGCCAAGTAGCAGGGGAGGTGCAGAGATCAGGTAGCATGTACAGCGCAGGCAGGGGAACACTCTCCAGGGCGTTTGCCAGCTTTATGGCTCCCCAGCAAGACTGTGTCACCACTCCCCAGTCAAGGCTGAGTCTTAGGGAGCACTGTAAAAATATGGTGAGGGAGTACGTAGCCGATCGTACCACCATCCTCCGTGATGCCTCTGCTCCATACAACTACTGGGTGTCAAAGCTGGACACATGGCACGAACTTGCGCTGTATGCCCTGGAGGTGCTTGCTTACCCTGCCGCTAGCGTCTTGTCAGAGAGGCTGTTTAGTGCAGCTGGGGGAATGATCACGGATAAGCGTACCCGCCTGTCAACTGCCAGTGCCGACATGCTTACACTCATAAACATGAACAAACCCTGGATTTCTCCAGACTTCTCTTCTCCACCAGCGGAGAGCAGCGGAACATAAAGATTCTTTTCGCTGCAACCGCGGATGCAAGCATTCTTCTCTATCACCAGAAAAAAAAGGGACATTTACCTTTGTCAATCTGTGTATGATATTAGTCATCCTCCTCCTGAAACATCATGTCATCACGCTGAACTGCCAATTTTTCTGCGGCCCAAAAGGCTCATCTAACTATTTTTAAACAATTTTTCTACGTTTGTAACTAAAGCATTGACACTTTAACATGAACCAATTTTTTTTAACAGGACTGCCTCCAGGGTCTGTTACAAACTAAGCCACAGCGAGCTAAAATATTAATGGGTTTCACCTGCCCTCTCGGTTGAGCTATTTTTCAGGTGTACATTTGGACTGTTGGTACCCTAATTTTTCGGGCCCTCGCCTATACGGTAATCCAAGTAATTTTTCTGGCCTTCGCCTACACTCATGGTACACCAATGTGTCAGGGGTTGGCCTACACTCTTGCTACAGATGCTACAGAAATGTAACTCGGGTCTGCCTGCCTATACTTCTGCCACAGTAATGTTACAGGGGTCTGCCTATACTTCTGCAACAGAAACCTTACTTCGGTCTGCCTATACTTCTGCTACTGAAATGTTACTGGGGTTTGCCTATACTTTTGCCACGTAAATGTTCCAGGGGTCTGCCTATACGGCTGCTACAGAAATGTTACTGGGGTCTGCCTATACTGTTACTACAGAAATGTTACTAATACTGGGCTCTGCCTATACTGCTGCTACTGAAATGTTACAGGGGTCTGCCTATACTGCTGCTACAGAAATGTTACAGGGGTCTGCCTATACTGCTGCTACACAAATGTTACTGGGGTCTGCCTATACTGTTACTACAGAAATGTTACTGGGGTCTGTGTATACTGTTACTACTGAAATGTTACTGGGGTCTCCCTAGACTTCTGCAACATAACTGTTACTGGGGTCAGGTTATACCTTTGCTACAGGAATATTACAGGGGTCTGTGCATACTATGGGTGCACTAAGTTTTCCAATCGCGGTGTTCTACCTATCTGGCCCAAAAAAAAACACTGACTGACTGGGGCATGGAGTGTGGGCCGAAGCCAACATGTATTTTCATTCACGTTACCACAGCTATCCGGGGCACTGCAATGGGATTTCTTTATGTACCGTCTGTGGGTTCCTGGGACCCACCCATGCTGTGGATGCACACAGACCTCCCATAGCCGTGTTGTACCTGTCTGGCACTATGAAAAAAAAACCAGACTGACTAGGGCATGGAGTGTGGGCCGAAGCCAGCATGTATATTCTCTCACGTTACCACAGCTATCCTGGGCACTGCATTGGGACAAACAAGAGGAGCGATACAGCGCTAATGAGACGTTCACAGCTACGCTAGCATCGGAGTCCGCTCTATGCCCGCGATTGCTGAGAGTTTGTGCAGAGGCTTATGTCCTGGGCGCAGTGAAAGTCTGCCATGTTTGGGCACTCTGATTTCTTTATGTGTACTGTCTTTAAGTTCCTTGGGCCCACCCATGTTGTGGGTGCACACAGACTTCCCATAGAGGTGTTTTACCTGTCTGTCCTCGAAAGAGTGACAGACTTGGGTAGGGTGCAGAGTGCAGATGGTTTACCCCTTGCGTTGTCGATGAGGTATCCGACACCCAAACAGAATGAGTAGTGTGTGGACACATAGATTCCCCATTGCTATGTTACTCGCAGCATCTTGGGCCACACAAGGTGTTTTCTGGGACCGAGCCTGGCCAAGGGCCCGCTTACATCCTTTCAGCACAGGCTACAGCGGGTCCTGGTCATGGTTTCTTGGCCTTGTGAGGCCACCTCTTCCTCCTGCTTGGGGTCACGGGGTCAGTATTACGCGTCATGTATTTTCTCTCGTGTTACCACAGTTATCTGAGAAACTCATTTGGGCCATAGGAGAGGAGCGTAACTGCATTAATGAGACCTTCACAAGTGTAGTAGCATCGAAGTTTGCTTCCTGCCTACGATTGCTGAAGCTCTTGGCTGAGGCCTATATCCCGCGGGAACTGCAACTGTGCCAGGTTTGGCCTCTGGAACTTTTTCCTGGCTAATCCAGTCTTTGGAGTGGTGAAAGAAAACATAACGGATTTAATGAGACCTTCACAGGTATACTAGCATCAAAGTCTTCTTCCTGCCTATGATTGCTGAAGCTGTTGGCCGAGGCCTATGTCCTGGGGGGAACTGCAACTGCGCCAGGTTGGGCCTCTGGAACTTTTTCCTCGCTAATCCAGTCTTTGGAGCGGTGAAAGAAAACGTAAGTGATTTAATGAGACCTTCACAAGTGTACTAGCATTGAAGTCGGCTTCATGCCTATGATTGTTGAAGCTGTTGGCCGAGGCCTATGTCGTCGGTGTATTGTAAGTCTGCCATGTTTGGCCACTCTGATTTCTTTATTGTTCATGTCTTGGGTTGCCTAGGACCCACCTGTGCTGTTGGTGCACACTGACTTCCCATCGCGGTGTTTGACCTGTCTGGCACAAAGACACTGACTGACTTGGGTAGGGGGCAGAGTGCAGATGGCTTTCCCCTTGCGGTGTCAATTGAGCTATCCGACACCTAGACAGAATGAATACTGTGTGGGCACATGGATTCCCCATAGCTATATAACTCATGCCCACGTTTGCAGCTCCTGACGAAGGTTGGCTCTTTATTGGAATGAAGATCGAACGTCAATTTCTCATTGATTCTCAACTGCATTGTGGGCTATCGCCCCCCCCCCCCCTTTTAAAGAGGATCGCTACCTGGCCCTGCCAACCCTCTGCAGTGTGTGCCTCCGGTTCCTCCTCATCGCAGACGCACTTATAAATAGACATGAGGGTGGTGTGGCTATGCAGCCAGCGTGGGGCATGAGGGCAGCTGAGGCTGCGCAGGAACACTTTTGTGTGTGCTGCGGACACAGGGTCGTGCGGGGGGATTGGGCAGCATGTAACCCAGGAGAAGAGGCTGCGATTGTGCTTGGTTGGAGGTAGTGTGGTGCTTAGCTAAGGCGTGCCTTGCTAATAAGGGTTTGTCCAAAGTAAAAATTGTTAGGTGGGGGGGCCCACTCTTGCCGCTATTGTGGCTTAATAGTGAGACCTGGGAACCTGAGATGCAGCCCTGCATGTTGCCCCTCGCCTGCCCTATCCGTTTCTGTGTAGTTTCCATGACTTTCGTAGGTTTTCCAGATTTTCACAAATGAAAAACCTTAGCGGAGTATCGGTCATATACAAAAATGCTTGAGTCGCCCATTGACTTCAATGTGGTTCGTTACTTGAAACGAACACTTGAGCATCGCGGAAAGTTCGACTCGAGCAACGAGCACTCGAGCATTTTGGTGTTCGCTCATCTCTAGTAGTGACCAGTTGATCCAGGAAGTTCTTATCAGTCCTGAAATTCTGACAAATGGACCGGGAAGTTTTCACTTGCATGCTTTTCTGATCTTTTGCCAAACATTTGGGGACCCACTTTGCAGATAGCTTCTTCATGTTCACATGTTCATGGATAATGACACAAAGACGTTCACCAGAAATCCCCATGATGTCTGCTATTCCTTTAGCTGAAATTGGCCAATTCTCCAGTATGAGGTTGTGCACAGCATCGACGATCTCTGGAACAACAACCTCTTTCGATCGTCCAGGACATTCCTCATCATTGGTGCTGAAGTGGACCGTTTTAAATTTGGCAACCCGGTTCTTAACTGTAGAATATGAAGGGCATTGATCCCCAATGTCTGCGACATATCACCATGAATATCCTTCCCGGACTTTCCTTGCAGAAACAAGAATTTTATTACTCCTCTGCTCTCATTTGCTGTGAATATCGCCTTAGACTCCGCCATTTTGTTTGCCCCCGTGTCTAGATCACTGTTGCCATAAGCTACAAACACAACATTTTGAAAACATATATAAGACACATAAGGCGTTCATGTGATGTAACATTCGTTACAATAGAAACAAAAAAGGAACACAAAGACTTATCACCACCCCCTTGTATTAGTTTGTTTGCCAGAATATTTTAATCAGTATTATTAAAAGTTCAATTTCAGTTCTCTTCAGTGAATTTTTCAAATTTAAAAGGACTTTTACTGTCTCTGTGATTTATATCCCTATATTATCTACTTATATTTTTCTCTTAGGATAGATATATATTTGTCCAGGCATGTTTACATTTATGTATTGTTGATTGAACCACTTTAATGTGGTGTTAAAAAATACGGTGTTAAAAACTGGTAAATCCTACAAAGCACTTTTCCTCATTACATACCACTTCTACACTATTCCTCAGTAAGTATTATGTGAATGTGCCTCTTCTCCCAGCAGAGTAAATATCCAGACGTGGTACAATATGGGCTTGAAGTGGATGGTCAACCCATGGTCCTTCATCTAGAAAAGACTGAGTGAGTGTCGCTGTATGCCCACAATGGTGTCTTCATGTTTACCCAAAATGTCATTATAAAAATTGCTATGTATTATTTTAACATTCACATTCCTCCACTTTTAAAACTTTCAGTACATTTACCATGGTCTGTATTATCATTCCATAGGTATAACTATAAGGGGTGCGGAGGTAGAAGGTGCACCCAGATCATGGTGTTTTGGTGGACCAAATAGCTTCTCTGCCACATAAGAAAACACCAGTATTACAAATTGCACATACTAGGCTGGGGCCCTGTTCCACATATTCTGCAGCTTAATATAATACGCCAATGTATCTTTCCCCTTAATTCTATCATAAAAGCATTTCACCACTTGAATTAAATTTGAAAAATTTAATACCATATTATTATAGTTGACCCCAAGGAGTTAGTTACTGACTAGGGATGAGCAAGTATACTCGCTAAGGCACTACTCGCTCGAGTAATGTGCCTTAGCCGAGTATCTCCAGGCTCGTTCCAAAAGATTGGGGGGCCGGCGCGGGGCGGGGAGCGGCGGGGGAGAGCGGGGAGGAACAGAGGGGAGATCTCTCTCTCCCTCTCTCCCACCCGCTCTCTCCTGCTCCCCGCCGCAACTCACCTGTCAGCTGCGGTGGCTCCCGAATCTTTAGGGACGAGCAGGGAGATACTCGTCTAAGGCACATTACTCGAGCGAGTAGTGCCTTAGCGAGTATACTCGCTCATCCCTATTACTGACCCATTACAGTGCGCTATATTCTAATACATTTCCTGTTCTTCACACAGAGACTTCATTTCTAAGAATTACATAGAAAGACATTACTTGAAAGATGGGTCTCCAGTCACCAGCCGTCCTAAGATAAAGGTAAGGGCTTTGAGGGAGGCCTCAGTAATTTTCTATCTATATATCAAAGTTGTTGTGGTCAAATTTCATTGAAAACCAACATGAGTGGAAGGATCGGCCAAATTCTCCTCATAACAAAATTCTTTGGCAGTAAGGTTTGTTTTCAATTTTCTATACACTGTGTACTCCCTATCCAAGCTTCTTATTCTTATTTTTTCCCTTAACACTTTTTTATGAGAGTGCGTTTGTAGATCTCAGGTTTTTTGTTAGTTTGCAGTATTTCATTTGGACACATTTTCGTACAATTTTACATTGTAAGGCAGAGGTCAGACAAGTGTTTTTTTGTGTGTGTGCAAAAAAAGCCCATCTATTATAACCATTGGTTTCCTATAAAGTGTTCACATGTCCATTTTTTACAGGAGCAAAATACTTGCACCTGCAAAAGGTAGGACTGTGTTCAGTGATGAGGGGACTGCAGCGGAGACGAAAGAATCACCTGCTACAGCTGACACAGCTGTGGCAGAGGATTGCAATGTTCTCCCATTGCTTTCAATAGGGCCGGCATTTGCTGCTGCCCCATTGAAAGCAATGGGATGGAGGCAACCCCCGCAGTGATTTTCAGGGAAAGGCTTGAAATATGAACCCTTCCTTGAAAATAAGCCCTAATAATGGGAGAACATCACAAACAGCTGTGGCAGGGGATTTTTTTTGTCTCTGTTGCAGTACCCTTATCACTAAACACTGTGCTGTCACAGTGTTCAGTGATGAGGGGAGCTTCGTGGAACAGCACAGCTGCTCCAGGAGCTCAAAGCTTCGGTCACGCGCATTTTGCACATCCGTGCAGTGCATTTTTTGCGGAAAAAAAACGCTCGTCTGACCAAGCCCTAAAGAAGATTTTCTTACATTGTATGTGTTCTCTAAATTTATTTTAAAAGTTAATGCTAAAAAAACACACACAAAAAAAAGTATACTGTATATGCAAATTCTATAAACAAGCCCTCAACTATTTTGTAAGATCCTGTAAACACACACAGGTATTGGAACTACAAACAAAATACATATAGAAAAAAATATCTAATATTCTCCATTTTTTTTTGTTTTAAAAAGCTTTTAGAAAAAACATTGACTACAGCCCCCAGGGGACAGATTATAGGTACAACAAAATGGACATTTCCCCAGCAGCTTCCGACCAACAAGTCAGGGGGGAGGGGGGGGGGGGGGGCAAAATCGGTCTTACTGAACCTTGTTTCCCTGAACACCAGAGAACAGTGTGATCTGCTCTCATTCATATTATTTTGTCAGCAGGTTCTGTTGACATCAGTGAGATCTGTTGGTAGATGTTTTAATATTTATGTCCAACAGTACGTATCCATGCATTGATACTGTGACTGGGGGGGGGGGGGGGGGGGGGGGGGGAACCACCAAATTCTGTGACTATTTTCATAGGAGCCTCCACCAAATTTGATCAGGTTCTGAAAACTCCAACAGATTCATGACATAATTTTGGAAAAAAAAGGTCTTTAAGGTCTTCCCCGAAGCTGCTATGACTTGGGAGGCCCACATACACAAGAGATCATCAGCCAATTCTGGGTATATGTACATGTTAGGCCAACGTTTCTCACATTGTATGACCAGCTAAAGGTTTATACTCCCTTAAGCCTCGTTCACACTAATTCAATGAATGGCCGAGCGCTGCCTGTGATTGGCTGAGCGCTCAGCAAATCAGATACAGCCCTTTCAACAGGCAGGGATTTTAAATCCCCGCCTGCTGAAAGAACACCAGAGCAGTGCAGGGAGACCAAGTGGCTAGATGTGCCTGAGCCCCGACAGCGGTGGAGAGGTGATTATATATTATTTAAATTTTTTACACATCCTAGGGATGATTTTCAGGGAAGGGTGAAAATCACTGCAGGGGTTGCTGGAATCCCATTGCTTTCACTGGGGCCACCGGCAGCAGCAGTGGCCTCATTGAAAGCAATGGGAGAACATCGCGATCCTCTGCCACAGCTGTGAAGGCAGTGGCAGGGGATTATTTACTCCCTGTGGGGAGTCCCCTTGTCACTGAACACTGCATGCATGTCCTATCTTTTGTAGGTGCGCGCATTTGCACGCCTGTAAAACATGGACATGTGAACACACCATAGATAACCAGTGATTCTAATAGATGCACGGGTTTGTGCGTGCAATTGTACACACATAAACACACTCGTCTGAATGAGCCTTTATACAAAGGTTATAATTATATGTATTTTTATGTTGTAGGATCATTGCTTTTATCAAGGGTATCTGAAAAATGCTAACAGTTCACAGGTCACCCTGAGCGCATGCAATGGATTAAGGTGAGATGATAGTAATAATAATGACCTTCATCTAGTCTACTGTACAAGGCAAAATCCAGACGAGTCTGGGTGTTACCAAATATGCTGATAAATTAAAGGTATTGTCCATTTTAGAAAATCCATTTTCATATACCCTATTGAGGATTTACGACTTAATAGAGGGTGATTTTTTTTGTTCAGGATTAGAGATGAGCGAGCACCAAAATGCTCGGGTGCTCGTTACTCGGGACGAACTTTTCGCGATGCTCGAGGGTTCGTTTCGAATAAGTCAAAGGGCGACCCGAGCATTTTTGTATTTCGCCGATGCTCGCTAAGGTTTCCTTGTGTGAAAATCTGGGCAATTCAAGAAAGTGATGGGAACGACACAGCAACGGATAGGGCAGGCGAGGGGCTACATCTTGGGCTGCATCTCAAGTTCACAGGTCCCACTATTAAGCCACAATAGCGGCAAGAGTGGGCCCCCCCCCCCCTCCCAACAACTTTTACTTCTGAAAAGCCCTCATTAGCATGGCATACCTTTGCTAAGCACCACACTACCTCCAACAAAGCACAATCACTGCCACTTCTCCTGGGTTACATGCTGCCCAACCGCCCCCCCTCCCCCCCACAGCGCACACCAAAGTGTCCCTGCGCAGCCTTCAGCTGCCCTCATGCCACACCACCCTCATGTCTATTTAGAAGTGCGTCTGCCATGAGGAGAAACCGCAGGCACACACTGCAGAGGGTTGGCACGGCTAGGCAGCGACCCTCTTTAAAATGGGCGGGGCGATAGCCCACAATGCTGTACAGAAGCAATGAGAAATAGAATCCTGTGCCACCGCCATCAGGAGCTGCACACGTGGGCATAGCAATGGGGAACCTATGTGCCACACACTATTCATTCTGTCAAGGTGTCTCTGCATGCCCCAGTCAGACCGGGCTTTTTAATTCATAGACACAGGCAGGTACAACTCCCTATTGTGAAGTCCCTGTCGACCGACAGCATGGGTGGCTCCCTGGAACCCACCGGCGATACACAAAAATATCCCATTGCATTGCCCAACACAGCTGAGGTAGTAATGTCGTGCTTAATGCAGGTGGGCTTCGGCCCACACTGCATGCCCCAGTCAGACTGGGGTTCTTTACAAGTGGAAACAGATGCATTTATAATTCCTGTGGACCCACAGCATGGGTGGGGTGCCAGGAAGCCACCGGCGGTACATAGAAATATCCCATTGCATTGCCTAACACAGCTGAGTAGTAATGTCGTGCTTAATGCAGGTGGGCTTCGGCCCACACTGCATGCCCCAGTCAGACTGGGGTTCTTTTCAAGTGGACACATGTAGGTTAAACTCCGTGTGCACCTACAGCATGGGTGGCTCCCTGGAACCCACCGGCGATACACAAAAATATCCCATTGCATTGCCCAACACAGCTGAGGGTAGTAATGTCGTGCTTAATGCAGGTGGGCTTCGGTCCACACTGCATGCCCCAGTCAGACTGGGGTTCTTTACAAGTGGACACATGTAGGTTAAACTCCGTGTGCACCTACAGCATGGGTGGCTCCCTGGAACCCACCGGCGATACACAAAAATATCCCATTGCATTGCCCAACACAGCTGAGGTAGTAATGTCATGCTTAATGCAGGTGGGCTTCGGCCCACACTGCATGCCCCAGTCAGACTGGGGTTCTTTACAAGTGGACACATGTAGGTTAAACTCCGTGTGCACCTACAGCATGGGTGGCTCCCTGGAACCCACCGGCGATACACAAAAATATCCCATTGCATTGCCCAACACAGCTGAGGTAGTAATGTCGTGCTTAATGCAGGTGGGCTTCGGCCCACACTGCATGCCCCAGTCAGACTGGGGTTCTTTACAAGTGGACACATGTAGGTTAAACTCCGTGTGCACCTACAGCATGGGTGGCTCCCTGAAACCCACCGGCGGTACATAAATATATCCCATTGCATTGCCCATCACAGCTGAGGGTAATGTCATGTTTAATGCAAGTGGGCTTCGGCCCACACTGCATGCCCCAGTCAAACTGGGGCTCTTTAGAAGTGGACACATGTAGTTACAACTCCGTGTGGACCCACGGCATGGGTGGCTCCCTGGAACCCACCGGCGGTACATAAATATATCCCATTGCAGTGCCCAACACAGCTGATGTAACGTCAGCTGTAATGCAGGTGGGCAAAAAATTAATTGGATTACACTGTAGGCGAGGGCCCACAAAAATTGGTGTACCAACAGTACTAATGTACCTCAGAAAAATTGCCCATGCCCAACCAAGAGGGCAGGTGAAACCTATTAATCGCTTTGGTTAATGTGGCTTAAGTGGTAACTAGGCCTGGAGGCAGCCCAGTTTAACGAAAAATTGGTTCAAGTTAAAGTTTCAACGCTTTTAAGAGCATTGAAACGTATAAAAATTGTTTAGAAAAATTATATGAGTGAGCCTTGTGGCCCTAAGAAAAATTGCCCATTCGGCGTGATTACGTGAGGTTTTCAGGAGGAGGAGCAGGAGGAGGAGGAGGAGGAATATTATACACAGATTGATGAAGCAGAAATGTCCCCCGTTTTGGATGGTGAGAGAGAACGATGCTTCCATCCGCGGGTGCATAAAACGTATTGCTTAGGAATCGCTGCTGTCCGCTGGTGCAGAAGAGAAGTCTGGGGAAATCCAGGCTTTGTTCATCTTGATGAGTGTAAGCCTGTCGGCACTGTCGGTTGACAGGTGGGTACGCTTATCCGTGATGATTCCCCCAGCCACACTAAACACACTCTGACAAGACGCTAGCCGCAGGACAAGCAAGCACCTCCAGGGCATACAGCGCGAGTTCAGGCCACGTGTCCAGCTTCGACACCCAGTAGTTGTAGGGGGCAGAGGCGTCACGGAGGACGGTCGTGCGATCGGCTACGTACTCCCTCACCATCCTTTTACAGTGCTCCCGCCGACTCAGCCGTGACTGGGGAGGTGTGACACAGTCTTGCTGGGGAGCCATAAAGCTGGCAAAGGCCTTGGAGAATGTTCCCCTGCCTGCGCTGTACATGCTGCATGATCTCTGCGCCTCCCCTGCTACCTGGCCCTCGGAACTGCGCCTTCTGCCACTAGCGCTGTCGGATGGGAAGTTTACCATCAGTTTGTCCACCAGCGCCCTGTGGTATTGCATCATTCTCGAACCCCTTTCCTCTTCGGGAATGAGAGTGCAAAGGCTCTCCTTATACCGTGGGTCGAGCAGTGTGTACACCCAGTAATCCGTAGTGGCCAGAATGCGTGTAACGCGAGGGTCACGAGAAAGGCATCCTAACATGAAGTCAGCCATGTGTGCCAGGGTACCTGTACGCAACACATGGCTGTCCTCACTAGGAAGATCACTTTCAGGATCCTTCTCCTCCTCCTCTTCCTCCTCCTCAGCCCATACACGCTGAAAGGATGACAGGCAAGCAGCATGGGTACCGTCAGCAGTGGGCCAAGCTGTCTCTTCCCCCTCCTCCTCATCCTCCTCATGCTCCTCCTCCTCCTCCTGAACGCGCTGAGATATAGACAGGAGGGTGCTCTGACTATCCAGCGACATACTGTCTTCCCCCGGCTCTGTTTCCGAGCGCTCTGCCTTTATGCTTTGCAGGGAACTTCTCAAGATGCATAGCAGAGGAATGGTGACGCTAATGATTGCAGCATCGCCGCTCACCACCTGGGTAGACTCCTCAAATTTTCCAAGGACCTGGCAGATGGCTGCCAACCAGGGCCACTCTTCTGTAAATAATTGAGGAGGCTGACTCACACTGCGCCGCGCAAGTTGGAGTTGGTATTCCACTATAGCTCTACGCTGCTCATAGAGCCTGGCCAACATGTGGAGCGTAGAGTTCCACTGTGTGGGCACGTCGCACAGCAGTCGGTGCACTGGCAGATTAAACCGATGTTGCAGTGTCCGCAGGGTGGCAGCGTGCGTGTGGGATTTGCGGAAATGTGCGCAGAGCTGGCGCACCTTTCCGAGCAGGTATGACAAGTGGGGGTAGCTTTTCAGAAAGCGCTGAACCACCAAATTAAACACATGGGCCAGGCATGGCACGTGCGTCAGGCTGCCGAGCTGCAGAGCCGCCACCAGCTTACGGCCGTTGTCACACACGACCATGCGCGGTTGGAGGCTCAGCGGCGCAAGCCAGCGGTCGGTCTGCTCTGTCAGACCCTGCAGCAGTTCGTGGGCCGTGTGCCTCTTCTCTCCTAAGCTGAGTAGTTTCAGCACGGCCTGCTGACGCTTGCCCACCGCTGTGCTGCCACGCCGCGTTACACCGACTGCTGGCGACGTGCTGCTGACACATCTTGATTGCAAGACAGAGGTTGTGTTGGAGGAGGAGGAGGAGGAAGGTGCTTTAGTGGAGGAAGCATACACCGCCGCAGATACCACCACCGAGCTGTGGCCCGCAATTCTGGGGGTGGGTAGGACGTGAGCGGTCCCAGGCTCTGACTCTGTCCCAGCCTCCACTAAATTCACCCAATGTGCCGTCAGGGAGATATAGTGGCCCTGCCCGCCTGTGCTTGTCCACGTGTCTGTTGTTAAGTGGACCTTGGCAGTAACCGCGTTGGTGAGGGCGCGTACAATGTTGCGGGAGACGTGGTCGTGCAGGCCTGGGACGGCACATCGGGAAAAGTAGTGGCGACTGGGAACTGAGTAGCGCGGGGCCGCCGCCGCCATCATGCTTTTGAAAGCCTCCGTCTCCACAAGCCTATACGGCAGCATCTCTAGGCTGATGAATTTTGCAATGTGCACGTTTAACGCTTGAGCGTGCGGGTGCGTGGCGTCGTACTTGCGCTTGCGCTCAAACTATGGCGCTAGCGACGTCTGGACGCTACGCTGAGAGACATTGCTGGATGGGGCCGAGGACAGCGGAGGTGAGGGTGTGGGTGCAGGCCAGGAGACGGTAGTGCCTGTGTCCTCAGAGGGGGGTTGGATCTCAGTGGCAGGTTGGGGCACAGGGGGAGAGGCAGTGGTGCAAACCGGAGGCGGTGAACGGGCATCGTCCCACCTTGTGGGGTGCTTGGCCATCATATGCCTGCGCATGCTGTTGGTGGTGCCTCCCCAGCTGATCTTGGCGCGACAAAGGTTGCACACCACTGTTCGTCGGTCGTCAGGCGTCTCTGTGAAAAACTGCCACACCGTAGAGCACCTTGACCTGTGCAGGGTGGCATGGCGCGAGGGGGCGCTTTGGGAAACAGTTGGTGGATTATTCGGTCTGGCCCTGCCTCTACCCCTGGCCACCACACTGGCTCGGCCTGTGCCCACACCCTGACTTGGGCCTCCGCGTCCTCGCCCGCGTCCACGTCCTATAGGCCTACCCCTACCCCTCAGCATGGTGTATTACCAGTGATTTGATTTCCCAGGCAGGAAAGAAAGTGGCGCAAGCCTGCAGCCAAAATACAATTTTTTCCCTTGTTTTTCAAAGGACAAGCCACACTGCGTGTATTCAATGAATACTACTAAGTTTAATAACTGTGTTGTGGCCCTGCAAATGTGTCAGAGAACTGCAGTGATGCAAAGTTATTGGCTCCAGCAGATCAGGGATTTCCCATGCAGGAAAAAAATTGGCGCAAGCCTGCAGTAAAACGTAGCTGGCTGCGTCTGATTTTTTTTAACGTTCTGCACGCAGCACACACGTACCCAGAGCCTTGAGGACTGTCAGAGGCAGGCGAAATACAATTTTTTCCTTTGTTTTTCAAAGGACAAGCCACACTGCGTCTATTCAATGAATAATGTATGTCTTCTGGCCCTGCCTACACAATTCTATCCCTGTAGTATTATTGCCGGGTGCAATGGTCTGCACAGCCGGTTTTGAGAAAAAAAAAAAAAATGCAACACTGCTAACAGCAGCCTGGACAGTACTGCACACGGATAGATGTGGCCCTAGAAAGGACCGTTGGGGTTCTTGAAGCCTACACTCACTGCTAACACTCTCCCTGCCTAACCACCACTTCTGTCCCTATTGCAGGGCGCAATGCTCTGCAGATCCAATTTTGAAAAAAAAAAAAAAATACAGTGCTAACACAGTACTGCACACTATTAGATGTGGCCCCTGAGAAGGACCGTTGGGGTTCTTGAAGCCTACACTAACTCCTAACGCTCTCCCTACAGCAGCTCCAGCACGATACCACTGTCCCCCTCAGCTAACTCACAAGGCATGTGTGGCGAGCCCGCGGGAGGGGGCCGACTTTTATACTCGGGTGACATCTGATCGCCCCAGCCACTCACAGCAGGGGGGTGGTATAGGGCTTGAACGTCACAGGGGGGAAGTTGTAATGCCTTCCCTGTCTTTCAATTGGCCAGAAAAGCGCGCTAATGTCTCAGAGAGGAAACTGAAAGTAATCGGAACACCGCGTGGTACTTGTTACGAGTAACGAGCATCCCGAACACCCTAATATTCGCACGAATATCAAGCTCGGACGAGTACGTTCGCTCATCTCTATTCAGGATTCTTATCTATTAACCAGAGTGGAGAGCAGTTACAAAGAGTGTCTCACTCTGGAGGACCTGGTCCCTGCCTTACATTGATTTAAACGGACGCTGTGTAATGCTTAATTTCCCCTGTGGTGGCGCTGCATGAAATCTGTTCTCAGGTTTCCCCACAGATTACAGCTGATCGCTGAGGTTCCAGGTGGAGGACACTTTTACTCTGCCTAATGTCAGGGGGACCCTTCTAACAAATAGAGATTGTCCAAAGCAGAGAACACCTTTAGTATTGGGGGTTATATTTGCTTTCTGGAGAAGTAGAACTGACTCAAATATATTGTAATATTTTCTTTTAGTGGCATAATTGCTTCAGAAGAAAATAAATTCTTGATTCAACCTCTGAAGATGTCAGAGACTGAAGCACATGCCGTCTACCCGTATCATGAAGACGGAGACCCCAAAAACCTGTGGTGTGGATGACACAATTGTCAGCAGGGCAATGTCTAAGTTATACTTCTCAAGTAGCAGACAAGAGGTGAGAAAGAAAAAAATATGTGTCTATCTATCACAATAGCTGACATTGTTTTACCTTCACTTTTGACAGTTTTTACATCAAATGCCTTGGCTAATTCAAAAAACACATTAAGAAATTGATTGAGATATAAGACTATATAATGAGTGGTGGGGGGCGCCAACAAACCATTTTGCCTTAAGGTCCCATGTAAATGCAACTACTGAATGACTGTCTGTTCACAGTAAATGGAGGCGGGTGGGGGAGTGCCTTTAGCAATGGCAGCGATACTCGTGCCTGTGTAATAGTGCATCAGCTAGCATCACTGGGACGAGCTGTCGGGTATTGTTTGTCCAATAGCTCGTCCCCATGTAAATGGAGCATTAGGGCTCAGTCAGACAGGTGTTTTTTTGCTGCGTATGTTATTGCGCAAAATGCGTGCACACCAAAATTTGAGTGACCGATTTTCAATCCCCGACTGCTGAAAAGGGCTGTATCTGATTGGCTGAGCACTCATCCAATCACAGGCAGAGCTTAGCTATTCAATGAATGACAGCTGAGCACTCCCTGTGATTACCTGAGCGCTGTGACCAATCACCAATCAGATACAGCCCTTTCAGCAGGCGGGGATTTTAAATTCCCGCCTGCTGAAAGAGATTCAGAGCAGTTCAGGGAGAAGACACGGCTGGATGCGCCTGAGCCCCGGCAGCTGTGCACAGGTGAGTATATATATTTTTTTCACTTTTTTATACATTCTAGGGATGATTTTCAGAGAAGGCTTATATTTAAAGCCCTTCCTCGAAAATCACTGCAGGGGCTGCCTGCATCTCACTGTGTTAGGAGCTCAAATTCTCCTTGTTTGTTTCCCATGCTCTGTGCATTTGTGTAGAAACATTTTAGTTTGTGATCAGTGTCTCTTGCTCCTCTACTTGCCTTCTGAATTTTTTGTCTTTGTTTTTTCTTACCACTTCTAACAGCGAGCGTCTCAAATGTATTAATTAGCTGTATATTTTTATCTCGCCTTTCACTTCCCTTCCCATACTGTTCTAGTTTAAAGCTCTCCTAGTGAGTGAAGCAAGGCGTCCACCAAATATATGCTTACCTGTTTTTCTAAGGTGCAACCCATCTCTAGCAAGCAGTCCATCATGTAGGTAATTCCCTCCATGGCCTAGGAATCCAAATCTTTGCTGACGTCACCGTCGACATAGCCAGTTGTTCACCTCTAGAATCTGGTTCCATCTTCTTATTCCACGGCCATCCACTGGGAGGATGAATGAGAAGACCACCTGTGCTCCTAGTTCCTTCACCTTCTTTCCGAGGTCTTCAAAGTCTCTGCAGATAATTGCAAGGTTCTTTTTTGCAGTGTCATTTGTCCCTGCATGTATTAGTAGGAATGGGTGGCATTGTGTAGGACTGAAAAGTCTTGGCAGCCTATCAGACACATCTTTGATTTGTGCACCTGGAAGACATCACGCTTCTCGTGGGGTGTCAGCTCTGCAGACAGCGGCCTCTGTTCCTGTCAATAGGGAATACCCCACAACCACCACTCTCCTTTTCTTCTTCACAACAGCACTTCTTTTTCTCCATTCAAGAGGACTCTGTGCACTTACTACACAGTTCTTTGTGGGTAGAGTCATTTCTTGCTGTACATCTTTCTCCTTCGGCTCAGGAACCATAACCAGGTCCCCCTCCATCAGAACCTCATACCGGTTCTCGAGCTGTATTGGTGCTGGCTGACTCCTGATCCTCCTGCTTCTATGCGCCACATGCTTCCATTCCTCCTTCAACATTTTGAAGACTTTCTTCTACTCTGTCAAGGAAATCCTCATGTTCCTTAATACGTTTCAATGTAGCTATTTTCTCCTGAAGACTACGCACCTTTTCCTCCAGTAGAGACACAAGCTTGCATTTCTGGCAGGTGAAGTTTAGCTTTTCCTCTCGTAGGTCTGTGGACATGAAGAAATCCTCTGCCACAGCTGTCACGGATGTGGCAGAAAATCACGATCTTCTCTGTATGTCAATAAGGGCCGCTGCTGCTGCCGACCCCATTGGCCACAAGGTGAAACCCCTGGTTGTGACAGCATCCAGGGGTTGCACATCTAAAAATTCCTGAATTCACAGTTCCTTGCGTTTTTAAAATCTATTGTCCTATTTTTACCGGTACAAATTTTTGCGCACAGGTAAAAATCGGACATGTGAAAGCATTGGTTCTAACAGATTTGGATCGCAAACGCAAAAAACATGCACAGCAAAAAACACCGTCCGACTGAGCCCTGAACCAGAATATTTAGCTATAGAGCTAGGCCAGCAAAATTAACCTTTGCCCTGGCTGAAGAAAGGCCTGGCTACGGCTCTGTGTAAGTATTTCCTCCATTTATAAAATGATTTTGAAGTTCCTCCTTTCTTTACCTTCATAGAAACAAACATTCCTGCGGTCAAGAAAATACATTGAAATGTATATAGTGGCGGATAATTCTATGGTAAGAATATATTCAATGTATGGTAGTGAGGATATTCTGCAGATATAACATATAGAGTATGTAATTAATGACTTGCTTTATACCCCATTATTAATGATCTCCTTTCTCCCAGTGGAAGAAATATAACTACTACAGAGTAGATATCAGGCAAAGGATATTTAACATTCTTAATTTTGTGAATCAGGTGAGTTAATGCAGTAATATACAGTAGATATGTGTGTATAGAAATGTCTTTGAGATGACCACCCGAAATAGAATTTTTTTCCTAAAAAAAACCCCAATACTATCCTGTCCCAGGGATCAAAGAGTATAATAACAATCACCAGCTAGAGTTGATTAAAGCAAAAGTTAAGGGATTTGTGTCAGAAAGGACATTTGGATATTACAGAAGGGATGTCCGACTTTAGACCCTCCCTGTTCTATGAGCCAGAGTGAAGAGCCACTAAGCAAATGCTCAGCCAATTATTCACGTGGACCCAATATAGTACTAGGTTTTCCCTGCAGCAGTGGGAGTCAACAATTCTCCATCTAATTATATCTTACCTCTTCCTTAGGTGTATAAGCCATTAAATATTTTTGTGGCTCTAGCTGGATTGGAAATTTGGAACAATGGAAACAAATTTGAAGTGGACACCTCTTCTGTGACCACTCTAGAACGCTTCTCTGCATGGAGGGAAAAAGCGTTGTTGCCTCAGAAACCTCACGACAATGCGCAGTTCCTAACGTAAGTTTCTTCTACAATCATCTATATCATTTGTAAGAATGTTTATGTTCTGTTTATTAACTCCTAAGAGACCAAGCCTGTTTGTACCTTAACCTCTTAAAGGGGTTGTCCCGCGGCAGAAAGTGGGTCTATACACTTCTGTATGGCCATATTAATGCACTTTGTAATGTACATTGTGCATTAATTATGAGCCATACAGAAGTTATCAAAAGTTTTATACTTACCTGCTCCGTTGCTGGCGTCCTCGTCTCCATGGTGCCGACTAATTTTCGGCCTCCGATGGCCAAATTAGCCGCGCTTGCGCAGTCCGGGTCTTCTCCTGTCTTCAATGGGGCCGCTTGTGCAGAATGCCGGCTCCGTGTAGCTCCGCCCCGTCACGTGCCGATTCCAGCCAATCAGGAGGCTGGAATCGGCAATGGACCGCACAGAAGAGCTGCGGTCCACGGAGGGAGCAGACCCCGGCGGCCATCTTCACCGGTAAGTATAGAAGTCACCGGAGCGCGGGGATTAAGGTAAGCGCTGAGCGGTTTTTTTTTTTTACGTCCCTGCATCGGGGTTGTCTCGCGCCGAACGGGGGGGGGGGGGGGGGGGTGGTTTGAAAAAAAAACAAACCCGTTTCGGCGCGGGACAACCCCTTTAAGGATGCAGCATTTTTTCCATTTTAGCTTTTTCCTTCCCCCTTTTAAAAAAGCATAACTTTCATTCATACATCGATGTAGCTGTCTGAGGGCTTGTTTTTTGCGGGACGAGTTGTATTTTTCAATGGTACTATTTAATGTACTGAAAAACTTAAATTCCGCCATCTTTGAGTGCGTCTTGTTTCTACGGCGTAGACACTGCAACAAAAATGACATAACTTTATTCTGTGGGTCAGTACAATTACTACGATACCAAATTTATATAGTTTATTTTCTGCTGCACTACTTTTATTTTTTTTCAAAGATATTTAATTTTTTAAAATTGTTTTCTGCCGCAATCTTCTGACTGCGATGACTTTATTTTTCTGTTAACATAGTTGTGCTAGGGCGCATTTTGTGCAGGATGCCCTGTAGTTTCCATTGGTACCACTTTTGAATACATACGACTTTTTGATCGCTTTGTAATACATTTTTTGTTAGAGACAAAAAGCACAATTTTGGCTTTTTTTTCTGACGACGCTCACTGTGCAGGATAATGCATAACTTTGATAGATCGGACGTTTATGGACGCAGCAATGTATTTTAAATCATTTCATTCTAAACATGGCAAAAGGGTTGATTTTTTTTACTTTTTTTTAAATAATTAGTAAAAGTTTTTAAAACTTATATTTACTTTTCTTTAGCCTATAGGGGAAAATAACTTGTAATGCTTTAATTGCGCCTGCAGTATAATGTAATGTCACAGGATTACATCCTACTGTGATCAGGCAGGCGGTCTATCAAGCCACCCCACCGAAATTTGCAATGACACCCATACGGCAACCCGCGATCCTATCACGGGGGGGCAGTTTAAAGGGTTAAAAGCTCCGATGAGCAGTGCGTTTTATCAGAGCTGTTGCAGGCAGGTATCGGCTGTAAGAAATAGGTACCCTGCTCTGTATTGAGTGAGATCGCCCTTCAATCTCCCTCCATACACACCCCGAACCTGCAGGACGTAACTGTATGCCCTGCAGCATTAATTATCAACTAATTTTCAGATATTTTTCATTGTCACATTCCAGGGGCCATAACGTTTACATTTTTCTGTTGACATCACCATACGAGGGCTGTATTTTGTAACGGCAATATTTTTGGGTACATATAAAAAGTTCTGCCATTTGTTTTTTTGGGTTTTTTTTATGGCGTTCAGTGTGCAAAATAAATAATGTGATAACATTATTCTCTGGGGCAGCGCGATTCCAGTGATACCAAGATTACACAGTTTTTTTATGTTTTGCCATTTTTGTACACAAAAAAACATATTTTATTAAAGACTTCCTTTTGTGTTGCTGCATTCCAGGAGCCAGAACATTTTTATTTTTCCATCAACGGAGCGCAATAATGGCTTGTTTTTTGTGGGATGAACTCTAGTCATTTATCCAATTTTTGGGAACATACAACATTTCAATTAGGGCTTAGTCACATGGGCGCATCGGCGCCCGTGTTACTGCAGGAAGAAGACGGCTGCACTTCAGGACGGACGTCTCTCTGCAGCACCGGAAGAACGAACATGTGACCTGAAGTACGGCCGTCTACTTCCTGCAGTAAGGGCTCTGTCACACGGGCGGCGATGCGCCAGTGTGACTAAGCCCTTACTTTTAATTACTTTTTTTTTTCTGGAGGCAAGATTAACAAAATCTGCAACCTTGGCATGTTTTTTATTTATAGTTTTAACGGTGCTCACCGTGCAGTAGAAATAATATGTTAAATTTCTTCTGCAGGCCAGTATGATTATGTCAATACCAAATTGATATAGTTTTAGGTTTTTTTGCAACTTTTTCACACTTTAGGCCTCGTTCAGCCGATCGTGTTTTTTGAGCACAAACAGCCCCATAAAAAGATCGCCGCTCGCGGGTGGAAAAATCGCAGGAACGAAGCAGAAGGCGTGATCTACATTCGCACATAATTTACTCACTCACACGATCCGAGGTACGGGCTGCATGTTAATCCAGCTCCCATAGGAGTCAATGGGAACTCCTACACAGCACACACCAGAGATAGGTCAGGTCTAGAGATGAGCGAGTATACTCGGTAAAGGCAATTGCTCGAGCGAGCATTGCCTTTAGCGAGTACCTGCCCGCTCAAGATGAAAGGTTCGGGTGCCGGCGCGGGGGAGCGGTGAGTAGCAGCTGTTAGCAGGAGGGAGCGGGGGGGGGGGGGGGGGGGGGAGAGGGAGAGAGAGGCCGCCGGCACCCGAACTTTTCATCTCGAGCGGGCAGGTACTCGCTAAAGGCAATGCTCGCTCGAGCAACTGCCTTTACCGAGTATACTCGCTCATCTCTAATCAGGTCCTTTCTTTTTTCACAGCACAAACCTTAGATGTGTGTACTGTAGCCACGCATGCCCTATCTTTTGCAGGTGCGAGTATTTTGTGCATCTAAAAATCGTTCATGTGAACACATCAATAGGAAACCATTGGTTCTAATAGACAAAAAAAAAAACACTCGTCTGAACGAGGCCTTAAAAGCAAACAGAAAAGAGTGTATTTTTTGTTTATCACTGCGTTCAAAGACCCCTAACATTTTTGGTTTTTTTTGTCAATGTTGCTCTGAGAGTGTTTTTTTTTTTTTTTTGCGGAATGAGTTTTACTTTTAATAGCACCATTTGTTTATCTATGTGACGTTTTTTGTAATGCAAATTTGGCTATTTTCACCATGTTTATTGTATTTCTGTTACGGCGACCGCGGGACCCCATGCCGCACTGTATGGTAACAATTTCTTTTGTGACGTGCACTGTGTGGGCTTAAATAATACACTTTTTTTTCCCTCTGGGTCATTACAAACATAGCAATACCACATATCTATGTGACTTAAATTAAAAATTCATTGTAAGGGCTTAGTCAGCGTTTTTATGAGCATATGTTACCTGCGTTTGCGATCTGCATGTATTAAGTCAATGCTTTTCAATGGCAGCAGTCATATGCCCGATATTTACCTGCGCCGAAAATGTGCAGCGGTAAATATAGAACAGCGGATTTTAAAATGCAGGTAACTGCAGCATCCATCTTTTTTGGATGTGAAATCCCTGGATATCACATTCAGCGGTTTCACCTCCTGCTCAATGGGGCCGGCGGCAGCAGACCCCATTGAGGACATACAGTGAAGATCGCGATCCTCTGGCACAGCTGTGACAGTTGTGGCACAGGAGCGCGAAGTTCTCCCATTGAATTCAATGGAGTCGGCGCATTGAATGACAGCTGAGCACTGCCTGTGATTGGTCCCTGTGCTCAGCCAATCAGAGGCAGCGCTCAGCCATTCATTGAATTCAGTCATTCAAAGCACTTCAGAGCAATTCAGGAGAAGACGCGGCTGGATGTGCCTGAGCCCCGGCAGCAGCAGAGAGGTGAGTATATTTATTTATTTATTTTTACACATTCTAGGGATGATTTTCGGGGAAGGGCTTATATTTAAAGCCCTTCGCCAAAAATTACTGTGGGAACTGCTAGCATCTCACTGCTTTCAATGGAGTCAGCTTTTACGCCGTGAATTGAATTCAATGGGGTAGCATTGCAGTCCTCTGGCACAGCTGTGGTAGAGGATTTCTTCATCTCCACGGGGAGACGCCTTGTCACTGGACACTGTGACAATGCTGTCACAGTGTTCCGTGATGAGGGGACTCCCTGCGGAGATGAAGAAATCCTCTGTCACAGCTGTCACAGGTGTGGCAGAGGATCGTGATCTTCTTTGTTTTTTTCTCAATGGGGCCGCCGTTGCGGCCACCGGCCTCATTACACGAAGGTGAAACTCCTGGATGTGACAGTATCCAGGGGTTTCACTTCCAAGGAATCTCCTGCTGCAGCTGTCACAGCTATAGCAGGGGATAGCGGGCAGCACACTTTATGTGCGCATAAACACAGCCAAGTGCGTTTTTTTTCAATGTGACGCCGCTTCAGTCACGCAAATTTTGGTGCACATGCGCTTTACGCAAAAACATGCGCAGCAAACAAATGCCTGTCTGACTGAGCCCTTACTCATCACTCATTACGGAACATGGATTTCATACATACCGTGTTTCATCAGTTTTTTGGCTTGAAAAAGACCTTTTGTATGTCGAAACGTCGCCTAAATTTTAAAACTATGAAACAATAAAGCATGTTCCTTTAGACAAGGAGTTCACCTTGCATCATTATATGCTGCCACCTTTTTTGTTACACGTGTTTCCCCAAGGGGCTTATTTCCATAGCCCTGTTGGTAGCGTTGCATCAATCCAGCAATTTTTTTCGCTACTGATAACAAGAAAATTCTTTAGTTATAATCTTGCTATTTTTTTCTAAATTTGCCTCCCCCGGAATACTTTTTTCCAGTGGGGTTGAGTGAGTGCCGTGTTTTTTTGTTTAATTATTGAGCCCTTACTCATCAACGCCTGGAGCAATTTCAACCATACTTGGTACATATATAACTCATCCCATGGAGACAAATTTTGGGTGGATAGCACAGCCCCACTACCCCTGGCTGGGAGAGGGGGGACTGCCAGAATTGCATTTGAACAGATGGTTTTTATTTCAGTCTTATTCAGGCTTATTACATAGACGACCTCCTCATCATACACTAATATATTACACAGATGACCTCTTTCTCCTCATATACAAATCTAATAAATCAGTACACACACACACACATATCTATCTATCTATCTATCTACACACACGCACATAACTAAATTCTTTTCATGTCTTAGAAAAAATACATGGGCGACGCCAGGTAATCAGCTAGTCTTATATATAAAATGCAAAATCTGATTGTTTGTGTTGTATACAAATTCACAGTTCTTGTCAGAATTGAGTGAAGTTTTGCATGAGCGATTTTCAGCACCAGGCGACAAATACTGGTGCAATTAAAAATTGAAAACTCACCCACTTCCCCTGCAATTTTTGTTGCCAATAGCAACCAATCATAGCTGCTTAGATAAAATGAAAGCTGTGCTGTGATTGGTTGCTATTTCTTATACTGCGGAGGTAAAATAAAATCTATGCTGTGATTGGTTGCTAGAGCTCAGCTTTCATTTCTTATACTCCTGAGGTAAGATAAAAGCCGCTCTGCGATTGGTTGCTATGGGCGACACAGATTTTGGACAGCTTCCAGCAAAATCCTGCAATTCATAATAAGCACGAGAAAGTAAGGTTTCCAAAGCAGTTCAATAACTTATGTTGATTTTGGGTGTGTTGTAAATTGTTATACAATAATAAGACTTTCCTTTTTAGTCATTTATGCCAACAGCACATGAGTAATCTGTGACAGCTGTTCCCCCTTGTGTTTCCCAGGAACATTGACTTTGATGGCCCTACTATAGGACGTGCATGGCTTGGTGGAATGTGTAGTAATACCCAATCTGCAGGAGTTATCCAGGTAAGTGGCATATTATTAGAAAATGCCATCACACAACCACCATGTAGTAATATACTGTCAGGATTGGAGGATGCAGATTAAGGCCTCAGTCACACCGGCGCCGATGCGCCCCTTTGACTGCAGGAAGGAGACGGACGTACCTGCAGACGGCCGTCTCTCTGCAGCAATGAAGCTGGTCACATGTTCTTTCCTCCAGCGCTGCAGAGAGACGGCCGTCTGCAGGTACGTCCGTCTGCTGGTGTCAGTCACACGGGCGCATTGGTGCCGATGCGCCCGTGTGACTGAGGCCTAATTAGAAGTGTGTCTGATATAACCAGAGGTGCTTCATGGTTAACAGGGGGCAAAGGGTGCATGCTGGCTCTTTAAGGCCCCGTTCACACGAGCGTTGTTTGGCACACGTATGTGCGCACAAAACAGCATTGCACAGATGTGCAAAAAAAATGAGGCTGCCTGCCCATTGTTTTCAATGGGGCCGCCTTTGGGGAAGGGCTTTAAATATAAGCCCTTCCCTGGAAATCATTCCTGGCTTGTGTAAAATAATATATATACTCACTTCTTCGCTGCTGACGGGGTCCAGGCACGTCTAGCCGCTTGGGTCCCCGACACTGTAGTGAAGTTCTTTCAGCAGGCGGGGATTTAAAATCCCTGCCTGCTGAAATGGCTGTATCTGATTGGCTCAGCCAATCACAGGCAGCACTCAGCCATTCATTGAATTCAATAAACACACTCTCATCTGAATGAGCCTTAAGACCGTGTGCCTGTGAGTGCACACTGCCTTCAGACATCTGAATTGGACAGGCATGAGGCCAGAGCCAGATATGTGCTGCGAACATGGGGAGAACGACCAGTTCTCGGCTATTCTTCGTTCATGTGATTTTCAGCAGAGATGCAGGCAGTGTTAAAACGCAACACTCGTGTGAAAGAGTCCTTAAGATGCTTTTAGACGGAACGATTATCATTAAAAAAATTCTTATAATGAGCCAAAGTGAACAATAATTGTTCAGCCTAAACACGAGCCAACTACCGAACGCCAATCGTTTGCTTTTCTCTCGTCGTTCATTTTATGCAGGCATAAAAATCATGGTTGGCGCATTAACTTTTTGCACGGTTTAAACAGAGCTCGTTCAGTCCTTCTCATTCAGTTATACAGCAAATGTGAATGATTCTGAATGATTTCTCTTGAATGAGCCAACAATGTATCTTTCTGTCTAAACAGGCTGCCCGAGTGAACGAGCTAGTGATGACACTGCTCACTCATTCGAACGATAAATCAGATTGTCTAAAAGTACCCTTAACGAAATTATACTTCCCCAACTTAGAGGCCTCTGGAGGGCATTTCTGCTGCTCCAAATGAGACACATTTGCAAATTTTTTTCTTTAGTAAATAAAGTCGCCGATTGGTGCCACCCTAGTGGGCCAGATCTAACGTGACAGACCTGCATCAATGCCAGATCTGCATCCATCAGCAATCCATTTGGCATGTTGATTAAGAGCTGACTCGCTGCGTTCAGTAGTAGACAACATGCTTTTGCAAATAGAAAGCATTGTTAAAAACCAAGGGGAACATATTGAACATTGAGTGATTTGCAAAGCTGCAGCGCCAACTATCAACAATATTTTAGCTTTTTTTTTTAATTGCGAGCGCATTGTCTGAAGTGGCCGTTGTCTGAATTCCATCTCATTTGGAGCAGCAGACACCCTCAAGAATCCTCTGAGTAGGGAACGTTTAATTTTGCTAACTCTGTATATTGGGATTCCATAATATAGAAGTTTTGACTCATACTGGCCAGTAGGCGATTTTTAGGTGTACATCTGCCTTTCAATACAAATGCAATTTAGCGATAAATAAAGTAATTAGCTGTATGTTTCCTTCCTTTTTAAAAGAGATATTGATGAGGTTATACTAGTTTTATATCATTTTCGCTGCTCGTATGATTGATGTGCTTGACGTTGTCCAGTATATTTGTGGCTTTTCTGTATTATGATTATTGTATGTAGAATACTGAGTATTTATTTTTTCTGTAATGGATTGTTGTCAGTAGTAGGATAAATGTACTATGTTTTATTGCTTTATTTGGTATGCAAACTGTATAATTTATATATCCTGGTGGTCTAGAAGGGAGAGATTCAGTAGTGGTCTAGTGTATGTAAAATGCTAATTGCTAGAATTCTACTGGTGTAGTAGGGAGGTTGTAATTACTTGTAGGAACCATATAAACACCATGGATCCAGAGTGCAAAATTAATAGTCCTGGTAGTCCAGTGGAGGAGGTCTGTAGCACCCAATGGTCTGGTGTGTGTGAAGGGAGTAGTTGTCATCTCTAGTCATCTACCCTAAGAAACGTATGCCTAAAATAGCAGGTGCAGGAATGGGATTGGAGGAGGAATGGTTTAGAGAGTGCATGCTGACCCTTAAGGTGAGGGGAAAGAAGTGTACGCAAACAACAACGAAAAAGTGCCATGACAAATTTGTTGTTTTGCCAATGGAAAAGTCCCAGGCATTGTACCCATCACAATGAGCATATTTTCAGTTTCTGGAACTGTCTCTACCTAGCAGGAGGTTCTTCTCACCTCTCTGTCACTGTAAACTTTCATCTGTTGTCAGAAGCGTAACTTGAAGCTGCTGGACCCCAATACAAAAATCTGTAATGGGGGCCCCCTACTTACAATGCATCATTCACAGTATTGGTCTCCTTATAGTCACACCCCTGTTTGTCATCACAGGTCCTTTCTGTGACCTGCTTGTCATCATCTTTGGCTATCTCTTCCCTGCTGTAGTAGCGGCCACAGCAGGGTCTCTCCGGTGCTCAACCCCAGTGTGTGTGTCTTGGGGTGAGGGCTCACCACGTGGCATGCGCCACACTACTCCCTAAGCTGCCCTGTATGGCAGTTAAATAGTGCCCTATCTACTGTAACCTGAGTGGATCACATTAGCAAAAACTCTACTTATCATACAAGGTGGCGGTACCTGTATCTCTCTGCTATGCCAAGACAAGCAAAATGCCTTGTCCTATGGGCTGGTGATGTGCTTTCCACATCACCGCCTGCCTCATAAATGTGGCCAGACTTCTTTCCTCCATACTTGCTATGGCAGTAGCGACGCACATAACTTCTAAGAAGTGAGCTCCTCCTCTTCCTTATATCCCTGCTATTCTATGTTGGGAACTTTCCCTGGTGTCCTGTGGGAAATAAAGGAGAAGAGATCTCCGCGCTCCAGGACTTAAGGAGTTACAGACCCAGTGGTTATAATAACCGCACTTTATTAAACGTAAACTACATGCAACACGTTTCGTAAACTACATGCAACACGTTTCGGCATTTCTAAACGCCTTTCTCAAGCATGAGATAACATTTCAGTTTATGCACATCTATATATACAAAAAAAAAAAACGCATACAATTCTGGTGATCGCGTCAGACGCCGGTATGGTGGCTGTGACGTCACATTGGACTTTCGATTTGCAACAACGTGGGTCATGTGATCCATGTAGTGGAGCGCAATGTGCGTTTCATAGTCTTTCTTCATTCATTTCCGTGTTGGAGCGCTGTGCGTTCCAAATGTTCAACGAGTTTACATTATCTCATCAACCATATTGGGTCCGTGTGGAAAGTGCTATATACAAGCAACTATCTGCAGAGTAAATACAGATGATACAGATAATATAATAAAACTCCATTTAGAAGGGAAATACGTACGCCAAACAGAACCAGAAATCCCATATTTTTATCAGCTGCCGAAAGTACATAAGAACATAATAAACCCACCTAGATGTCAAATAGTTGCAGGAATAAATTCAATAACTAGCCGGCTCTCTAAATACATTGATAAACAGCTTCAAAAACATGTAAGAGAATTACCCACTTGTTTGAAAGACACGGGCCTCTTGTTAGAACTAATAAAAAACCTGGAATATAAAAAATCATACTGAGGGCTCTTTCACACGAGCGTATTTTGGCCCGCCATTTTTCACGGATGGTCGATATACGCTATGATCTGATGCATCAGATCACATGGCCATATTTCTGTGATGTAAAAGCTCCAGCCGGGCCAATATTGCGCCGGGCGCTTTTACGTCGTGCCCAAAAGATAGGCCTGGAACTATCTTTCGGGCTGGAATACATCAGACGTTGCATGGACTCCTATGGGAGCCAATGAGAGTCGTCGGAGAAGGGAGGTGGGAGGGAGTTTAGCAGCGTGACTGCTAAACTCCATACCTCTTGTCTCCTCCCCTCCAGCTGATTGCAATGGGCGAGGGCAGAGCAAAGCATCGCCCCATCCCTCCTTCTCCCATTGCTGGCTGTGGACAAGGGGTGGGTAGGGAGCAGGAACCTAGCCCTGCCCCCGCCCACTGCAAACAGCCAGAGAGGAGGAGAGAGGAGGTGAGCCGGCGGGGAGTGGGAGGGAAGGGGCAATGGCATAGTGGCCTCAGCGTAACAAATGTTAGATTTGTGCGCCCCTTTTAAAAAATTTTACGCTTTAGATGGTAGTGTATATTGGCCGTCCGTGAAAACGGCGGCCAATATACGCTTGTGTGAAAGAGCCCTTATGGTATTTATTGGACGTGGAAATGCTATATTTAGGCATCCCCCACTATCAAGGTGTTCCAACCGTAGAGCGGCTCCTAAAACAGGACTTACTAATACCCTTTAAGTCCAATTTATTTTAAAATCCATATATTTTATTTTAGAAAACAATTATTTTACAATTATTCTATAAACAGCAGTGGTGGATGGGGACAAAATTTGCACCTACATACGCCAACCTATATAGGGGGGCCTCTGAAGAAGATAGATTTGACAATGCACGAGTTATCTTCCATAAACGATTCATTGATGACATCATAATTATATTGGAGGGCACTAGGGAAGATTTAAGAAGAATTATAGAAGATCTCAATCAAAATTACCATAACCTCCGCTTCACTGACAATATTGACCCCCAGAAAATAGCTTTTCTGGACTTGGAACTAACACATGAAGGAAAAAATATTGTAACAAAAACACATTTTTAAAAAGTGGATAGTAACAGTTATGTAGATTTTTATAGTTGCCATGCACACTATTGGAAGAAAAACATCTCCTATGGCCAATTTAAAAGGGTTAAAATAAACTGCACTAAAATAACGGAGAAGTATCCCAAAAAATTGATTGATCATGCATACGAGCGAATAATAAAAAAGATAAAGAGACAAAGAAAGAACCAGGGAAGATAACACGAGAATGGGAGAAAGGGAAGAAAGAAAGAAGAGAATAAGGAATTGGCTTTTATTACCAAATACAGCAACCAGCATAAGGAGATTAGAAAAATATTATTAAACAACTGCTCTATACTACAGAATGATCCCTTCCTCACCAATACTATGAATAGAAATCCTAGGATCATCTTTAGGGTGCATTCACACAAACGTATATCGGCTCGGTTTTCACATCAAGCCGATATACGTTGTCCTCGTGTGCAGGGAGGGGAGGATGGGAGAGCCAGGAGCAGGAACTGAGCTCCCGCCCCCTCTCTGCCTCCTCTCCACCCCCTCTCCGCCCCTCTGCACTATTTGCAATGGGGAGAGGCGGGCCGGGGGTGGGGCTAATTCTCAGAGAGGGGGCGGGAGCTCAGTTCCTGCTCCTGGCTCTTCCATCCTCCCCCCCTGCACACGAGGACAACGTATATCGGCTCGGCGTGAAAACCGAGCCGATATACGTTCGTCTGAATGCAGCCTTAGGAAGAATAGAACCATACAAAATATTATAGCTCCTTCTCGTCCCGAGGACAAAAGAAAAAATAATCTGAAGACTAATCCAATAGATAATTAAGAGAAGCAACAATCAATAAAAATAAAACAGATTAAATAGTGAAACGAAATTTGCAAGTTATTTATTAGAATGCCCGTTGGCATGAAACACGTGGAGAGAACTAAGAGTACACATCGCAAAACGCAGATTCAATATAAAAAATAAATACATGAAGCACAGCGCGTCCCGACATTTTGCTGAAAAGTATAATTGTCAGAACAAAAGTTTAAAAGTCACCTCACTAGATCGTATCCTTTCTAAATCAATAAACCAACTAAGAAGAAAGGCAATGTTCTGGATATACCAGCTAAAAACGCTAGTTCCATATGGTCTAAATGAAATTCTACAAAAAATATAAGAACAAAATGAGTATACTCTAGGGCAGTGATGGCGAACCTTTTAGAGACTAAGTGCCCAAACTGCAATCTGAAACCCACTTATTTTTTGCAAAGTGCCAACACATCAGGGGCGGGAGTATGATTTTACTCCTGTCATTTTAAAATGAGCAGGGCTGTTCCAAAATAGACAGGGTGCAGATTTTGACTGCTTTTTGGATGCGGAAATGCTGCAGAATTTGCCAGCATTTCTGCCACGTGTAAATACAACCCCGCAGAAATAGTGACAGCCCACAGTGGCCCTGGTGGTAATAGTGACAGCCCACAGTGGCCCTGGCAGTAATAGTGACAGCCCACAGTGGCCCCGGCGGTAATAGTGACAGTCCACAGTGGCCCCGGCAGTAATAGTGACAGCCCACAGTGTCCCTGTTGGTAATAGCAATAGCCCACAGTGGCCCCGACAGTAATAGTGACAGCCCACAGTGACCCCCGGCGGTAATATTGACAGCCCACAGCCGCCCCGGCAGTAAAAGTGACAGCCCACAGTGGCCCTGGCGGTAATAGTGACAGCCCACAGTGACCTCTATAAATATGGAAATATAGATTTTAGTGAATTATATATTTATTATATATCTCTATAAACGAATGGAGAGTTTTATTATATTATCTGTATAATCTGTATTTACTCTGCAGATAGTTGCTTGTATATAGCAGTTTCCGCATGGACCTAATATGGTTGGTGCGATAATGTCAACTCGTTAAACATTTGGAACGCATGTAGGGCTATAACACTGAATTGAATGAAGCAAGACTATGGAACGCTGTCTCAAATCGAAAATCCTTCCCCCAATGTGACGTCACAGCCACCATAACGGTGTCCGACGCGATCACCAGAATTGTACGTTTTTTCTTGTATATATAGATGCGCATAATCTCCCGCGCCGAAACGTTTTTTTTTTTTTTTTGCATAGGCCCCCCGTTCAGCGCAGGACAAACCCAAGGGATGTGGGGAAATAAAAAAAAAATTTTACTTACCCGAATCCCCTCTCTGCATCTTCTTCTTTCTTTTCCTCCAAGATGGCCGCCGGGATCTTCACCCACGATGCACCGCGGGTCTTCTCCCATGGTGCACCGTGGGCTCTGTGCGGTCCATTGCCGATTCCAGCCTCCTGATTGGCTGGAATCGGCACACGTGACGGGGCGGAGCTACGCGATGACGCGTAGAAGGGGGTGGAGCAAGAACGCCGCTCGTGCCCGGACCGACCAGAAGGGAGAAGACCCTTCTGCGCAAGCGCGTCTAATCGGGTTATTAGACGCTGAAATTAGACGGAGCCATGGAGATGGGGACGCCAGCAACGGAGTGGGTAAGTGAATAACTTCTGTATGGCTCATATTTAATGCACGATGTATATTACAAAGTGCATTAATATGGCCATAAAGAAGTGCTGAACCCCACTTGCTATCGCGGGACAATCCCTTTAAGTCCTGGAGCGCGGAGATTTCTTCTCCTGTATTTGCACTGGCTCTATTCCAAAGCCCCCTGTTACACAGCGGGATTTAATCTCCAAGACGCCTCTCCAGACACACTGGATCAAGGACAAGGAATATTCTGAGACACAAACCTGGACACTAGGTGACGGTGGATTCTCTTAGGACGTATGGGAATCTCATCGTGCACCAGGTGATTGTGAATTCACTTAGATCACTGTTTTAATTGAATACAAGGCACTGACACATGTCAATTTATACAATTTCTGTGGGAGGAAAGATTATGTTTCTTGGTGTCCAGTGGTTTTTGATGGTTACATTCCTCTTATGTCCAATGGAAGGGAAAGTTAATAGTCTGTTCAAATGCTAAAGGGAAGAAAACGTGCCTCCTTAGTGCCTAGTTGGGAAGTATTAGGTTGTATATCCTGGTGTACAAGGGGGACAATCATATTACTCAATCCTATAGTATCACTATTTTCATTAATTATCACTAATTACTATTTTAATAAGTGTAAATTTAAAAAAGGTTTTAATATTTTGTTCCGAGGATTACAGTTATGAATATATTCGTGTTGCCACAACTCTTGCTCATGAACTGGGACACAACTTGGGAATGAGACACGATAATCACTGTTGCTCATCTTGTATCATGGCTGCATCTACAAGGTGAGTGAATATAAACAAATGAGTAAAACAAATGTCTAAAGTATTAGTTTAATGATGGTTTCCTGTTGATTCTATAGTGTCAGTATACGCTACCATATGGAGAAATGTACACTAGACAGAGGAGTGTGACGCATTTCGGAGCGGGAGATGCTCCTTTCTAAAGCACAAAACCTGGGTTCTGTCTGTTCCAGTGGAACCAGCTCCGAAACGCGTTGCACTCACTGTCCGTTAATAACAATATTCAGTTTAACTTTACCACAGAGGTTCTATCCTCTTTTATGACTATTCTGCACTGAGTGCATTAGAGGTTTTTCCCATACATGTTGTTTCGTTTTAGAACGTCTGGTGTTTTCTGGTACCCCAAGCGCAGAAGTCTTTTCTCCTCATATGTATCTCTGGACGGTGCAAGTTTTTAGCATATCTAAAATTCCTTCATCAGAACGGTACTATTAGACATGATCTTTTCACACGCCTATTCTGCTCTTAAACCACGCTCGTGTGAACGAGGCCTAAGGGTGCTTTTAGACTGAACAGTTATTGCTCAGAAAATCATTTAAACAGGTGAAACTAAATGATAATTGCTCAGTTTAAATGTGAGCCAACGAATGAGAATCGTGCGGTTCTCGCTCGTTGTTCAGTTTCAGCCAACATAAAAATCAGCGCCGGCTCGCTCACCTGTCGGGCCATTTAAGCACTGATTATTTGATCAGTTTCCCATCAATTCCCTCCTCCTTTATAAAAATGTTGAACAACACTAGGTCTAGGACAGAGCCTTGTGGTACCCCACTTGATACAGTCTTCCACTTGAATGTGCAGCCATTTATGACCACTCTTTGATTACGATCACTCAGCCACTTCTAAATCCACCTAACAGTTCTGTTGTCAATCCCATATTTGGCCATTTTTTCAATAAGTATAGTATGAGATACTTTGTCAAATGCTTTACTAAGGTCAAGATAAACTATATCCACCGCATTTCCCTAATCAACCCAGTCAGTGATACTATCATAGAAGGAAATTAGATTGGTCTAGCATGGCTTGTTTGTTACAAACCCATGCTGGCTCTGGTTAATTACTCCATTTTCATCCAAATACTTGCATACATGCTGTTAAATAATATTCAGTTTAACTTTACCACAGAGGTTCTATCCTCTTTTATGACTATTCTGCACTGAGTGCATTAGAGGTTTTTCCCATACATGTTGTTTCGTTTTAGAACGTCTGGTGTTTTCTGGTACCCCAAGCGCAGAAGTCTTTTCTCCTCATATGTATCTCTGGACGGTGCAAGTTTTTAGCATATCTAAAATTCCTTCATCAGAACGGTACTATTAGACATGATCTTTTCACACGCCTATTCTGCTCTTAAACCACGCTCGTGTGAACGAGGCCTAAGGGTGCTTTTAGACTGAACAGTTATTGCTCAGAAAATCATTTAAACAGGTGAAACTAAATGATAATTGCTCAGTTTAAATGTGAGCCAACGAATGAGAATCGTGCGGTTCTCGCTCGTTGTTCAGTTTCAGCCAACATAAAAATCAGCGCCGGCTCGCTCACCTGTCGGGCCATTTAAGCACTGATTATTTGATCAGTTTCCCATCAATTCCCTCCTCCTTTATAAAAATGTTGAACAACACTAGGTCTAGGACAGAGCCTTGTGGTACCCCACTTGATACAGTCTTCCACTTGAATGTGCAGCCATTTATGACCACTCTTTGATTACGATCACTCAGCCACTTCTAAATCCACCTAACAGTTCTGTTGTCAATCCCATATTTGGCCATTTTTTCAATAAGTATAGTATGAGATACTTTGTCAAATGCTTTACTAAGGTCAAGATAAACTATATCCACCGCATTTCCCTAATCAACCCAGTCAGTGATACTATCATAGAAGGAAATTAGATTGGTCTAGCATGGCTTGTTTGTTACAAACCCATGCTGGCTCTGGTTAATTACTCCATTTTCATCCAAATACTTGCATACATGCTGTTAAATAATTTGCTCAAAGATCTTTCCCAGTATAAAAGTCAGGCTCACAGGCCTGTAGTTTCCTGCATCCACCTTCTTCCCTTTTTTGAAGATAGGGACAACATTATGGCGAGTGGTTCAGAAATTACCTCCGCTGCTTCCTTTAGTATCCTAGGATGTAATTTATCTGGACCTTGAGACTTGAATTCATTGAAGTTAGCTAAGTGTTCCCTCACCATCTCTCTGCTTACAGATAGCCTGTATTCTTTTATTCGCCCAATAGCACAGGGAAGACCAGTAGATGTTCCATCTACTTTCTGAGAGAAAACAGATACAAAATAGGAATTTAAAAGTTCCGCCTTCTCTACATCATTCTTAAACAATTCACCATTTTCATCTTGTAAGCATCCAATAGCATCTTTGACTTTTCTTTTGCTTTTGACATACCCCCAAAATCCTTTTTTTATTGCTTTTGGCCCCTGTTGCAAGCCCCAATTCATTATTAGCTTTAGCTTTTCTGACACTTGCCCTATAGTTTCTGCAGACCCCATTATATTCTTCTTTAGATATTTTTCCCTCTTTCCATCTGATAAACATATTTTTCTTTGTTTTTAATATGTGTGCAAGTTCTGTGTTGATCCATCCTGGTTTCTTTAACTCTTTCCAATCCAATTTGTATCCTGGTTTTCCTAGGGGGCTTACTCTTTTCCTGCCGTTATACAACGGCGCTATGTGCTGGCCGAAACCAGTACTGCATGAGGTGACACATTGGATAGACTCCGACAGCAGAGAGGCTGACTCTATACAGTAAGAGAACCCCGACGGACATCTTACAACATCGGAGCTGTACAGCCTTAAACCATAATGTCTTTAAACGTCAGACAGGGGATTGGAAAGGGTTAAATGCTTCCCATTCTTCCTTTTTTTAGGGATTGTTAACGATTGTGCTTTGAGAATCTCATTTCACAATGTTTCCCAACCTTCTTGGGCATTTCTGTCCTTAAGAACATCCAGCTATTGGATTATTCCTACCCTCTTTCTGAGTTCATTGAAATCTGCCTTTCTGAAATCCAACCTTGAGGTCTGAGTTAACTCAGGTCTTCCTCCCCTTTTTATGCCAAATTCAAGGATAGCTTGCTCACTGCCTCCTAAGCTCCAGGCCACCCTTACTTTCTCAACCATTTCCTCCCTGTTGGTAAGAATTAGGTCCAAGATAGCAGATCCCCTTGTTTTCTCTTCTACGTTTTGGAAGATAAAGTTGTCAGCAAGAGCGGAGAAGAATTTGTTGGATCCATTACTTTTACCTGAGAGAGATTCCCAACAAATGTCTGGATAGTTAGTCTCCCATAATCACTATGTCCTGCTTTTTGGAGAGGTTGGCCATCTGATGTAGAAAGAGTTCATCCATATCTTCTGCTTGTCCAGGCGGCCTAAAGTAAATGTCTACAACGGCGTCCTTTCTGTTGTTCTCTCCTTGCATTCTTACCCAAACAGTTTCTACAGAACTCCCATGCTCTGAAGCTTGAATCTCTGTGGAGGTGGAGGTTTTCCTAACATACAACGCAATACGTCCTCTCCTTTTTTTTGGTCTGTTTCTTAAAAAATAGATTGTATCCTTCAAGCCTTGTGTTCCAATCATGTGTATCATTCCATTAGGTTTCTGTGATGTCTATGACATAGGACATCAGGGACTGCAGTTAGCGACTGAAAATCCCTGCTGTGCAAAAATATAGGTCTTGCTCTATATTTCTACTGAAAATGCTGGAGCCTCCATAGACTCCTATGCAAAAAAAGGGAGGGAGGGGAGTTTAGCTGCATCGAACGCTGGGAAATGAAGACAGCTGGCTCTATTTAAGTCATTATAAATCATTAGGAGGATTTCTGCCGACTGAGGGAACTCCGATCAGCAGCGTATTTCTTCAGCAAAACTTTGCACGCAGCCGTGTGAATGGAAGATAAAATGCGTCTGCAGCTTGGGGCTTATTCACGACAAACTGTGCATTCACACGATTCACGATTTTCTGCAGCTATCCAATTTTTTTTTGCGTGGGTAATGAGGCCTGTGAATGAGGCCTTAGATTGTTTGTTGAATCTGATTTCAACTTACAATGACCTGCGAAAGACCGCCGAATGCTGAATATTGATATACTGAATATATGAATGCTACGGCCATTGTAACTTGTGTGATCACTGGACATTCCTGTAGACGGTAAATATATTTCTTCTGTTACTGCCTTGCTCTCCATACAGTCCTTTCTCCTGGAATACCTTCAGTTCCTGTAGTCACCAAGACTATCAGAACTTCATTCAGAATCGTATGCCTCTATGTATGAATAACAAACCAAAGGATGAATTCAGAGAAATACATAAAGAATGGGACTCTAGCTCTGGCGAGGTAAGTTTTTATCACCCTATTGTCAGTCCTCTAGTTCTTACAGTAGTTGAGTACATAATTGGCTATGTTATTAAAGGGGGCCATACACATTAGATGTATATCAACTGCATCTGCCCATATGATCATCTAATTTGTATGGGGGGGGGGGGGGCATGGCAGATTTCAACTACCCAATCCTTTTGTTCTTGGTGTCAGGGTAAAATTCTAAGTACAGCACCAATCAGGCCCACCCCACTTGCCCCGCTGCCGGCGGTAAGAAGAGACACCACACAGAGGTCTGGTATAGTTTCTCACACGGGACATGACTGCGCTTCCCCCTTTATTACAGATTACATGAGATCTTATACCCTTTGTCTCATCACCAGGAATGGGCGATGGGTTCATAACCATATATGGGAAGTCCGGATTTCCGGCCTGAGACAGTGAAAACAGTCGTTATCTTGATATGGCGCCTCTGGCTTATGTACAGAAAATCACGTATTCAATTAACTCCAGTGCAAAGAATCACCCACTCAATTCTAAGAAAGCGGCCAAGCATGCATTCTCCATATATGGGAAGTCCGGATTTCCGGCCTGAGACAGTGAAAATTCAGATGCATAGTTGAACATCTTGATATCTTGCTTCTGGGAAAACGGCCAAGTACACGCGTCCTTCGTCCGATTCTTCATTGCTGTGTTTAATACATTTTGTCTTCGCCTTGCAAGGCCTCTTGGCATATCTGATGTAAGGCGACAGATTAAGTTTTTTCTCATTTGGAATTGAATAGAACTTGCATATAGGCATATATATACCCTCACAAACCCCCCCTAAAAAACTTAATATGGAGATCAAGTACCAGGCCTTGCACTCTTCCTCGGTCGTCTCTCCCTTGCGTCAGGGTTTCTCCACTTGCCCGTAAGTCCCTACTCCTAAAAGGGGGGGATCCCTACCTCACCTCAGAAGGAGGCCATGGATTCCCTGGGCTTATTTCCGGGCATCCATACCCTCTATCTGTACGAGTTAACACCCCGCAGGGTGTGCCCTCGCCGGAACCTAAGGTCTTCTGCACTGTCCCTAGGCATATGGGAATTCCACTGACAGTCCATCATATGAGACCGGGCGGCGCAGTACTAGTACATTTCTCCATTCTTCTGGTAACGTATCTGGTTGGCATTATTGGAACTAGCTCTTCATTTTTTTCAAACAAGGGAAATTTTGGTCACATTATCCAGTCCCTTACTCATACTCTTTTTGATCAAAGGGATAATACACATACATGAAATTACATACCCCACCTCTTTCTGCTAAAATCATATCCAGGGCCACTCTATTTTGGAACGCCATGGATGCAGTGGGCCCTAATTGGTCAGCTAACCCTTGTAAAGCATGCCTGTTGTAGTTTACAAACCTCTGCTGATTGTAATAGATATAATTCATCCAATCTACATTATTATTAACAGTGATGATAGCAAATAAGGACTCAAAACCTGCTTTAACCTGATCTCTAGAATTAAATTCATCTGGCACCCCCCTTGGCACTCCTATTGTATCTATGTATACATGTGGATCAAAGTTACCACCTGGAGCGTTAACTTCTTTCTTAGCATGATGCGGTGTTGGATTCTCACCCTCAGTGTAGGCTTCATATTGCACATTTCATTGTATTAATTTGTTCTGAAACAGGGGGCTAGTGTACAGTAGTCAAAGGTGTGTGTTAGAGAAATTGTACCACATTATAGCATGTAAAGGACATGCAGGATCATGAGTTTTTTTCAGTGCGAAGTGTGGATCCAAGTGGGCTTTCCTTCGAGCTTGACTGCAGTTGGGGTGGTGAACAACATCTGGTAAGGACATTCAAACAGGGTTTCTCGCTCAAACTTTTTCACATAGACCCTGTCACCTGGTTTCAGATTGTGACACTCATCTGTAGGACCTGGGAGAAAAGCAGAGACTGCAGAATGGATTACTAACAATTCCTTAGAGAGGCCTATGACAAAATTAACAAGAAAATCATTTCCCAAGCTCAGCTACTGTGGCATGTACCCTCCGGAGAAAAAGAAAAACTAATAGAAGACACTCAATTCAAAATTTGCCCATTTCCTCCATTGTCTTTTGTATCTACTTTCCCACTACTCCGCAGATGGTAGGGTGTGTGAAAAGCCTGGAATATACCCAAAGCAGACATGATGTGTTGCATTATTTTACCTGTGAAGTGTGTACCTTTGTTTGACTCAATCACTTCCGGTACCCCATATCTGCGGATTACCTCATTCATGAGCTTCTGTGCGGTTACCTGCTTATTTACTTTGGTAACAGAGTAGGTCTCCAACCTGAAAAACATCAACAACAACAAGCACATATTCATGCTTCCCAACAAGTAGGAGCTGAGTGTAGCCAATTTGCAATCCCTGAAATGGATAGAGTGGCCTAGGCAAGCGTGATGTGGCAAATTTTACTTCTGCCCTGTTGCTTACGGCAAAGATCATGCAAAATTGGACAAATGATGCAGCAGCTACAGAAAACCAAGGAGCCACCCGTCCTCATTCAAGCGTCGACGTCATTACTGCTTTGAGAGGTGCGTCTTTTCGTGCGTCAGCTGGGCCATCATGGGGCACAGGGACCATGGTAGGCAAGTGCTGTTGACTGTTCACCATATGCCGTCCCTTTTTAGTCCATTTGTCTTTTTCTTCCTTGCTGGCTTGTAACTGTAAAGTCTTTAGCATATCAAAGTCCAAATTTTTATCAAAGTCCAAATTTTTATCAAAGTCCAAGTTTTTATCAAAGTCCAAAGTTATTGTTAAATTCTTCTTTTCTTCTTTCTTCCACGGCTTGAGGGCCGCTGCCTTTGCTGTGTGGCCTGTGATCGCGTTGCCTCTTGCTTCTTTGGTGTAGGAATTGGTGTGAGCTCTCCACTTTGTCAGGTAGAAGTAGGGTCTCCATGAAACTGCACCGCTGCACCATTCTTAATTGGCTGTCCTGCTGAGGTAAAAAACTGTCTGGCCTTCCATGTTGGGCCGTAATCATGAGCTATGCCAAATGCATACCGGGAGTCAGTGTAAATGTTTGCCATCTTACCTTCTACCACTCTACACGCCTCAGTGAGGGCCTTTTGTTCCGATTCTTGTACTGCGACATGCGGAGGCAGAGATTCTGCTTTTACCGTGTCATGTTGTGTTACGACTGCATAACCGGAGTGGAGTCATCAATCACCCCTGGTACCATCTATAAAAAACAACTCAAAATATGCATTATTAACAAGGGCTTTCAGTAACTTTTTAAAACTTAAATTTTCTTGTTGCATCAATGCTAGACAATCAGGTTGGTATTCTATTTCAAAAAGATTAGAATCTTGTTGCAAAAAATTTAAAAATGGCTTGCAAAATTTTTTTTAAAAATGGCTGATTTGCAATACCTAGATCACCTATGCCTTCTCCTCCCCCCCTTTGAACCCAGGTACACAATTGGAAGAAATAGTAGCCGGGTTCAAGTTAGTACAATATTGTAAAAAGATTTGATGGATGCAGATAAGGCCTGTAAGATGTTAGCACCAATAACAGACATGAGTTACATCGGGGCAGAATAATCTACAAACACCTATTAATATTTGAAATGTGATATTCCTTTAAGTGAATTCATTATTAGTCTGTTCCTGCCTGCAATGTCTTATCAAATTTGAGACAGGAGAAAAAACAAAACAAAAACTTTTACTAGCTGCTCAAAATCCTCACCCTCTCCCTTGTACAAGAGGGATGAAACATTACTACGTACTATTACATCATCTAGCTCCACCCCTTCGATATTGGCTCCGTGCGTCTTTCTTCTCAGCTTAATTTCAGCTTAACAGTCTACACGTCCACATCTCAACCAAGCAAAGTCCCATGCATGGGGGGGACTTTTATCCCCATTCATTATCCACATCACACATTCCACCACAGCTTGAACACGGGTCACTAACTCTCATCCATCCATGCTCTCAAGTTTGCTCCGTCACCCCTCATTAAGGGCATCCCAGTACATGCAGATGCACAGATAAAAAAAGTTTGGCAAACATACATCAGTTGAAAAACATTGAGGTGAGTGCTATAATGTTACAAAGTACATGATTCTATTGAGATGAGATTGTGAATGAGCGCTATCTTTGACAAATTATGTGAAAAAGTTTGCTGAGTGACTGAGACATTCTATCTTTCTTATCTACTTAAGCTATTATATGCTGTATTAAACGCTGAAGTATTTTAGAATACGTGGGTATTTTTCACCCCCCCTTGTCTTTCTTTCTCTGTATTTGACCCTGAACAAAAAATGAAGTCTGAAAGCCCCCACCTTTTCAAAACATCTCTTATCTCTCTACGAATGTGAAACACAGACTGAGTTGTTTTAGCTTAACTATTGCCTGCATTTGAACTCATAAATAACACATATGCTGGGACCTTGCAACATTCATTTTCAACCCCTGTATAAGTAAGAATATACCTTAGAAATTGCTATATTTCCTGCCTACTAAGACAGTATAATTAATTAAATTCATGTCAAGCCTTCATTCCTTTACAGCAAGCAAAGATATTATCCAGGGTTATTATTGCATTTTCTCTCGCTTTGTTATCTTCTTGACCTTGAAAACTAAACACAAGCTGGCAGCTACATGTCAACAAAACCTTCTCTTCTAAAAGCAAGCTCAGTTAACTATTTGAACATACAGTATATACATATATACACACACATATATATATCTATTATCTATCTTGTATTATACACCTTTTCTTCTTTCTCTCTGCCAACAAATCACATGCATTGTAACTTTCTTCTCGACTTTGCCTGCTCCCCTTATTTCTCTCCCCTACCTAACTGCCAATGTAACCTTCAATAGACACTCTCCTGACGCCCTCTTGATCACTTACTGTACTTTTCAACATTTCACTTACGGATACTTTCTTAAACAAATAATGTGTACATACAACTTTCTCTGACTGTCTCTCTCTCTCCTCCTCCAGCACTTTCTAGCAAACCTTGATCTTCCAAGGCACCTCTCGGTCCTAAAGACCTCCCTCCCAGACACCATTTTTTGTAATCTACCGTGCGGGTCGATGTCACACATTTTCATAAGTTTTCTTACATTCTACAAATTCATCCACACGGCGGCAGCCCTTGAAGGGCTCTGTCTTCTTTAATAAGGTCTTACGCATATTAGAACATCAATAACAATAATAATAACACGCTCCATAGAGTGCATCCTTCTGACCCGAATTGTCAGCCCCTTATATATGGCAAAACAACCAAAGGCATCTTCTTCTATGGAACCAGTCCCAAAGAGTGCATCCCTCTCCTCAGCTAAACCATCAATAACTAAACTAAACTAAAATGGAGGGTTCCTTCGTCTATGGGACCTGTCTCACAGAGTGCTTCCCTCTCCTCTAAACCATTAACAACTAAAATAACCAAGGGTTCCTTCTTCTGTGAGACCAAATGAAAAGTAAGAGGAAAAAAAAATTCTGCAGATACAACAAACAACCTTCACTATTGCTAAAACACTACGGACTTCAAAGTACAAATAAACTACAGACTAGTTTCCGGGTGACCGATTGGTGCGCATATCACGGTCAGTGGTCCATGACGGCAAACCCGGAGCCCACACGAGTTACCGTGTAGAACTCTTAACCCAACCCGTCCGGTCACAAACCACAGATGCTGCTGCAAGACTCTCAGCGTAAAACACAACATAAATATATGCTGGTCTTACCTGGAGTTCTGTGAGTTGATCAGGCTCGGTTTGCAGCAGGACGGCTTCTCCGTGGCGTGGATCCGGGTGGAATGCGTTGTAAGCTCCGGTGTTTTACCGCCCCACGTTCGGGCGCCAAATTGTCAGGGTAAAATTCTAAGTACAGCACCAATCAGGCCCACCCCACTTGCCCCGCTGCCGGCGGTAAGAAGAGACACCACACAGAGGTCTGGTATAGTTTCTCACACGGGACATGACTGCGCTTCCCCCTTTATTACAGATTACATGAGATCTTATACCCTTTGTCTCATCACCAGGAATGGGCGATGGGTTCATAACCATATATGGGAAGTCCGGATTTCCGGCCTGAGACAGTGAAAACAGTCGTTATCTTGATATGGCGCCTCTGGCTTATGTACAGAAAATCACGTATTCAATTAACTCCAGTGCAAAGAATCACCCACTCAATTCTAAGAAAGCGGCCAAGCATGCATTCTCCATATATGGGAAGTCCGGATTTCCGGCCTGAGACAGTGAAAATTCAGATGCATAGTTGAACATCTTGATATCTTGCTTCTGGGAAAACGGCCAAGTACACGCGTCCTTCGTCCGATTCTTCATTGCTGTGTTTAATACATTTTGTCTTCGCCTTGCAAGGCCTCTTGGCATATCTGATGTAAGGCGACAGATTAAGTTTTTTCTCATTTGGAATTGAATAGAACTTGCATATAGGTATAAAGCATAAAAAACATATGGCAATATATATATATACCCTCACATTGGGAGATAAGCTGCTGCCTGAGGGGTCTGGTATTGGCTTTCTTCCCTGTCAGCCATAGTCACCTGCAAACTCTGGCATTATATCATGGAGTTTAGCAATCTCTGGGATATATATTTATCATCTAGGACTTGATCCCTTACTTCACTACAGTCGAGTTCATATACAGTCGAGTCACATTATTACGATGACCTTCTACTATTGATGTTGGCAGCATGTAACCCATAAAGGAAATGACATGTTGTGGGCTAGCTTGGTAGGTATATAAGGAGTTTGATAGGTTGTCTGCTTACATGTCATTGTTGCCATGTGTAAAAGGAGAGATTTATCAGAGTTACAAAAAGGGATAATTATTGGCTTTCGGGCCAAGGGTAGCAGTAACGACTGTGACTAGCGTTACTATTGATTGTGACGATTGCAGCTGGGTGTCAGCTCTTGTGCCCATTCCATACCCCTTCCTGCATCCGATGGCAGAAAAGAACCCCTTCTTGGGGGACAGGGTAAGGCCAATGTTCGTGGGCGGATTTTTGCGGCAAAATCCGGAGTGGGCATTCTGCTCCAGATTTCGCAGCAATTACCCTCCATAGCATGCTATGGAAAAATTATTCTCCATGTCCACTCGCGGTTCTTGCACAGACGGTTTCTATTGCAGTCTATGGAAGCTGTCCAACCCGCAGCCCATCTGCAGTGGACATTGTGGATTCTGTGGGAAAGCAGGAGTTTAAAAAAAAAAAGTGTACTGCGCCGGTCGGCAGTTCCACACACATCCACAATACAGAAAAAAGACCTGGACAGGTACGCAAGGTCACCGGCCATCGACAAGGCCAGATTCAACCCACCTATGGACATGAGGCCTTAACCCCTTCCCTCCCCACGACGTAAGGGTACGTCATGGGAGAGGCGTACTTCCCGCAAAATGACGTACCCTTATGTCATATGGATAGCGCACGATCATAGCAGATTTCGCGCTATCCCGCAGTGGGAGCCGGCTGTCATTAGGAGCTGGCCTCCTGCTGTGACAGCGGGGGTGCATCAGAGATGCGTCCCGCACTGTTAACCCCCTCCCTGCCGTGATCTATGTAGATCGCAGCATGGGAAGGATTCACAAAGGGAGCGAGCTCCTCTGTGAAGTTGCTGGGCTCTCGCGATATAATTACAGAGAGCCCGGCCTGTTGCCATGGCAACAGGACACCAGATACCGGCGTCCTGTGTTGCCAGAGCCTATGATCGCTGTATAAGCGATAAGGCATAGCAGGACAGAACTCCTGCCATGCCTTATCACAGCGATCATCAGTGCTGTGCTTTAATTCCCCCAGAGGGACATAGATGGAGTAAGAAAAGATAATAAAAATGTAAAAAAAACCCTTATTTTATGCTTTTTCTCATATTAGCATAAAAAAAGGTAAAAAAATTTTAAATGCCACATATTTGGTAACAAAGCATCCGTAGCGACATGTACAATAAGTTAAATAAGCTTTTTATTCTGCACGGCAAAAAGCATAAAAAAAACCCGCAAAAAAACAGAGGGAAAATGCTAATTTTTAGCATTTTGCCTCCCAAAAAAATGCAATAAAAGTGATCAAAAAAGCTGTATATTCCCCAATATGGCGCCACTAAAAACTACAGCTCGTCTCGCAAAAAATAAGCCCCCACAGAGCTCCGTACATAGAAAAATAAAAGAATTACAGGACTTTGAATGCAGAGATTTAGAAAAAAAAAAGATTTCCAAAAAAGGGTTGCAGAAAAGTGAAAAAAACTAAAAAAAAAAAAAAAGAATTTTGGTATCATTATAACTGTACATCCCGCAGAAAAAATGGCAGAATTGATGCGTTTTCTCTCCCTGTTATCATAAAAAAATAATAAAAGTTTTACAATATAGTCTATGTACCCAAAAATGGTACCAATAAAAACTACAGTTCCAAATCTCTTAAATAACATCAAAAGAGACCTTACCTCATGGACAAAGGGCTTTTTCTCCTGGTTTGGCAGGTGTTCAATATTTAAGATGAACATCATACCCAGGGTACTATACACTCTCCAAGCTTTACCCATTGACATCCCTAGACTTTTTTTCCGACACCTGTCTTCCCTGCTCACAAAGTTTGTCTGGGCAGATAAGCCTACCCGTATAGCCCGGAGTCATCTGTCCAGACCTAAGGAAATGGGGGGCCTTGGCCTTCCAGATCTAGTGGCTTACCACCAGGCTTCCCAACTGATGAGAGTGGTTGACTGGGTCAGGCATTCAGAAAATAAGCAGTGGATCTCAATGGAACAGACATTTTCCTCAATACCCTTGTCGGCCCTCCCTTGGGTTCAAGGAGACATCCCAGCGGAGATTAGGTCACATCCTACAATAGGACCCACTCTTAGAGTGCTATCTCGGGTACTCCACATACCTGGGGTTTCACCGAGTCCCTCACCACTGTTTCCTATCCTAGGTAACCCAGCCTTCCCACCTTGTCCAGAGGTTGGTGGGTTTCAAGCCTGGTTTCGTAACGGCAGGTTTAGAGCATTCCATTTCATCTCAAAGAGACATTGGTTGTCAGTAGATGAGTTGACCAACATCACAGACCCAGTACCGCTGAACTTCTGACAAATTCATCAAATTAGGCATTTTCTCCTTTCTCTACCCTCAACCACAGGATTTTCACAAGCAAAGACCCTATTTGAGCAACTTTGTAGTGGGGCAGGTCCCTCACGCCATACCCTCTCACACATGTATAATATTCTATCATTGGAAGCGGAGAACTCCACACCTCCATATGTCTTGGCCTGGGAGAGGGAGTTGGGGATGTCATTTACACCTGAACAGTTAACAAAAATCTACACTTACACGCATAAGTCCTCCATTTCAAGCAAGGGGTTCACAGTAGCACAGTAAACACCTAGATGTCAATAATATTTTTCACAGAAAGGGTTTAGTCTATCCCTCTTAAAACATAACTTTTATTGCTAAAAATATATAAAAAGGATTTTTTGGATCCTAAAACAGACACAGATATACACAAAAAGATTCAATAGAGCGTGACCCACGTAATGTCCCGGAAAATGTGAATCAAATCCGGTATCTGGGAAGAGGGTCCCTTATGCGGTGATATATGTCCAAGATAAGTGGATAATTAGACAGCGACATATATAAGAGGAAACTGTGCACTGTTTTTGCAGCACAACCTCTTCCCTTGATTAGCTTGTTAGCTGTCTCTCTATAAATAAGTATATACAAGCTAGGAACTTGACCGTTCTAAAGTGACCCCTGAAGGTTTCCCAGCCAATAAAAGACTGTATGGATACTGGGTTATAGGGCCTACTTACCCGTCAAGGGGGCTTTTTCTTGCAAAACCCTCTTCCCAGATACCGGATTTGATTCACATTTTCCGGGACATTACGTGGGTCACACTCTATTGAATCTTTTTGTGTATATCTGTGTCTGTTTTAGGATCCAAAAAATCCTTTATATATATTTTTTAGCAATAAAAGTTATGTTTTAAGAGGGATAGACTAAACCCTTTCTGTGAAAAAACTCCATTTCAAGCAAGATTCAGGAAACAGGATTCAAAATTCTCTCTCGCTGGTACAGGGTGCCCTCCCGGTTACATAAAATGTTCCCTGCAGTATCCCCACTTTGTTGGAGATGCGGTGCTGGCCAGGGGACTTTACTACACATTTTCTGGGACTGCCCGGTGCTGACAGGTTTTTGGTCCGAGGTGTGGCGTATTGCCTCCAAATTCACGGACTTCGCTCTGCCAAAATCGCCCGCATTCTTCCTCCTGCATCTCAGTGACATCCCGGAGTATACCTACAGGCGCTCGGTGGTGAGACACCTGGTAAACGCAGCAAGGGCTTGTGTCCCCAAACTTTGGAGACAAACACTACCGCCCTCTATTTCATTGTGGTTTCATCTTATATGTGAGATCAGAGAGATGGAAGAGCTCACAGCATCACTCAAAGACGCTCATGAAAAATTTGCCAAAACGTAGCATCATTGGCTGGAGTTCCAAAACTCTGATGAATATAAGAATCTCTCTGGACAGAATGTCAGGTAGCTTTTCCAACAGGGGTTTTCAGCCAGTTATTAAATCCCCCACTTCTACGCCTTATATGCCTTCCCTTACAGAACATAGGGACCTGTATTTGTTTTTCTACCCCTCCCCTTTTTTTTTTGTCTTATCCGTCTTTGTCTTCTTGCTTTTCCCTCCCCCTCAAACATTCTATGTTCCCTTTCGCTACCCTTGCTGGAAGTTAAGGTACATATGGTCAGGACCTACCTGGTCCCATATTGTGACTGATATTTTGGAATGTTAAAGATGTATGTACACATATATTTTGTATTTGTATTTGGTAAATGTTGAATTGCAGTTTTATATGGAAAACTTATAAATAAAGAATTTAAAAAAAAGCAAACTACAGTTCGCCACGCAAAAAACAAGCCCTTATACGGCCGTGTTGACTGAAAAGTAAAAAAGTTATGGCTTTTGAAAAATGGAGATGAAAATCCGCCAAAAATCATTGCGCCCTTAAGCCCAAAACATGCCATTTCATTAAGGGGTTAAAAAGAGCAGTGACTAACTACAAAAGACATCTCTCATCTGGAGTTTCCAGCATGTCAATCCATGCATTACATGGCCAGCTCACTGATTTTTAATTAAATTGTGTTAGGGTGACTACACACTACAGTTTTTTTCACTGCGAAATTCGCAGCGTTTTTTTTCCTGCAGGGGTCTATGGGACTAGTAATGTTAAAATTGTGATTTTGCGCGATCGTGATTTTAACATTACAAGTCCCATAGACCCCTGCAGAAGAAAAAAACGCTGCGAATTTCGCAGTGAAAGAAAAAACTATAGTGGTAGTCACCCTAAGGCTGGATTGAGACGAATGTATATCGGCTGGGTTTTCACGCCCAGCCGATATACGTCGTCTCTCTCTGCAGGGGGGAGCCTGGAAGAGCCAGGAGCAGTGCTCTAAGCTCCCACCCCCTTTCTGCCTCCTCTCCGCCCCTCTGCACTATTTGCAACAGAGAGAGGCGGGATGGGGCGGGGCTAATTCGTGGAACTTAGCCACCCCCCACCTGCTTTCATTGCAAATAGTGCAGAGTGGGTGGAGAGGAGGCAGAGAGGGGGCGGGAGCTCAGTTCCTTCTCCTGGCTCTTCCATCCCCCCCCCCTGCAGATGAGGAAACCGTATATAGGGCTCGGCATGAAAATCGAGCCGATATACGGTCGTCTGAATCCACCCTTAGGGAAGGAATTAGTCTGCGCAGATATTACTGTGTCACTACATTATCCCCATGGGGCTTGAATTCCGCATCTTTTTAAAATCCATGTTTCTTCAAAACAGCAAGATTAAATTCCACAGCGGAAAAGCTTTTTGCTGCGGAAGTAAGGACGTCTTGTGGAATTGTTCTAACATAGAGGAGATGCAATTCTCTAATAAATTCCGTAAAATGTACTGCAGAATGCATTCCAATGTTAAAAACACAACAAAATCTGCACTAATTGACAATTCCATCCCATGTGAAAGGTTCCTAATACACTAGGTAATGTCCCCTGCTGCAGGGCAATTGAGCACTTGCTGGGTTCCTCTACAGATAAGGCTTCACTCGTATTATGTTTAAAATCCGTATCAGGGGTTTCGTCCCAGGCTCCGTCTGAATGACTGAAAATGACAAAATAGATAAAACACTTGACAGAACCATAGGCTATTTGCAAAACCGAGACAAAAGCTGCAAGCTAAACCCTGGTGGTCTGACCACGCGCTAATACATTTACCTTCTCTCTATCAGGCTTAGCACCCACAACTTCAAAAACAATAGTACTGCACAGCAGTGGCGTACTGCGAGCGGTCGCAGGGGTTACAATTGTGACCCGCTGCCTTGGTGAATAGGGGCCCACAGGTCCCCACCATATGCTGTATAACCAAAGCGGGCTGGTTCTGGGAAATGCTCAGACAGAGAAGGGCCATTAACTGGGACAGCTGGCAGCCAATTCAATGCTGCAGACTTCCCTGGCGTGCGGTCCTCCCTCCTATAAGAGACTGCAGTTGTGATTCATCACAACTGCAGCCTATCAGAGCACTGCCAGCAGCGTGATTGGTTCAGCTGGCAGTGGCTGATAGTGGAGGAGGGAGGGGACCATGTGGTGTAACCAGGTATGTATTACATGTACAGTTGGTATAAGATATACTGTATAACTTATACCAGCTGTGCTTATATCATTATAAACAGGACATACCCAGGTTACATCTGCATTGTTGATATCACTATCTACATTATATGTAATTCATATACACATAAATTATATATGTGTAGCTGGTATAAGTTATACAGTATTACTTCACCAGCTGCACATATATAATTATATATATACCCAGATACCCAGATTACACCAGCATGATCCAAGTCACTATATATAGCAGATGTATATCTCCTTGTATATATTGATATGAATCATGCTGGTATAACCTGGGTATCTCCTATATATAATTATATATGCACAGCTAGTATATGTTATACATCCTGTATATAGTGATATGGGTTATGTTGGTATAACCTGGGTATCTCCTGTATAGAATTATACACGAACAGCTGGCATAGCATATACATCTCCTATTTAGAGTTATATGGAGCATGCTGGTGTAACTTGGGTATCTCCTGTATGTATAGTGTTAGAGCAGTAAATGTGTTTTCATTTTGTATCAGGTATCCATCTTGTATGCTTCAGCCTGTCACATCATATTGTTGTCATTTTCCTTTTACTAGAACTTTGAAGATGAACTTTGATCATCCAGAACATTCAGCATGCTCTGTACTTGGAAATAAGAAAAGAAGCCTGACGACCTCGGTGTCATTGTAACCCGTTCTCCAAGAAAAAGCTATATTTTGTTCTGTTCTTTTGTTTTGAGAAGCTTATTACGCATGATAGAAGGATTCCTATTTTTACTTTTACTTTATATAAGGGAATGTGCCGCCAATAAAGGGAGAGATGATTTCCAATCATATCTGGTGTGTGTGATTCGTAAGCATCCTCAATGCTGCAGCATTTAACTATTAATTTGGAAACCTAAAAATATACCAATTAGCAAGTATATTTTTGCGCTAACAATAGTGACATGGACCATGCTGGTATAATGTGGGTCTCTTCTGTATATGATTGCATACTTTACACACAATTAAAAAACACATAAAAAACCTGCATTCAGTTTAAAACAAAAGGCACAACAGCGGAGGGGTGACTGCAGGCAATCAGCGGCAGAGGGGTGAGTACACCCAATCACGAACTGGGGGGTCACCTGGCTGTCAAGCAGCCTAACACTTGGCGACACCCACCACTTCTGGTGTCAACAAGATACAACAGTACCCCCCACTTAATACATTCTTCCACTTGGATGTGCAGCCCTTTATGACCACTCTTTGAGTACGATCACTCGGAACCAGTTGTGAATCCACCTAACAGTTGCCTTGTCCATCTCGTATTTGGTTATTTTTTCAATAAGTGTGGTATGAGATACTTTGTCAAATGCTTTACTAAAGTCAAGATATACTATATCCACCGCATTTTCCTGATCAACCAAGTCGGTTATTCTGTCATAAAAGGAAATTAGATTAGCCTGGCATAACTTGTTTGTAACGAACCAATCCTGGCTCTGGTTAAGTACTCCATGCTTATCGAAGTACTTGTATACATGCTGTTTAATAGTTTGTTCAAAGATCTTTTTTGGCATAGAAGTCAGGCTCACAGGAAACAGATACAGAAACAGATCCCCATCCCACAACACATATGATGAGGGGAAAGAACTGACTGAAGGCAGAAACTTTTCCATGTACAACAAAAGACAAATGATAAAAATATACTAACATGTTAACATAGCTGATTATCTAGTAGGAGGCTCCTCCACTGCCTTACATGACCCAGGGTTTGTAGAGAAAAATACACCATTACATAGGAAAGTGGGGCAAGCATTGTTCAGGTGGAGCTTAGATCTGTTCTATGGCTGCCTTTTAAAATTATATGAGATACAACCCAACCTTCTCAGTTCTGATCCATCCTGTGCCTATGTAGTGTGACCGTGGTGTTATGTAAGGGTTCAAGATATGACAAAGAAACAGAAGACACAATTTAAAGTATTTACTATTGAATACTGAATTGATTAAAAAATGGGTTTGGCACAGAAGCAATTAACAGGGTTGTATAATAGTGTGCTACAGAACCTGAAATTCTATCACAACAAGATCCCATCAAATGTGAAATCGAAAGTTACACTCTATTAGTTATAATGACTTCACGCTGCACTGTATAGCGAAGGCAGTATAAGCTCTATTTGAATAGTCCTATGTCATTATTAACAAGGAAAGCAAATCTGAATCTTCTCAATCTTTAGAGTCTATTAGTGCAGACTTTTTTTAAAAATATCATTTAATCATTTTTCCAGATAACATTAACAAATAGACATGACATAATACTGACATTAGATGCAAATATTATCATAAAATAACAGTGTGAAATAACAATATAAGTAAATAATCACTAATGGTCGGTACCAGAGATGAGCAAGTATACTCGCTAAGGCACATTACTCGAGCGAGTAGTGCCTTAGCCGAGTATCTCCCCGCTCGTCTCTAAAGATTCGGGGGCCGGCGCGGGGGGCACGTGAGTTGCGGCAGGGAGCGGGGGGGGGGGGGGGGGGGAGAGGGAGAGAGAGATCTCCCCTCCGTTCCTCCCTGCTCTCCCCCACCGCCCCCCGCTGGCCCCCGAATCTTTAGAGACGAGCGGGGAGATACTCGGCTAAGGCACTACTCGCTCGAGTAATGTGCCTTAGCGAGTATACTCGCTCATCTCTAGTCGGTACCCTTCTTGGGTTAATTCCATGTGACTGGTGTCAGCATGCTTCAGTAATACCGGATACGTTAATAATCCAACTTTACCTAACCACAAGGTCCCCCCCAGACACCAATGACCCTCTATATGAAATTTTCGTTCATGCAGTATTAATCCTTTGTAAATAATAAAAGGACAGAAAAAAAGAGAGAAAAAAAAGGGAAAAAAGAAAGAGAAGAAAAGAGGTCAATAGCCCTGCTTCCACCCCCTGGACCCATCGGTCTATAGTCCGTTTCCTATCTAATTATAGAGCCTCTAATCATTCAGGCCACCCGCTTGACTTTGGATGTCTGGGCCGCTGAGCTTACCCTAAGATGGTACAGTTCCGTCCGTGAGCCGACCAGCATATGCTGGAGACCCCCGAAAATCTTTCCAAACCTCCCAGGTTATATTATAGACTATACAGTCACTGTCGTTCTTAGCCCTATGTTCCTCCATATGGTTAAACTAGTCCATATTTAACAACCAGCTAGTACGTGTGGGTAAAACCTGGGAATTCCAAAATCAAGGGATCAGGATTCTCATGGCCAAGATAAAAAACGTAGAATGCCTCTTTTATTAGTTGAATATGAACCTGGTATAATCGAGAGAAGGGTGAGCTCTGGGGTAAATACCACAGATCTCCCCCTAAGTGCATTATACAGTAACCCAATTTCCTTCCATAGGTTCATTATTGCCGGGCAAGACCACCAAATTTGTAAAAAGGTACCTCTCCCCTCCAGGCATCTCCAGCATCTGTCAGGGGTCTTGGGACGCATCCTGGCGATGCGGGCCAGAGTGTAATACCACCTTGCCAGGAGTTTATAATTCAGTTCCTCGTGTCTTTTCGACACATAGAGCCTATGGGTCATAATAAAAGACCTGGCCCAGTCTTCCTCCGATAAAGAGTTACCCAGTTTACTTTCCCATTGCCGCCTGAACCATAACTCACAGTCCAGTGACTCTCCAGCTGTCAGATACCCATAAATCACCAAGATCTGTCCCTTCGGGGCCCAGGGTAATGCACATAATTTCTCAAAGAGAGAAGACTGGGCGGTCAGAGTCATAAGTGGTCCTTGGCTATAAATGAAATGACGCAGCTGGAGATACTGAAACCATACGCCCCTCAGGGGACACAAATCTCCCAGGAGCTCAGTTAATGTTTTAATGCCAACTACCCGCATAATATCTCTAATGCTAGGCAGACACTTCCTCAATCTAACAGTGGCAGAGCTACTTTCCCTGCTGGGAAATCAGGGTTCCCAACCAGGGGAGTCCAAAAGCCAGGGGCCACTACCAGACCATCTCGAAAAGCAAAATCATCCCACACCCCAAGGAGTTGGCTTAAAAACAGAGATCCCCTTTTTCTGTCTTTCCACCAACCCCCTCTAAGCCAAAAAAGGCCCCCTATTCCCCACAAGACCGAGATCTGCTCCATCTCTACCCAGAGTTCAGTTGATTGCCTATTTAGGAGATCTATTACTATCCTACCAATTACTGCTCTATAGTAACGAAGAATTTTAGGAAGTCCCGTACCTCCTTTTTCTTTCTGCCGAGTGAGTATTTTATACCCCAAACGTGGCTTAAATCCACCCAAAACCAAATTTGTAATAGCCTTCCTTGATTTAAGGAAAACTTTCTGTGGAATCAATATGGGAAGTGATTGAAACATATATAAAAATTTTGGTAGTAAATTCATTTTGATAGCGTTCATTTTTCCAAACCATGATAAAGTCAGGGAACGCCACTTTCCTAAATCTTTCAGTGAGGATTATAGGGGTTTGTAGTTCAGATCTAACCATTGTCCTGGATCTGAAGACAATCTTACCCCTAAATATGTGATATACTCATTACTCGATTTCAGGGAGAAGGAGGTTTTGAGCTGATTAACTTCTATAGGCCAAAGTGAGATATTCCACACTTCTGATTTAAGTACATTAACATTGAAGTTACTCACCCTACTATATCTCTCAAACTCGTGCAAGATGGCAGAAAAAGCTTGATTGGGATTTGTTATATTAATCAAAAGGTCATCCGCATATAATGCCACCTTATGTTCCACATTTGCCGCTTTAAAACTGTGGATGACCTCCTTTGTTCGTAAAGCATTCACAGGAGATTCCATAACTAAGACAAATAATGTTGAGGATAGGTGGCAGCCCTGCCTGGTTCTGTTTCTAATATTGATTAGATTTGAATATTTCCAGTTCCCTCGTACCTTTGCTGAAGGGCCATTGTAGAGTGACATTATCCAACCTAGGATTTAACTCCCAAACCTATCTTCTGTAGTGTGGCCTCCAAAAATTTCCAGTTAACCCGGTCAAAAGCCTTCTCTGCACCCACTGAAATAAGACAGAAGGGAAGGCTAGAGGTCCAAGCTATCCTAATCAGAGATATGGTTTGTATCGTATTGTTTCTCGACTCAGGTCCCATAGTAAACTCACCCTGATCCCTATGAACCAGGTTCGGAACCAGGGGCTCCAATTGACAGGCAATCAGTCTAGCAAAGATTTTCATATCCCCATTCAACAATGAGATAAGACGGTAGTTCCCACAACATGTGGGACCTTTCCACGCTTTCGGAGCACAGTTATAATTGCTTGTAGTGTTTGATGAGGAAAGGGGCAAACCCCCGTTATTGAATTAAAGACATCACAGAGTACTGGGGCTAAAAGGTCCCCACAGACTTTATAGAATCTGGCAGAAAAGCCGTCAGGACCTGGGCTTTTACCGAGTTTTAACCTTTGGATCTCATCTACAATCTCATGAACCCCGAAAACCTGTTCTACATTTTCAGCTATTTCTGACAAGATAGGGTTTGGAGAGTGTCTATGAAGCTACTCGTCAATTGAATCTTCCCCGTTAGTCGAATACTCGCTGAGGAGAAATGGATGTTATAAAGTTCACCATAATACCTCTCAAAACATTCCAATATCTCGCTAGTCACAAAGACTTTCCCTTTTTTTGTCGAATTTAATGCATAAATAAAATATTGACTCTCTCATAGATTCAGTGATCATGCTAACCCTCTGCTGCATTTATTGCCATATTCATAAAACTTCCCTCTCTGTCTGTCTCTCATACCCAGATATGCCTGATCGAGTATCTCCAAGATCTGTTGACATATTAATGGAATTTCAGCTTCTAGAAGGGGGCTTACTTCTAATTTATTATCCTGTTTCAACTTCTCAAGTTGATGAAACAGGGCCTCCAACCTTGCGCTCCTTGCCCTTTTAAGTCTAGCGCCATGAGAAATAAATACTCCCCTAAAGACGCATCTAAGGGCCTCCCACCTGATAGGTAGAGGGGTAGTGTCCGTCTGATGGATTTTAAAGGAAGTTTCAATAGTTTGATGGACTTCCCTCAAACAACAGGGGTCCCCTAATAAGTTATCATTCAGTCTCTATGTGCTAGCTCTGGGCTGCTCTGCCCCAAAAGAGCTCCAAAAACAAGTGCATGATCAGACCACAAAAAGCAGCCCATAGAGCTCGTAGAGGCGAAGTCAAGTAAACTGTGGGAAATAAATAAGTAATCCAACCTCCTGTAACTACCATGGACAGCAGAATGGTAACTATAGTCCTTGGACGCAGGGTGAAGAGCCATCCAGAGATCCACAAGTCTCATATCAACCAATTTTCTGCGTACCCTACTCAGGGCAGCCAGAGAGACATTGAACTTACCTGTTGAAGCATCCCGCTTTGGGTCCATGATCAAGTTAAAGTCCCCTTCCAATATATACTGGAGCCCACAGCGAACTGTACCAGTTCATCCAATACATGTCGGATAAAGGCTACCTGGCTTGAATTCGAGGAGTAAACATTTGCTATTGTTAGTACCCGCTGTCCCATTTCCAACAAAAACCTGCCTTCTGGGTCCGTTCTTAATGCTACTACCCGATGCGGGAGGCTTCTATGAATTGCCACTGATACCCCACGTGTTTTTTTCTCCGCAAAGGCGCTATGATACCATTTAGTGAAATACCAATTTGAACATCTTGGAAGAGGGTTACCCCTAAAATGCGTCTCCTGAAACAGGGCAATTAGAACATGTTTTTTATTCATATGCTCCAAAATCTGGTTCCTCTTTGATGGACTATTCAGACCTCTTACATCATAAGTACAGAATGATAGAGTATTCATAGAAGGTTTTGTTCAATTTAGCTGTCAAAACAGGTGTAGGCAGATTCGTTGACCTCGGAAATGTTGTTAAGGAAAAGAGAGAAAAGAGGAAAAAAAACAGAACAAAAAACAAAAACAGACCATAGCTTTAAGGAGACAGAACAAATTACGGGTTCCATCGATTGGTATAAGATAACCCAATCTTCCTGAATGGGACAGAAATCAGGAACAAAATAACCACATCTTGGCGTCAACCCACGGGGGCAGTATCAAAGAAAAAGAAAAAAAAAGAAAACACAAAAAGAAAAGAAAAATTTATAGGGATTCATAGATAACATGGTGGAGGAAAGACCCCCCCCCCCCCAGCTCCCACACCACCAACACACATACGCATAAATGACATATTCATGTTTAGGACCCAGTAAGGTTTGAGATGTAAGAGTATTAACAACCCATGATGGAAAATAATAAAAAAGTGGGAAAAAAAACAGGAAGGGGGAAAAAAGGGATAAGGGAGAAAAGAACAACAGCAAAAAAACCCATCATAGAGAAACAAATATTAACAAACAATTGTATACCCCACAGCCCTTAATCCTATAATCGTCAGAAGCTGGACAAATCATCGCCTTGACCTGGCCTTCTGCCATTTTTTTCTGGTGACCCTGTCAGGGAGCGTTTGGGTCTTCGGCCAACCCGGTAATGCCACCCAGGGTAAATCAAGGGTTCCAAAGAACTTCACTGAATCGTCTGAAGATCTAAATATGGCTGTCCTACCATTCTTTGAGGCCATTAGCTGAAATGGGAAGCCCCATCTATAATTTATACCATGGGCGCATAAGTTTCCAAAATTGGTTTAACTGCCCTGTACAGCTGGAGTGTACACCTGGAAAGGTCCGAGAATACAGAGACAGGTGGATTATTATAGTTGAGAGACTCTCTCTTCTCCCAAGCAGACTTCAAAATTGCCTCTTTTTCTTTGTAATAATGAATACGGCACAGAACATCTCTGATTCTCCCCGGATCTTTAGCTCTCAGCCCCTAAACCCTATGGATGCAGTCTATGTCAACTGGAATTACTGAGTCATACTGTAATTCTCATGGTGATACTGCGACTTTGTAGCGCTACAAAGCCGCATATGGTGCTACAATGTCACAAGACTTTGTAGCACCACATGCGAGGATTTTTTGGGGGGGCTTGAAATATAAGCCCTTCTCCTAAAACATGCCGTAGCTGAAGAAAAAAAGACAAAACACACATACATCGCCTGTCCCGCGCTGTCAGCCCGGTTGCATCTTCTCCTCGGGTCCCGGGCACAGATCATCTCCTTCTCTTCTATGCCGGGTATTCAAAAATCCCCGCCTACTGGAAGCGCTGGCTGTGATTGGCTGATGCTTAACCAATCACAGCCATTCGAGTGCTGAGCCTTATCAGAGCTAATCTGCAAGCCATAGTTCCAAGGCCGAGCGACCCCCTTGCGAGAGGGAGTAGCTGTGTCTACTGCCACAGGCAGGTGACCCCCGGTAACCCCCTTAGTTATCGTAACTTGGGGGGTTAACTCCTTATATAACTGCACACTTTTACACACTGGTGAAGAGGGTCGATCATATCACACCTCTGCTCCCGTTAACCGACACTGTCTGGTGTTAAGGACAATGACTGCTCACAGTCCTGCGTTGTCTGATGTCCAGAGCCAGTGAGAGGTGCAGGGGCTGTAGGTCTTGCAGCTGCTGTGCCTCGTGCACTAAAATAACGCTGTATAGATAGCTCCGCCTCCTCTGTGTCAACCTGCTGCCTCCATGTATTTCTCTTCCTTCCCATATTTTTATGGAATGAGAGTGAGCGTGAAGGTGTATAGGGGATGACACTCGGAGCCTTTTCCACTCCTCCATTAAAGGCTGTAGGCGAAAAGCCCTTGTAGCGATATACCCAAGGTATGCAGTGAGTGTGCGGGGACTAGGAGTCAGACGCCGAGTTGTATCCCGCTTATCCCTCTTACGTGTTTCAGCGGGTCTGCTTCACATGTGGTGTAGGTGGAGAAGGACCCAAACGATGTCCTTTGACCACGTTATCCGGATGGGGCTGCTCTGTATCATGTGGCTGTAGCCCCCCATTTTCCTGTTTTATTGCCATTTTGTATGCCTCTTTTCATAATATTCATTTGTCATCTTTCTTGACAATCTATAGATATTAAATAGTTACTCAAAAAACCTTGAGTAATTCCAGAGCTTCAGACTGAATGGCAGGTCGAGCTGAGATGTTTTTCAATGTTCAAATATGTTACAAAATATTCTCTCTAAACAACTTATTGTTTATAATTATTGTACTTTTGTATTCTGAGAAATTAATCATGTGTGATTCTTCTGCGCTTGCATCGTTTTTGCCTTTAATTTTAGATGTTATATTCCTTATTTTGCATATTCATATTTTGTTTGATACATCAACCAATGGTAATAAATGAATTATAATAGATTTGAATTATTGTAATCGAAGCATGTGCCTCTATAAAAACTGCTGCCTGTCAATCAATAAACAGATAACTTTGGACCATATTGTAGTTTGACGTTATTTCCCCGAGCTCAGATTATCTTATAACTGAATTTGGACCCCAGCAGCATATTGTATAGCAAATAGTTTTGTTTTCACTAACAGTATATTCCAGGGAAAGGTAGAGCCAGCTGGGGATACACAGCACCAGTACGGATCGGGGGACTGTCGATGTAGTTTTATTAAAGGAGATGTCTCGAGGAAGCAGTGAATCTTTTTTTGCCCAGTCCCCCTAATTAAGCATACATTACTAAGCCCCCCTGTAAATGACTTTTCTAGTTGGTTTCTACTTACAGTACCAGCGTTTCAGCAACTTATAAAAATTTTCCCAAGATGGTCGCCGGCTCTTCTCCCTTCGCTTGCTGTAGCCCGACATGCATGCTCCCGAGACGCTACCAGCTGTGTCTCCCTGACAACCAGACGCCCCGCAGCCGCCGACCGGACCCCGGGATTGATTGCGGCCGACCAGTCACCCACCGCCAGGCAGCAGGTAACCGGCGCAGCCCCCCCCGGCACAGCGACAGCCCCCCCATCGCAGCGACAGCCCCCCCATCACAGCGGCAGCCCCCCCGGCACAGCGACAGCCCCCCCATCGCAGCGACAGCCCCCCTATCACAGCGGCAGCCCCCCCGGCACAGTGACAGCCCCCCCATCGCAGCGACAGTCCCCCCATCACAGCGGCAGCCCCCCCGGCACAGCGACAGCCCCCCCATCGCAGCGGCAGCCCCTTCCCGGCGCAGCGGCAGCCCCCCCCCGGCCCATCACTTACCTGGGCGGCAGGACGGCAGGACGGCGGGACAGCTGGGTGGCTTCTTGGGACAGCTCGGCGGCTCTGCACCTTCCTCTAACAGAGGATGGTACAGAATGGCCGCTCCAGCGCGCTCCCGAGCAGTGACAGGTCGTCTGCACATGCGCAGAAGAGCTGTAGCGGGGAGCACACTGAAGCGGCTCGTGCTGAAAGGAGAAGAACGGACTGCGCAAGCGCGTCTAAAAAAGCAAGCTGCCAGCGAATTTAGACGGCACCATGGAGACGAGGACGCTAGCAACGGAGCAGGTAAGTGAATAACTTCTGTATGGCTCATATTTAATGCACGATGTATATTACAAAGTGCATTAATATGGCCATACAGAAGTGTATACCCCCACTTGCTTTCGCGAGACAACCCCTTTAAGGTTCCAAGAAAAAACAATCAAGAAGGGGAAAAGAAGGAATTGGGATAGTGTTCAGAGTTATTTAATCAGTGTCCAAATCTATCATTGGGACGAAACAGAAAGGATTTTGTAGGTGTGTGTGCGAAGCGGTTAGCGCTCCAACTTCGAAAGAAAGAATTATCAATGGGGAAGAAAGGGAAAGGATTGGGGAGGTGTGTGGGCACAGTTATTTTATTAGCATTCCAACATGGCAGACAAACAGAGGAATTTGGAGGTGTGTGAGCACAATAGTTTTATTAGCGTTCCAACATGTGGTAGAAAAACAAGGAATTGTGAAAGTGTGTGGACACAATGGTTTTATTAGCGTTCCAACATGGGGAAGTAAGAGAAAGTATTGTGCAGGTAGGTGTGCGAGGTTGTTACTAGCATTCCCACTTAAAAAAAGGAGTTTTCAGGGGATGTTTAATATAATACTAAGGCTGTTAATGTCATACCCGTTGTAAAAGGGAAAAGTGTGTCACACGACAAATTTGTAAACGTTGAATATGGCTCGGGTAAAGTTACTTTGGGAATGTTTTCTACAATCACAGAAAATGGCCGTTACTTACTGGATGAGGAGTGCATATAGATGCATCCTCTCACCATGCAGGTAGCTGACTACCAAATGGAGGAGCCAATAACACCTGTGCAGGACACCGATAAGACAACCACTCACACTGCCTCTTGATAACGAGGGGGGTGGATACTTGGCGTATACTCCCACACATAGTGGATACAGGGTGCCTGACCATTCTGATATATGTAGTTCACCATGCAGACCAGCAACCTATTAATGACGCCAGGATAATTTGGTGGGTTGCCCTGCATTTCAAACAGTGAACCACATTGGTACTGCCACCCTGGGCTCCCCCTGGAGTCTTAAAGCCACACTGCATGTGAATGATAGATAATAAATGCAAGGCATTGGTTGGATGTTGGCCAAGATACATGAGCCCACTAACCCCTTCACGGTTCCTTGCGTTGTAGTGGGTCCCTACACTAATATAAATGCATACTGAGCATTGAAAATTTGTGCTTCAAGACTGCTTTTTAGCCCCAGTCTAACCCTGGTGGAGCCTGCAATCATTGGCCCATCTTGTCCTTCCTAATTCCACCTTGGATGTCCGTGTGGATAACAGTTTGCAACAGTTTTCCCCAGACAGAAATACATGGAGCACATTTATGAACAATGGCCCTCATTTATCAAAACTGTCTAACAGCAAGTCAACAAACATAGCCCATAGCCCATAGCAACCATTCACAGAGCAGCTTTCGTTTTACATAAGCACTAAGAGGATTACATACTGTTTCCCATAGCAACCAATCACAGAATACCTTTCATTTTATCTCAGCATTGAGGATTGAAAACTGTTGCCCATAGCAACCAATCACAGCACAGTTTTCATTTTGCTTCAGCACTAAAAGGATTAAAAACTGTTGCCTAGGGGGGCGTGGCCAGCAGATGAGGGATTAAGATGTGCAGCAGCTCAGCTACCTCTACCGACCCATCAAATACTGCCTGTATGATGTCCCTGACCCGACTGACCTTCATCATGGCAAAGGGGAAGAAGTGGAACACCCCAAGGAGAGGCGGGGAGGCGCCAGGAGGAAGCCTTGCTGCGTTCCTCCGCATATATGTAAGCGGAGAGACCCGCTCGTCCACATACAAGATGGCAGCGCTGCTGGCAGAGCATGGGCTCCCGACTCACCTCAGGAGCGGTCAGAGAGGACAAAGCCGCCCGAGCAGACAAGCAGCGGCTCTGCTGAGGCACTAGTGGGTACTACTGGCAGAGGAGAGGAGCCGAGAGGTCCCGGTGACAGCCTGCAGGGAGAAGAAGAGGAGACACATGGCGCCGCGGTCTCAGAGGAGCATGGCATACCAAGTGAGTCGGATGGCTGGGGGGAGAGGAGAGGGAGGCTCATTAGCAGCACCACAGGGGCACCCCAAGGAGCACCAGAGAGCCCAGCAAGCCCCCATCACTCTCCCACTCAGGGGGGAGGTTGAAGCCTCAGTGATAAGAGGTCAGAGGCCAGCAAGCAGAAGAGGAGGAGAGACCCATCGCACTTGTCCCAAGAGGTGATACTCCTTAAAGAACAGATAGTGACAAAAGAACAAAGCTGCTGCTACATGAGACCCCTTGAAGAGCCACAGAACCCAAGCAGCCCAGAACCCCAAGTACATCTAGAAAAGACACAGAGTCCAAAAGACATTGCTGTCCTTCCTCCCCCCAGACTGCAGCACAACACTCCAATATAGAAAGCTTGCCGCCTTGGCAGAGCAGGGAGAAGGGACCATCTGACAGTGGGACAGTTTCTTCACCGGCCGCATTAGAAGGCCCAAAACTAAGACCAGCCCCACTCCCGCTAGAGACGATCGGAAATGCAGAGCTACGCCCATAGCCAATCAGAAAGCTATTGGATCCATCAGCCGGAGGTTGTACACAAACATTGCCGAGCTGACCGGTGTCTCCGTTGAAGCTACAAACACCCAGAGGGTGCCACTAACACCCAACTCACAGGCTAATTCAAACTACCCACTTATACTAACTTAGCCCATAGAGAGAGTTGAGTGGGATTGGAAGGAGCACTTGAGGGCCATGCCGACCCAGCACTACATTGATACCTTATTTCATTAGCTGGAATCCGCACGTAAAAAAGATGTTGCGGCTCTGCAGCAAGAGATCTGGCAAGTGGGCGAGACAGTTGAAAATATGGAAGAAGCATAAGAGAAAGTCGTGGAGACTATAGAATCTCATGGTCATTCTCAATCCCAGCAGATCTCAGAGTTGTTTTCCCTCCTTGATGACCTAGAAAACCGCCATCGGAGAAATAACTTGCGAATCAGAGGTCTCTCAGAAGAGATAGGACTGTCACAACTAGAAAAGTGGGCCCAGGACTTCTTTAATAACATACTGAAACGACCAGCGGATACAATGCTAGAAATTGACAGAATCTACAGATCACCAGGCCCAAATTCTACTGATCCAAGCAAACTCAGAGACATAGTCTGCAGGATACACTTTTACAAAAATAAGGACTTAATCATGCGAAAAAAAATCTGTGCCCTGAAGGACCTAACATTCAAGGGAGAGAAGATCCTGATCCTGATGGACCTTTCCTGCCGTACCCTCCTTTTTTGCAAGGCCCTGAGGCCACTACTGACGCTCCTGCAAGAAAGGGGGATTCCTTACCGCTGGGGCTTTTCATTCCAGCTCCATGGCAAGACTACAAGTTTCAGAGAATTAGGGGACCTCACCAAGTTCCTGGGGACCCTCGAGCTGCCGTCTGTGCAGCTGCCGGACTGGCTGTCTTCATGTTCCCTGCCGATACCGCCTCCCAGGAGAACCTGGCAGGCAGTTATGAGAGGGTCTCGGCATCGACGTAGAGCTCCACACCACAGCGAGAGAAGCAACTCCAAAGATTGAGCCTAATAGATGCACTCTTCTCTCTCTTCTGTCCTACTCTTCTTTTAGTTGGGGCAGTACACTGCAAAATAGTTGGAGCCAATAAGCCAGAGACGGGACTAGGAATGGTCACAGGCAGCAATTTGTTTCAATGGTTTTACCAGTTAGAAACTTAGTTTGGCAGCGGGTCTGGGAGAGGGAGGGGGCAGACTTTCTTTGAGCTTCCACCTTCTCACCTACGGTAGCAGCCCATACAGCTGTTATTTACTGCCACTTTAGGAAAGCTAGTTAGTGTTTTATATTTTGTTTTGGCCCATGTGTTTAGGTCGCACCACCCCATCCCTCACCTCCCTCGTGTGTGACAACCCCCCTTCCTTTCCCTTTTAATCTTCTCTGTAGTGGAGAATAGCAGGCCCATATGGAAAACTCTGAAACAAATACACAAATGGCGAATGTAACTTTCTGCTCGTTTAATATCAAAGGTTTAAATAGTCGCCAAAAAAGAAGACAAATCTTATATCACCCACATAGGAAAAGGGTAATGGTGGCTTTACTTCAGGAGACCCACTTTAAGGAGGGTTGTGTGCCGACTTGCAGCTCCCAACATTACCCCTCGTGGTTTTATGGACCCGATCCGTTGAGGAAGGCGGGCGGAGTCTTTATTGCTCTGCATAGATCCTTTCAGCACCAGGTTATTGACTCCATGACAGACCCTGGGGGTAGATTTATCTTTTTAAAGCAGGAAGTGGCAGGCATTGTACTTACTTTTGCTAACCTGTATCTCCCCAATCAGAATAAAATCACGCATGCAACAAGATTTCCGAAAAACCTGTGTGAATTTGCAGGAGGTTTGCGGATCATCCTGGGCAAAGATCTTAACCTGGTGGTGGACCTAATTGCAGATACATCTTCAGGTAAGTCCTCTGTCTTTAGGGCAGCAAAACGTGCACTGAGGAAAACACTAAATTTACTACACTTAGGGTGCCTGCACACGAACGGAATTGCCAGCGCGTTATTTTAGGCACATTATCTGCCCCAGACCGCAGCCAATATACTCCTATGAAGATCCGCAGTTGTCCCCAGACAGATTTGTATCGCGTTTTTTCACGCGCTTGAAAAAAATCTGCGACCTGTTCTAATTTGGGTCGGATTCTGTGCGTGAAGCCTCCAATACAAGTGAATGGGTGCGTTTTTTCACGCAGTACATTCGCAGTGCAGCTGCGGATGGAGTCACTGGTTGCTATGACTACAGGAAGTAGGCATGGTAGGAGGCATCCCAACACACAGCACAGAGCTTCACAGGCAAATTTGTAGAGGGAGATAGGTAGTATTTCTTGCCAATGCAGGATGTAAGAATGCAAAATCTGTAGTAATGAATTCCTCTTGTGAATTTTCTTGCAGTGACTCAAATAAAGTCACGCTGGAGAAGCGCCTGAAAAAAGTTACATGAATCAACCATGCCCACAAAGACATCTGCTCACCGGGTGAAAGCATGTTGCCAGAATAATTTAACGGTGCTCGCACAAGCAAGAGGGACAAAACGGAGTCTGGGTGTTGGTTTTTAAGCTGTTTTCCAAGGAATGGGCAGTTCTCTAGGGGTTGGGTTTACAATAAGGGGTGTCTGCTGGTTTTTCTGCGCGTTTTTTTCCGCAACACATCCGCGTATATCCGCGCGTGATTTTTCACGCATCCGCACCTATCCGCAAGCACATTTAGGTACCATACGCGCGTGAAAATCCGCTAGCGGAATCCGGAACGCTCGTGTGCAGGCGGCCTTAGTAACAGATTCAGTATAAGCGAGGCAGCAGCACTCCACAGATAAAGCACCACTAGTGCGAGGCATATAGGGCATGCAAAGCTTGAAGAAAGGACCCGACTCCTAGAATCCAAAAATTGCTTCATGAAGTAAAGGAACCAGCAGCATAGCCACGTCTTTTTTTTAAAAAAAAAAATCACTGCATCTAAATTGATGCTCCTTTATTGCTTCCAAAATAGAAGAAAAGTACACAACATTTCAACCCCACTGGGGTCTTTGTCAAGCTGAAGGGCCCCTAGGTGTCACTCGTGGAGGTTCAACGATGACCTCCTCAGGGAACCCATCTGTGTCTTGGCAGTCAGGATAGCAGTTGAGGAGTTCACAGAGACCCACCAGAGTGAAATGGGAGTCTTTGAAGTGTGTGCTGAGGGGAGTGCTAATTTCACAGGGTGCAAGACTTAAAAAAGAAAGGTCTGCTGCACTACTTGGCCTTATGGCTGATCTGAGGACTAAAGAGATGGCCAATAAATGTCAACAAAATTACGCTCTCTCGGGCAGATAGCTCATCTATCAGGCAGCAAATTCTGAGGATATTCGATCAGCATTCGTTTGCCCTTAGAAATAATCTGAAGGGGGGCGGAGCCTGACCGCTGAAGAAGATGGAGTGCTGAGCCCAGAGCTCTGTCTCATCGGCACCTGCGGGGACCTCTAACAGCCGCTCCAGGAGGCTTATTGATGGGGAAAATCGGCAAGGAAAGAGGGGGAGAAGTCCAGAGTACCCCCAAAGCACAGAAGGGACAAGCAGACATGCAGCGGTACCTAAAAGACCGGAGCACCCGCTCTCCCCGTGCTCCCTCCAAGATGGCACCGGCAGCAGCAAGAGCTTGCAGTAACAGTAAGGAGAGAGAAGATGGGGACTCTTCTGATGAAGAGGAGGGGGGAAATATATCGAGGAGCTTCATGAGGGAGCTCCTTTCACAGGCACTGCACCCAGTTAAAGCAGATCTGGCTGACATCAAAGAGGATCTGAGGCAGCTGGGGCGCAGGGTGGAAGAGTTAGAGTCCACTGCAGCTGCTATCATCTCTCACTCACATGGGGTAGAAGACACCTTAAAAGAACACAGATCTCAAATTAACAAAGTCCTCTTGATGCAAGAGGACATTGAAAATAGGAACAGGCGTAATAATGTCCACATTAAAGGACTGCCTGAGTCCTGGGCTGCAGATTGCCTACATAAAGTCACCAAGGAAGTGTTCTGCCAGCTTGTGGGAGAGGAGAGAGCTGCCTCCATTTGCATTGAAAGAGTACACAGAGCACTTAAACCCCCTCCCCCCCCCCTCAGACCCACCGAGAGACATTATATGTAAAATCCTTGCATTCCCAGACACACTGGAAATATTGAAAGCAGCGAGGCAAGCAAAGGACATTCGTTATGGGGATGCTTCTTTACTCATCTTCCAGGACTTGTCTCCAACTACCCTGGCTAAGCGCAGGATGATGCGCCCTCTCCTAGAAGTCCTGAGGAACAGGGGGATCAGATATGCTTGGCTGTTCCCCTTCGGCCTGGGGCTGACCCACAAGGGCCGCAGGCTAAATATAAGATCCCCAGACGATTTGCTACCTTGTTGGCAACTTCTGGACATGGAACCCATCGAAATACCCAACTGGCTCCCACTGCCTGACCAGATGCGATTCCCTACCTTAGCAGAAGCAGGGAGCTGGCAACCGGTTACCAACCATAAATCCCCAAAGGGGAGGAAAGGGAAGCCCAGGGAAGAAACAGCAGCGGTGGACACTTGAAAGACCGGCTGGAGCGAGCCTGACAAGTCCACTGTTTGGCGTGAGTCACGGATCACGCCAACCCCCTTAGCCCTTGGTGGCGGCTTGTTGTTCATTCCGGTTTAAAGGTTATTGTTGGCAGCAGCAGGAGAATTGGGAGTAAGGACGCAGGACTCACTGCAGCGTGACCTGCTGCGCTTGCAGGGCCAGACATATTGCCCTGTCTGCCACTCCTCCTCCTCCTGACTTTCTTTCTGCTTCTTTTTCCTCCTTTCGCATATAATGCTGTTTTAAATATGCCTCATCTGCTTTAAACAATCATTCCCCCATAGTAGTTGTTGTTATAATGTGTAACTTTATTTGTTATCTCCTGGATTATCACCAGTAATTTCCACAGGTCCCCGACCGTGCCTGTCAGGTCAGGCTGACTTGGTTATATAGTTAACTGAGTACTGCGCTTCAAATTTGGAAGCAGGCCGTCCTCTACTTAGTGTGAAGTTTGAAACGTTTTGAATTACATTTCTTGAGGGGCTACCCCGGTGGTTCTCTCAAGAAGCACCTAACGGTGCTCTCAACTTCCCCCCAATTTTTCCTGCCCCTTCTCCCCCTCCCCCACCCTACCCTATTCCCAAGCACATTGACTCGGGTAATTGTTTACCTCAAGTGAACGCTCTGGTTATTTGTTACTTATTGTTTCTCTTGTGTCTCCGCATCAAGTGACCCAATGAACGAGATTAAGGTTACGTCTTTTAATGTCCGGGGCCTCAACACGCCAGCGAAACGCCACAACACCGCCTGTCTGATCAAGAAGTATGGGACGAAAATCCTACTCCTACAGGAAACCCATTATAAGGGGATCAGGTGTTTCTCTCTGCCTGGTAAGCAATTTTCACAACACTTTCACAGCACGCACGCGACCTCCGCCTCCAGGGGAGTCTCAACTCTTCTCCACAAATCTATTAATTTTACCTGCGATTCGCAGTATACAGATGGTGAGGGAAGAGTTCTGCTCCTGAAGGGGAAGTTGGAAAATACACAGATCACCATTGCTAACTTGTATGCACCCAACTCTGATCAGGTTCCATGGCTGATAGCCCAACTGGAGATTCTAAAGAATTTTGCTGTGGGACAGATTATCCTGGGCGGGGATTTGAATCTAACCCTTAATCCCCTTTTAGACGCGTCCACTGGTAGATCTCAAATACCTCAAAAGAGATTGAGGAAACTCAATAAAAGTTTACAGGAGTTGGGCCTGGTGGATGTATGGCGCCTGTTCCACCCAGCAGACAGGGATTATACCTTCTTTTCACAGGTCCACCGAACACATCAAAGGTTGGACTATATCCTAGTCTCCCCGGGGCTTTTAAGGGCTCTTCAGGGGGCTCACATAGATGTGAAGACTGTTTCCGACCACGCTCCAGTTCATGCGGTACTACATCCCTTCAGACAATCTCCCAGAGAGTGGCGCTGGAGATTGAACGCTTCATTGTTCGATTCAATAGAAAATGTAACCACACTCTCAGCTCAAATAGAGGAGTTTTTTCAGTTAAACGCAGGTGGGGAAGTGAGCGAACCCACGGTTTGGGAGGCACACAAGGCCTATGTTAGAGGCTTACTGATTGCAATGGGATCCAGGGCCAAGAAGAAATCCCAAAAGGAAATTGATGACAAACTAAATCAAATTGCCAGGCTAGAACAAAGAGTTAAACTTTCCCAATCAGAGACCGAGCTAGGCAAGTTGACGGAAATAAGAAAGGAGCTGTTGCTCTGCCTCAACGCCAAGTTTAATAAGAAACATTTGTTCTGGAAGCACATATTTTACATCCAAGGTAATAAGGGAAGCAAACTAACAACTTCCTTAATCAAAAAAGCAAGGATTAGAAACACAATCACCGCGATCAAAACAAAAACGGGCATAGTATCTTCAGACACTAATGTTATTGCCAAGGAGTTCCAACAATATTATGAAGGCCTCTACAACTTACACAACCAACCTTCCCCTGAGGAGGCGTTATTAGCCAAATCCAGGATTGACGCTTTTCTCAAAAAAATCCCCCTTCCGAGACTAAGTGAAGAAGCCGCAAATTCTTTATTAGTTCCGGTTACACAAAACGAAATCAAAGAAATAATAACTTCCTCCCCCCCAAACAAAAGCCCGGGCCCAGATGGCCTCTCCATGCCGTACTATAAAACCTTCCAAGACATCCTGATACCCAGAATTACAGACCTATTTAATTCCCTGCTTGAGGGTGCCCCACTTCCCAGACAGACACAAGAGGCGCATATTACGCTTATCCCCAAAGATAAAAAAGATGAGGCCCTCTGTAGCAGCTACAGACCTATTTCCCTTATTAACTTGGATGTTAAACTCTGGGCTAAACTCCTGGCCAAGAGGCTTGGCAGATACTTACCAGACCTCATTAACGAGGAGCAGGCGGGGTTCGTGAGGAGAAGGGAGGGAAAGGACAACTGTAGAAGACTATTGCATGCTTCACACATAGCGCGCTTAAACAAGATCCCCTTAGCATTTGTTGGAACCGACGCGGAAAAGGCGTTTGATCGGGTGGACTGGCAGTATATGAAAAGTACCCTTCTTAATTATAATATTCCAGTCAGCTTCGTATCAGCGATCTTTTCCCTTTACGACGCCCCTCACGCCAGGATTAGGGTGAACGACATTTTGTCACCCCCCTTCGAAATTAAGAATGGCACTCGTCAGGGGTGCCCCCTCTCTCCCTCCTTATTCGTCTTGGCCCTGGAGCCCCTACTGACGCAGATCAGACAAGACCCAGGTATAGCGGGGTTATCTGTGGGTGATACCTCCATATCCACCGCGGCCTTCGCGGACGACATTGTCTTCGTTATAACCAACCCGGAGGAAGGACTTTGTAGACTTGTCGAGATTCTGAAAGCATACGGCGTGATTTCAAATTTCAAAATCAATTTCGACAAGTCCACGGTCTTGAACGTTTCTATCCCGCCTGCGCTTGGCAAAAGACTCTCTAGCTCTTCACTGTTCGCGTGGTCGGAAACAGCTCTGGACTACCTGGGAGTTAAAATTCCCAAAAATTTAGATGATTTATTTGCAACTAATTTTGCCCCACTACTGGATAAGGTGAAAAAAATGGTTAAGGACTACGATTTACCAAGCATCTCCTGGTTCGGGAGACGCAATATACTTAAATCCTATATATTACCGATCATCCTCTACAAGATCAGGATGTTGCCAATATATCTTCCCCCGAGCTTTTTCAAGACGCTCCGTACGTTATTTGCAGCCTACGTGTGGAGGCAAAGAAGACCTAGACTAGCATACAGTCTAATGATCAGGAGGAAATCGGAAGGAGGTATAGGTCTACCTAATATTGTAGATTATTACCGGGCGGCCCAGTTAAATTACTGGATGGATTTGACACACCCCTTAGGAGACAAGCTCCTTCCAAAATTAGCACTGGACCACTCTAAGAGCGGTTCACTAGGTGACTTGTGGTTCCCGGAGAGGAAAAGATATTGCGCAAAAGATTTTTCCCTACTGCTGAAGGGCCCATGTGAAGTAGTAGATAAACTAAGGGAGAGTTTGACTCCGAGACCATCTCCAGTGACCCTGTTAAATTTATTACCTAGATATCTGACTCTACAAGGAGATTCGGTTTCTTCCTCCATTTGGAAAAAATTTAATCGTTTTACGGTGGGGGATCTCCAAGGGATGGCTGATAAGCCGGTGGCAGAGATCATTCAAACACTTCTGCCGGACTGGTGCCCTTCATTCCTGGTGAGAGCCTCGGTGACAAGAGTCCTTGAGGATTTCCTTGGTACAAGTAGATCCACCAGGCCCAAAACACAATTCGAACGCTCCTTAATAGATCCTGACCCCAGGGCGCGCAGAATTTCGTGGCTTAGAGGTCAATTTATAGTTCCACAGGTGATAAATAAGCCCGCTTTCTTGACCTCATGGGAAAGGGAATTGGGTATCCAGCTGACATCAGCGGACACTAAGTCAATCCTGGCCTCCGCGTATGGCCTCTCTCCATGCATCCTCGCCCAGGAATCTCACTATAAATTATTGGTTCGATGGTATAAAACTCCACAATGGTTGCATGCATACAAGTTGGCTCCAGATGACAGATGTTGGAGATGTGGAGTGGAGACTGGCTCCTATCTGCATATATGGTGGTCATGCGGGAAACTTGAGACCTTCTGGAGAGGAGTGGACGTGGTGCTGAGTAAGATAAAACAGAACTTTGCTTTAACACCAGAGATGATCTTTCTATGGAGACCGTCCCAAACGTTCCATCCGTTGAGAGACAGATTGGTAGCTCAACTGATCGACGCAGCTAAAGCTCTGATTCCGTTGCATTGGAGGGAGGAGTCTCCTCCCCTTCTCTCACATTGGAAGGAGAAGGTGGATTGGATGTATAACTTAGAAGAGCTCGCTAGCTGGCAAAACAATACACAAGAGAAATTCATTACAACGTGGCACCCCTGGCGTGATCTGAGGCTCTTAGACATACTAGCCCAGTAGTCAATGTGCTATCCTATACCCCCCCCCCATACCCTCACCCCACCCCTCTCTACCGCCCCCGGCTTCCCCCACAAGTTGTTATACAGGTACTGAATACAAGCACTTATCCCCGGTGCCAATAGGTCCATTCGGGGGTTGGATATACTGCGGCTGCAGTACCCTGAATTGGTGTAATACGCGTTTGTTGTGAATTATCTCGTCAGGGCAGTAGATACCTGTGTATAGGTTAATGTTTATATGACAAGTAACTTTCCTTGTATGTATCGAAAAATCTTGAATAAAATTTGATTTGAGGAAAAAAAAAAATAAATAAATAATCTGAAGAGAGGATTCTTTGAATATGGGGACAAATGTGGCAGCTGGTTGGCAAGAACACTACACCCCAGGGCACTGACCACTTATGTTCCCAAAATGCAGTCAAGCTGGGGGGGCCTGGTGCATACCACCACAGATATATTTGAAGAGTGTAGAGGCTATTATAGCAAATTATACAACATTGAAGCCGACTCACAAATAGACGAAGCACAACACGGCAGAGAGAGAGACTCGTATCTGGCTGAACACGCCCCTGGGAAACTGACACCCACCGAGACAGGAGACCTGGAGATAGATTTTGTCCAGGAGGAACTAGCCGAAATTGTAAAAAATTTGAAGGTGAGCAAAAGCTCTGGGACAGACGGTTTCACTGCCAGATTTAATAAATTATTCCAAAAGGAGCTTTCCCCAATCGCACTGGAGGCATTTAACTCTATTATTAGAGACCACTAGAGATGAGCGAGCATACTCGTCTGAGCTTGATGCTCGTTCAAGTATTAGGGTGCTCGAGTACTGCGTGGTGCTCATCTCGATTAAACGAGCACTGACCATTGAATTCAATACAGCCGGCTCCATTGAAAGCAATGGGCTGCCGGCGATCGCGGGATGAATTGTCGGGAAGGGCTTAAATATATAAGCCCTTCCCTGCAATTCATCCAGAAATGTGTAAAAATAAAAAATATATATATACTCACCTGGTCCCGGCAGACGGAGTTCAGCGCAGCTGGCCTGCAGTGGGTGTGAAGGGGGTGTGAGTCAGACATGCCCCTGATTGGCTCAGCGCTGAGCCTATCAGAGGCAAATCTCACTCACACCCATTCATGAATTCATGAATGGGTGAGTGAGTGTTGCCTCTGATTGGCTCAGCGCAGCTCTCAGCTGAATGACAGCAGTTCAGCACCACAGTGCAGGGGACAGCAGGAGAAGACTCGGCTGTGCCTCGGCAGCTGAAGGGAAGTGAGTATCGATTTTTTTTGTTTTTTAAATCACTTTTAATTCATTTCCAGGGAATGGCTTATATGTAAAGCCCTTCCCTGAAAAAGAATTCAGGTGTGCCAGCGGACCATTGTCTTCAATGGAGTCGCCGGCAGCAGCAGCGGCTCCATTGAAGAGAATGCCTGCATTTTTATTCTTTTTTACGCTAAAATCTTTCTTTTTCAGGTAAGGGCTTATATTTTTAAGCCCTTCCCGAAAATTCATCCCGCGCTCGCCGGCAGCCCATTGATTTCAATGGAGCCGGCTGTATTGCTCCTGTTACAGCTGTGGCAGAGGAGAACGATCGTTATCCTGACAGTGGGGGGGGGGGGGGGGGGGAGGTCTCACTCTTGCCACTATTGTGGCTTAATAGTGAGACCTCGGAGCCCGAAATGCAGCCCTGCATGTTGCTCCTCGCCTGCCCTATCCATTTCTGTGTTTTTTACATGACTTTGGTGATTTGCTAAGATTTTCACAAATGAAAACCTTAGCGGAGCACCAGTCATATACAAAAATGCTCGAGTCGCCCATTGACTTCAATGGGGTTCGTTACTCGAAACGAACTCTCGAGCATCACTGAAAGTTCGACTCGAGTAACGAGCACCCGAGCATTTTGGTGCTCGCTCATCTCTAGAGGCCACCCCTTTCTGCCACAAGCACTTAAGGTTCACATCACAGTTATACCTGAGCCGGGGAAAGACCCCTCGGCCTGTTGGAGCTATAGACCGATATCACTGATTAATGTGGACATTAAGATGTTTGCAAAACTTATCGTCAATAGACTCCAAAGTGTAGTGCCAAACCTGATACATGGAGAGTAAATGGGTTTTGTCCTGGGCAGAGAGGCAAGGGACAATACCATTAAAATACTATCCCTAATAGCCAGGGCAAGGAACCTGAAAGCGCCCCTATGCTTCCTGGCCATTGATGCTGAAAAGGCGTTTGATAGGGTGAGCTGGCCCTTCCTCTCTGCCACTCTGGATAGAATTGGAGTAGGGCCACAGATGAAGCAGTGGAACATGGCGTTGTACCAGGACCCCACAGCCAGAATAAGGGTGAATGGGGTGTTGTCAGAAGCTTTGGGGTGGAGAACGGTACCAGGCAGGGGTGCCCACTGCCCCCCTTCTTGTACGTCCTGACCATGGAGGCTCTTGCCAACACCATCCGTGGCAACGAACTGATTAAAGGGTTAAGGATCGGCCACACGGAGCACAAAGTGGCACTCTTCGCGGACGACCTGCTCCTCTACCTGTCCAACCCCCAGGTCGGCATCCCGGGCCTACTTGGGAAGTTTGAAAAATTCGGGAGAGTCAGCAATTATAAAATTAACGCGCAAACGTCAAAAGTGCTGAATGTCTCGCTCCCACAGGGCGAGGCCTCATACCTACGTTCCCCTTCCGTTGGAGTGGGTCCCACATCAAATATTTAGGTGTCCAACTCCGTGCTGATATCTCCAGAGGCCTTCAAATTTAATTTTATCCCTTTCGCTACAGGTCTCGAGAGGGATTTGAACAGATGGAGGCACCTGTTTCTCTCCTGGAATGGAAGGGTCAATGTAATAAAAATGGAAGCGTTGCCCAAATTCCTCTATCTGTGTCAAACAATCCCAATTGGGTTACCAAGGTTGGGTTACCAAAAACTACGGTCACTAATTACAGACTTTATATGGAGGGGATGTAGGCTACGTATGTGCTTTTCGTTACTGACGAGAGAGAGAGCAAGGGAGGGGGTTGGGTCTCCCGGACTTCGCCCTCTACTACAGAACGATTATCTCTAACTGCATACTGGATATTCTTATAAATTGGGCCTCAAAGCTCTGGGTGGGGGCGGAGCACTCGGGAGATACGGATGGCCTACATGGGGCCTTTTGGATTCCCATGAAATGGATCAAATTTCTGCCTAACATTTCCCCATTCTGTCTTCGGCTTGTCAAGACATGGGCGGGCTTCGCGGCCGAGGGTGGACTCATTACTGTACTGGGTTCACTTACCCTGTTAGTTGCAAACCCACAGTTTAAAGCTACACTTAGATACCCCACCCTTCTGACACTCCCGGACAACCCGATCCCCAGACTGAGAGACATCCTGTCACTGTCCAGTCTAAAACCAATGCCTGACATTCTGGGAGAGAACCCACCATGGCCGGGGGCTTGGGTTCAATATTTTCAGCTCAGGGGATTTGTGAACACGCTGATGCCCAGGTGGAATCTAACTGAGCCCATAACCGCCTTTGAGCAGTTGTGTATCTCACCTTCATCCCAGAGGAACATGATCTCAAGGCTCTATCGGTTGCTGTTGCCCCGAGAGGCGGAGGAGAAAACTCTGAGATATGTGGGAGCTTAGGAGGAGGAGCTAGGATAGGGCCTTTCAGAAGAGAGCTTCTCCAAGGTGTGGATACTAACGCATAAGCTTTCATCTGCATGCAAGATCCAAGACCTTAACTTCAAAATAATATCAAGGTGGTACAGGACCCCGGATCAGCTCTGGAAGATGTTCCCCCAGCTCCCCTCCACCTGCTGGAGATGCAATGATAGTAGAGACACAATGACACACATATGGTGGGGATGCCCGGTCGTGGCGACCCTATGGAAAGAGGTAACAATGCTTTATAACTACATTTGTCATGCAGAGGTGGGGATCACTTCGGAAATAGCTCTGCTTTAACTGTTTCCGGGATCCATGAACGATGCTAGGTCCAGCCTTCTGAAATTCTTCAGAATTGCAATTAGGAGAATCATCCCAAGACTGTGGCGCTTCACAATTGTTCCAACTAGGGGAATGTGGGTGGAGGAACTTCATACACTCATGCGCTACGACGAGCTGGGGGCCGACAATCCCGAAGCTTGGAAGACGACAGGTTTGAATAACCTTCAGGACCACAGACAGGTTTAGGAGCGGGATAGCATCGGGGGTAATCTAAAGAGATGATGGACCAGAACCTTCAGCAGTCCAGAACAAGATCAGCTTGGGTCACAGACAAGTAACTGTGATACAGAAAGGGATTCTCAGGCCTCCCCCTCCCCCTTTATTTTTTTTTTCGTTCCCACCCCCCTTTCCTTTACCGCCCCACTCCCCGCCCCCCTTTCCCTTTCCATTGTCTATTCCCCCAGTTAGTCAGGGCAGTCGTATTTTACAGTTTAGACAAGATTAGTGATTCAACCTAAGGTCAATGGCCTACGCAGAAACATTAAAGAAAAGAGAGCTAGACGCAATGGGAGGTCGGTGGCCCCACAGCTTACAGGGTCAGCTGACTCAGCCTTCCATCTTCAGAACCTGGCCAGGTGTGGCACCTGCGTCAATCAAATACGTAGAAAATGTCACTGTCAGCCAGACAATTAGCCTTCAGATATACCATTAGACAATTGAACTAGAACTGGGGATTTGTATATGAAACAAACAGATTTTGCGTTTTAGATATAAGATGCCAAGCAAGCGAAGGACTTGTTTGGGCAGAAGGACAGCAGCTGCAGTTAAAGTAGCAGCCGATTGAGTAGCTGCCGTGCTGGAGCAAACTAACGCATGACTCGAGAATTAACACACTCGACAAGCTGCCGCTCAAGTAACTGAGACGCCAGAGCAAACTAATGGCAGACTCAAGAATCAACACAAATGACAAGAGAGACACTCAATTTTGAGAAGAACAGCTTGGAAATTTTTGGAGGGGGGAAACTTTTAGATACAATGCAAACAATAACTATGAGTGTCATCCCCTGCTTTCTATTGGCCAAATGAACAAACCATGTTGTTCATATTGCAATTCTTTAAACTGGCCCAAGGAGACCCCTGGACTATGTTGTGGCAGAAAGGTTTTACTATCAATGCTTAGAACTCCCCCTAAACCACTAGAGACTCTTATGTCAGGGTCATCTTCCGGATCTATAAATTTCCTGGAAAATATGAGAAAGTACAACTCATGTTTTCAAATGACATCATTTAGCGTGAAAAAGTAAGTGAGCGATGGCGAATTTTGGTCAACGTTTAGAGTCCAAGGGCAAGTTCCTGCAGATCTACTTTATGGGGGCCGAATAGCAGCAAGCCGACCAACGCTGCAAGAACATCCCAGCCACTAGGGAAGATATTGTCTTGTCGCTGCAGCAAATGCTGCATGAGAATAACAGCTATGTTCGTAGTTTTAAATCAGCGCTACAGAGAATGCCCTGTGATGCATTTAAAGTAGTTATTCTGGTGGACAAAACACCTTCTGGTCAACATGAAGGATGCTTCAATGCGCCAACAAGTAAAGAAGTAGCCATAGTCATTGCTGGGGATGAGATTAGCAACGGGACATGGAATCTTATGCTTTATTAAAACCTTACTAAACTCTTATAAATAACAGTCTCAGACACCAATATTGGATAAAAAAAAGGCCGCAGTGTCTATTTAACAGGGTTACAAATATTGGGGAGAAATGTAACCAATAATAACCATAACACTTCCTGTAAACGCTGTCTTACAGACAGGAGTTTATTAACCAATCAATAACCATAACAGTTCATGGAAACTCTGTCTTACAGACTCGAGTTTATTAACCAATTATTAACCATAACAGTTCATGTAAACTCTGTCTAAGGGCGGCTTCAGACGACCGTATATCGGCCGGCTACCGATTTACGGCATCCCTGTCTGCAGAGGGAGGAGGCTGGAAGAGCCGGGAGCAGTGCACTAAGCTCCCACACCCTCTCCACCCCTCATCACTATTTGCAATAGGAGGGGGAGGGATGAGGGTGGAGCTAAATTCTGGAACTTGGCCCCGCTCCTTCTATTGCAAATAGTGATGAGGGGCAGAGAGGGGGTGGGAGCTCAGTGCACTGCTCCCGCCTCTTGTGCACCCCTCATTACCCTGATGCCCCACCTACATCAGGAGATTCCTTCCTCCCACCTACTCTAAAAATGAGAATAGATCTAAATAATAGTAGGATGCTTTAGATTCCATCGGTAACGCCAAACTGGAAACTCAAAGAATTAAAACCCTGACCAATAAAAAGTTATCCAAATAATGCATTACATGACCGCAGTGCCATAATAAAGCCAGTGTAGTCACATGATGCATATCTTAATGCCAGCAGCTCAGGAGCGCCTCAGCATTCAGAGATAGCTGCTTGGGGTAAGATAAATGATAAATCACTGAGAGGAGATCGACTCCGTCTGTGGTATCACCCTTAAAGGGGACAACCTCAAATTGAAAAAGGGGGGTATCAAAATGACCTGCAACTCTCTCCTCATCTATGTTCTTAGCAATTTAACTACATCAGGATTGGAAATAGCTAAAATTAACTTATCAACCTCTTCACAGCCAAGTCCTTTGAACTCATGCACATATAAGCTGGGCCTTTTTCCAATATGATAGCCTCACTAGCGTCTTGCCTTTTTGCAGGAAATTCTCTATTTCCTGGATGGAAGGAATTTGTATTGATTTCTGACTAAAACAACAATAAATGGATGAGACTGGCACAATATGAGCACTCTTGTTGATACCTACAACTCTCCATTACCTCGATCCCATAAATGTAAAAATAGACCACGAGGAAGAAAAAACGACTGTCCGCGCTCCTAGGGATATCAGACTCTGATCCGGGATAATAAATTCCTTTTTTTTATTGGAAATACATACAGGGATCTGCGAGCAACGCGTTTCAGTAGATACAACTACCTTTCTCAAGCTCTATACAATTACGACTAACATACAACATAAATAGACACTGAACATGTTCATGAAATTAACACAGCTACTTACCACGTAGCTGCATGATTAAAAGGGGGCGTGATGGCAGCCTCCCAGGTAACTCTATACATAATCCATGTAGAGATTGCTGTCCCGCAGTGATCCAAATAAAGTTTTGTTGAAGTACACGGATCGCTGAAGGGCGTTTCCAGTGTTAATAACCCTGCCTCTCCCTCTGGCCACCCCACTGCCTCTTCCAACCTGTTCTGGTGCTGCAGTTGCCTCACTCTTAGAAGTGCTGTCCTCAGTAGGCATACCAATCCAGGTCGGGTCAGTCACCTCATCATCTACCAGCTCTTTCTCTGACTCCTCAGTGTGCTCCTCCCTCAGGCTTAATGACCTAAAAACAACCTCACTGACAGAAAACTGTGTCTCATCATCATCATCCACAAATATCTCTTGAGACACTACTTGGAAGTCCACACCCTTATCACCCTGAGACTGTGAAAGGTTCAAATTTTGGGATTCAGTCACGACAAACTCAATAACTGTTTTTACCAACTCAGGGAAGCTACCCAAGAACAGTTCCTGGGAGTCTGTCTGTTCAGAATCTCTCCTTTGCCGGGAGTGACCAGGCTGGGAGGAAGGAGGAGCAGCCTGAGGATTCAGAGGTCCAGTCCCTTGGCTAGTGTGAGTGGATTGCGTTCAAGACTGGGTCCTGGATAAATTAGTGGACACGTTATCCGCTATCCACGTCATCACCTGCTCGCACTGTTGTGCTTTTAATAATGGTTTACCACGCAGACCTGCAAACTGTGAGATGAAGCTAGGGAGCGTCGCTACACGGCATTCTACTTCTCCCTCAGCAGCAAACACTCACCCCGCCCAGGACCTCGGCCTTTGCCCACACCCTCATTCGAACGCCCACGTCCTCGAGCTTGACCCTTACCCCATGTCTTTATCATGTTGGATAATGCACTTGGTCAAAATGCTATGCAAACTGCGAGTTATTTTGCGTACGTTTATAGGCCAAAATAGACATTGTAAACTGAGTATAGTGTTGTTAGTGTGGATTGACAGGACCCACACAGGGGTATATAGCATAGGCTTTGAGCCCCCAAAAAACGAACTTAAACAGTCTATATTGTTGTTAGATAGCGTGGATTGACAGGACCCACACATTGGGTATATAGCGTATGCTTTGAGCCCCCCCTTAAAATTTTTAAACAGTGTATACTGTTGTTAGATAGCGTGGATTGACAGCACCCACACACGGGTATATAGTGTTCACTTTGAGCCCCCCAAAAAATAAAAATAAGAAAAATTATAGGAGTTTTGTTAATTCCTATCTAGTGTCTGTACACCACTAGCAGTATACTGCATAAAACCGGTAACAGTATGCAGTATACAGCCGGGATGCTTGAGAATACTTTGTGCGCACTACTGCTCGCAGCCAGCCAAACTGCTGATTCACACAATGAGAAGAGTTGTAGTCCTAGAAAAGACTGTTGGGTTCTTAGAACAAGGATCCCTGCCTAACTGCAACCTCTAACCTACACTATCACTTTCCCTGAATACCAGCAGCTCTGTCCCTCAGCTAATGCAGCATGCGTGTGAGGCGACCCTCAGGTGACCAGAGTTTTTATGCTCGTAGGTCACCTGATCAGGCCAGCCAGTCACTGCTATAGACGTGCACATGGTTGGCATGTCACAGCAGGAGGTGCCAAAGGCTTCCCTGCATGTTTATTGGCTTAAAAAAAGGCGCCAAACATGTGGTGCTCAGGTCGAGTAACGAGTACATCGAGCAGGCTAATGCTCGAACGAACATCAAGCTCATCTCTAATTGTGTATCAAAAGACCTTGCTGTAAAAGTTATATAATAAAAATGTTAAATTCAAGAATCATTGAATTTGTCTATTTTAGATTAATACATTAACATAGCATTAATCAGCATAGGTGTGCTTCCACGTATTTATGCGTATGTCCTGATATCTTTTCTTAGTTAAAATGTCACATTTTGTATTGCACATGTTCTATATCGGGTACCCAGGCTAGTGTATATGTGTGTGCGTATATATATATATATATATACCTACTTAGTAAATGGCTAGCAGCTACATGGTTAATGTGCTCAATATTATATGTTGCTATGTGCAAGCAAGATGTTATACACTCCCCCACACCTTTGCCAAGAGAAAAGCTGCCTGAGAGCTCCGGAACCTCCTCCTTTAGAATTCCTTGGTCCGGCTAAGGATATTGATAAGTGTATTTTAATTTTGGTTCCTAGAAGTCACATGTTTAGTAGTAACACACACCTTAAGGCGTTAACATAATTGTCAGTCATTGCAAATGAAGCCAATCATGAGTTCTCATGATTCCAGGGGGTGTTTACTTCTGATGATGCAAAAGCAAGTAATGTCACAAAAGCACTAACATATAGACCACCACCATGGGGGGTAACTGGAGATACAGCACAACTCAGAAAAGAAGACCAGAATCCATTAGTCCTTCTTAATCCATGTAGTACAAACAGTCAGAATGAGCAGCATCACAAGTGTCTTCATTAAAATCGCATCCATGTCGATGCCTCTTTATTTACTCCATAAAAGATTAACAGCACAACGTTTCAAGTTGAAAAAGACCCCTGCGTGGGTTGAAACGTTGTGCTGTTTGTACTACTTCTGATGATGCTTCATGTGAGATACATCTGTATCATGATCATGATAATAAACCAGAAGCGTACTTATGATTGATTTCACAATGATTAATTTGGAGCAGTACAGTGAAGTCTAGAGGAAAACCATTGATTTTCTTATAACATCACTGTATATTCAATTTGCTGACTCTACAGAGTTGGTTGCCCAAGTTTTATTACCTTTTTCTCCATTCTTTACAGAGATATTATTGTATACAAAGCCCGTTCGTGTTGCACTTATTTCTGTTACTCTGTAGAGTTGGTCACGTTTAGTGACTACTGTTAATTTTCCATCTATCCACTGTAACCTACACAGATTTTTTTACTTTCCCATCCCCTCTCTCTCCCTAACGGCTTTTATTGGCATTTCACAGTTTGCATGTTGAAAAATGTTGATAAACAAGTGCATATTAACAAAAATGATAGGATTTATTTAATAGATTATGATTGTCAAATCACACCCTACTGACAATAAAAATACCTAGTTGTCAATTTATTCATACATTTCCAGAAAAAATAACAGTTATGTTATAAAACAGAATAAAAAAAGATACTCCAAAATTGTTATTTCATGGAGAATAGAAGTATTTACTAAAACTGACATGTCAGAAGAGAAGGCCTATTTCTGAAAACAGACATTCCCCAGACATGGGCAGTCATATATTTCCTTCATTATGCTGCAATAACATCTTTTGTAATGTAGATATAATCTGAGTGTGCCTCATTTTATATATCAGGAGTCAGGACACAAAAAAGGGTGTTTCACTATTCTTCTCATATTCTATGTAACAAGTTAAAAGCACTCTTATGATTTCTTGCCCAATAGAGATGAGCGAGCACCAAAATGCTCGGGCGCTCGTTGCTCGAGTTGAACTTTCCGTGATGCTCGAGAGCTCGTTTCGAGTAAAGAACCCCATTGAAGTCAATGGGCGACTCGAGCATTTTTGTATATGACCGATGCTTCGCTTAGGTTTTCACTTGTGAAAATCTGGAAAACATATGAAAGTGATGGAAACGACACAGAAACGGATAGGGCAGGGCAGGGGCAGCATCTCAGGCTCCCAGGTCTCACTATTAAGCCACAATAGTGGCGACACGAGACGGAGGCACGAGCGAGCGGGGAGCTGAAGGGGACAGCGGAGCAGCTCAGCAGCCGAAGCAGGTGCGGGGGCAGCGGCAGCCGAAGCAGGCGCGGGGGCAGCGGCAGCCGAAGCAGGTGCGGGGGCAGGAGTGACCAGTGGGACCGGAGCGCAGCAGCCGGCGCCAAGAGGCCACCAGGAGTTCAGCGGAGCACCTGTGACAGGAGGGCAGAGTGAGCGGCCGCCGGGACAGCGGGTGACGTCACCAGGAGGAGCGGAGGAGCTGAGTATCTACCTCTGTGTGTGTTTGTGAGCTGTGTGTCTTCTGTGTATCTGGTTAGTTGTGTCTTCTGTGTGTGTGTGTGTCTGGGGGTCTAAGTGTTTGCGAGGGGGGAAAAAAAAAAAAAAAAAAAAATTTTTGACTGTTTGCGCATAAGTGTCAGCGGGTAAGAGGTTGCGCGAGAGAGGCAGCGGGGGAGGGGTTGTGGCAGTGGGTGAGGGGTTGCGGCAGCGGGTGAGGGGTTGCAACAGCGGGTCAGCGGTTGCGGCAGCGGGTCAGCGGTTGCGGCAGCGGGTCAGCGGTTGCGGCAGCGGGCCAGCGGTTGCGGTAGCGGGTCAGAGGTTGCGGCAGCGGGTCAGAGGTTGCGGCAGCGGGTCAGCGGTTGCGGCAGCGGGTCAGCGGTTGCGGCAGCGGGTCAGCGGTTGCGGCAGCGGGTCAGCGGTTGCGGCAGCGGGGCAGCGGGTGCGGCAGCGGGACAGCGGGTGCGGCAGCGGGACAGCGGGTGCAGCAGCGGGACAGCGGTTGCGGCAGCGGTTGCGGCAGCGGGTCAGCGGTTGCGGCAGCGGGACAGCGGTTGCGGCAGCGGGACAGCGGTTGCGGCAGCGTGTGAGCGGAGTGTGAGCAAGTCTATCTTCACTACTTCCACAAGTAAATTGTAGATCCCCATTAGGATGAGCTCCATGCCTGGCAATGTCATCCAGTGTGCTACTTGTGCAATGTATGCGGTCCTTGATCAGCCGATCGAGGGTGCATACTGTTGCGCAAGATGCATGCACGTTGCAAATTTAGAAGCCCAAATTCTGGATCTAAATGGGCAACTGGCAACACTGAGAGCCATTGACATCATGGAAAGGAGTTTGGTGCTCACTGAGCAGGCACTCGCTGGGGTAGAGGCGGGGGCGGATGGTAGTACGGAAGAGCAGGGGGAGCAGGCAGTCAGCTGGGTGACAGAAAGAAGGAGGGATAGAGGGAAGAGAACCAGGGAGGCTAGTCCTGAACTGGCACAACCCAACAAGTCTGCACGATTGGCAGATGAGGGGGATGCCATTACAGAGCCAGCACCGCTGCAGCACGACACGCCCTCTGAACGCCAGGGGGATGACTGCTCCAGTGAGACGGGGACGGGGAGCGCAGGGCAGGCTAGACAGGTTCTAGTGGTGGGGGACTCAATTATTAGGGGGACAGAGAGGGCAATCTGCCATAAAGACCGGGATCGTCGAACGGTGTGTTGTCTTCCTGGCGCTCGAGTTCGACACATCGCGGATCGGATTGACAGGTTACTGGGAGGGGCTGGTGAGGATCCAGCAGTCATGGTGCACGTTGGCACCAATGAACAAGTTAGAGGTCAATGGAGGGCCCTCAAAAATGATTTCAGGGACTTAGGGTCCAAGCTCAGGGCGCGGACCTCCAGGGTAGTTTTCTCGGAAATACTACCTGTACCTAAAGCCACACTAGAAAGGCAGCAGGACCTTAGGGAGGTAAACAAGTGGCTCCGGAGTTGGTGTAAGAAGGAGGGATTTGGGTTCCTGGAGAACTGGGCTGACTTTGCGGTCGGCTACAGGCTCTACCGTAGGGACGGGCTGCATCTAAATGGGGAGGGTGCAGCTGTGCTGGGGGAAAAGATGGCTAGAAGGCTGGAGGAGTGTTTAAACTAGGGACTGGGGGGGAGGGTAAAATGAGAAATAGTGGGGTAGCCAGTGTAATTAGTGATCTGGGTCCAAGCAAAGGGAATGGGGGACGAGCAGGGGGTGGGGTTAGTACAGTTAGAACTGACAGATCAGCCATAAGTACGAATAGCAACAAAACAAATTTAAAAAACAAAAAAAATGAAATAAATTGTATGATCACGAATGCACGAAGTCTGATCGGTAAAGTGGGCGAGCTTGAAGCAAGAATGACTGATGAAAACTATGATATGGTCGGAATTACTGAAACATGGCTTGATGATAAGTGCGATTGGGCGGTGAATTTGCAGGGGTACAATCTCTTCAGAAGAGACCGAAGGAACCAGAAAGGGGGAGGGGTATGTCTGTACGTCAAATCGAACTTGAAGCCGAGGCTACGGGAGGATATAGGGGTAGGAGACGAACAGGTGGAATCTCTGTGGGTAGAAATACAGGGAGGAAAAAACAACAAAATCCTGATAGGGGTCTTCTATCGACCACCAAAAGCAACAGCAGAAACTGAAGACTTACTACTAAGGCAGATAGAGGAGGTGTCAAAACGAAACGAAGTAATTATCATGGGGGACTTTAATTACCCAGATATAACATGGGAGAACGAAACCTGCATATCTCGCAGGGGTGATAAGTTCTTGAGAGTAATTAAAGACAATTACCTGAACCAACTTGTGCAGGAACCAACAAGAGGGAAAGCCATTCTGGACCTAGTGCTAACTAACAAACCGGAACGTATAAAGGGGGTGCAGGTTGAGGGGCACTTGGGGAACAGCGACCACAATATAATCAACTTCCAGCTGTCAATCAATAGGATGCCTTATCAAGGAGTGACAAAGAAACTAAACTTTAGTAAAGCAAAATTTGATGAGCTTAGAACTACTATCGGTAACATTAATTGGGACAACATCCTCAAAAATATCAGTACGGAGGAAAAATGGGAAAAGTTCAAAAGGATCCTAATCGCCTCATGTGAGCAGTTCATTCCCTTCAAAAATAAAAGTAACTCAGCTAAAAGGAAACCAATGTGGCTTGACAAGACGGTAAGAGGGGCAATAAACGAAAAGAAGAAAGCGTTCAAACTACTAAAGCAACAAGGCAGCGAAGAAGCGCTAAAATCATACAGGGAAAAAAACAAAATATGCAAAGATACGATTAAAACTGCCAAGGAGGAAGCGGAAAGACGGATCGCAAAAGAGAGCAGAAACAACCCGAAGCTATTTTTCAACTACATAAACAGCAAAAGGATTTGCAGGGAGAGCGCTGGCCCTTTAAAAAACAATGCAGGAGAAATCATTGATGATGACGAAGGGAAAGCAAATCTAATAAACAGTTTCTTCTCAAGTGTGTTCACCAAAGAAAAGGAAATGCCACACGAGGTGCAGGGGAATAAAACGAACCCCTCACAAAATATCTCATACCTAACGCAGGAGGAGGTGCGGAAGCGTCTAAAGAAAACTAAAATTGATAAATCACCGGGCCCTGATGGATTACACCCAAGGATACTAAAGGAACTAAGTGACGAGATAGCTAGGCCGCTATACCTTATATTTCTAGACACTATCAAGACCGGAGTAGTACCATTGGACTGGCGCATTGCCAACGTGGTTCCAATTTACAAAAAAGGGAGCAAAAGTGAGCCTGGTAACTACAGGCCAGTAAGTCTCACTTCAGTAACGGGAAAAATTTTCGAGGGGATTCTGAGAGACGCCATCGATGAGTACCTCAAGGAGATTAAGGGAATAACTCCTCACCAGCATGGATTCATGAAGGGTCGCTCATGTCAGACAAATCTGATCAGTTTCTACGATGAAGTAAGCTCTAAGCTGGACCAGGGAGAATCTATTGATCTTGTATATCTGGACTTCTCTAAAGCCTTTGACACCGTGCCACATAATAGGCTAATATACAAAATGAGGCAGCTCGGACTGGGCGAAAACGTGTGTAAGTGGGTAAAAAATTGGCTCAACGATAGAAAGCAGAGGGTGGTAATAAATGGTTCGTACTCTGATTGGACCACAGTCGCTAGCGGGGTGCCACAGGGTTCAGTATTAGGCCCCACTCTGTTCAACATATTTATTAATGACCTGATAGAGGGGCTGCACAGCAAAATATCAATATTTGCAGATGACACAAAATTATACAATGTAATTAATGCAACGGAGGACAATGTGCGGCTACAAACGGACCTGGATAAGCTGGGGGCTTGGGCAGAAAAATGGCAAATGAAGTTCAATGTTGAAAAATGTAAGACTATGCACATGGGCAAGAGGAACGGATGTCACAAATATTCACTTAATGGGGTACCACTAGGGAAAAGTGATATGGAAAAGGATCTGGGGGTATTAGTGGATAATAGACTAAACTGGAGTAACCAATGCCAGTCAGCCGCTGCAAAGGCAAATAAAGTCTTGGGGTGCATCAAAAGAGGAATAGGGGCGAAGGACGAGAACATCATCCTCCCACTATATAAGGCACTTGTCAGACCTCACATGGAATACTGCGTACAATTCTGGACACCGGTGCTCAGGAAAGATGTCACAGTGCTTGAGGGGGTTCAAAGAAGAGCGACTAAACTAATACATGGAATGACGGGACTGGAATACCCAGAGAGGCTATCAAAATTGGGACTATTTACTCTAGAAAAAAGAAGGTTAAGAGGCGACCAAATAACCATGTATAAGTACATGAGGGGACAACACATGGATCTCTCCCGCGATCTGTTTACACCCAGGACCACGACGGTAACAAGAGGACATCCGCTACGATTAGAGGAAAGTAGGTTTCATCACCAACACAGAAAGGGGTTCTTTACTGTAAGAGCAGTTAGACTGTGGAACTCTCTACCGGAGGAAGTGGTGATGGCAAAATCCATAGAGGAGTTTAAAAGGGGACTTGATGTCTTTCTGGAGAAGAAGGATATTACAGGATATAAATATTAGGTTAAGTGTCAATCCTGGTATATAGGCAGGTAGGAACTATTAGGGGTTGATCCAGGGAACAGTCTGATTGCCATTAGGGAGTCGGGAAGGAATTTTTTCCCCAAAAGGGCTAATTGACTTCTGGCCTTGGGGTTTTTTGCCTTCCTCTGGATCAACACAGTAGGATAGACAGGCTGGACTAGATGGACAATGTCTTCATTCGGCCTTACATACTATGTTACTATGTTACTATGTTACAATAGCAGCAAGAGTGTGCCCCTCCCCTAACAATTTTTACTTCGGACAAACCCTCATCAGCAAGACACACCTTAGCTAAGCACCACACTACCTCCAACCAAGCACAATCACTGCCTGCCGGTCACACCGCTGCCTCTTCTCCAGGGTTACATGCTGCCCAACCACCCAGCATGACCCAGCGTCCACAGCGCACACAAAAGTGTCCCTGCGCAGCCTTCAGCTGCCCTCATGCCACACGCTCGCTTCATAGCCACACCACCCTCATGTCTATTTATAAGTGCGTCTGCGATGAGGAGGAACCGGAGGCACACACTGCAGAGGGTTGGCAGGGCCAGGTAGCGACCCTCTTTAAAAGGGGGGGCGATAGCCCACAATGCAATTGAGAATCAATGAGAAATTGACATTCGATCTTCATTCCAATAAAGTGCCAACCTCCGTCAGGAGCTGCAAACGTGGGCATGAGTTACAAAGCTATGGGGAATCTATGTGCCCACACAGTATTCATTCTGTCTAGGTGTCGGATAGCTCAATCGACACTGCAAGGGGAAAGCCATCTGCACTCTTCCCCCTACCCAAGTCAGTCAGTGTCTTTGTGTCAGACAGGTCAAACACCGCGATGGGAAGTCTGTGTGCACCCACAGCATAGGTGGGTCCTAGGACAAGACATGAACAATAAAGAAATCAGATTGGCCAATCATGGCAGACTTACACTGCGCCGAGGACATAGGCCTCGGCCAACAGCTTCAGCCATCGTAGGCATGAAGCGGACTTCGATGCTAGTACACCTGTGAAGGTCTCATTAAATCAGTTACGTTTTCTTTCACCGCTCCCAAGACTGGATCAGCCAGGAAAAAGTTCCACAGGCCCAACCTGGCGCAGTTTCAGTTCCCCCGGGACATAGGCCTTGGCCAACAGCTTCAGAAATTGCGGGCATGAAGCGAACTTCGATGCTAGTTCAGGTGCGGCGGGCTCATTAAATTAGTTACGTTTTCTTTCACCGCTCCAATCACTGGATTAGCCAGAAAAAGTTCCACAGGCCCAACCTGGCGCAGTTGCAGTTCCCGCGGGACATAGGCCTCAGCCCACACTCTCAGCAATCACGGGTATGAAGCGGATTTCGATGCTAGCACAGCATTGAATGTCTCATTAAGGGAGTAACGCTCCCAAACCAGTGTATCAGATAACTGTGGTAACACGAGAGCAAATACATGATGCCCAGTGCTGATCCCCTGACCCCAAGCAGGAAGAGGAGGTGGCCTTACAAGGCCAAGAAACCATGACCAGGACCCACTGTAGCCTGTGTGGGAAGTATGTGAGCAGGCCCTTGGTCCGGCTCGGTCCCAGCAAACACACTGTGGTACCCAAGGGGCCGCGAGTGACATAGCAATGGGCAATCACACTATTCATTCTGTGTTGGTGTCAGATAGCTCAATCGACAGCGCAAGGGAAAGCCATCTGCACTCTGCACCCTACCCAAGTCAATCAGTGACTTTGTGCCAGACAGGTGAATCACCGCAATGGGAAGTCTGTGTGCACCCACAGCATAGGCGAGCAGAAGGAACCAAAAGAAAGTAATCAACATGAAGAAATTACAGTGCCCAAACATGGCAGACTTTCACTCCGCCGAGGACATAGGCCACTGCACACACCCTTAGCAAACGCGGGCATAGAGCGGACTCCAATGCTAGTACAGCTGTGAACGTCTCATTAAGGCAGTAACACTCCTCTTCAGTGGCCCAAACAAGTTTCACAGATAACTCTGGTAACACGAGAGAAAATACATATTGGCATCCGTCCCACAATTCATGCCCTAGTCAGTAAATGTTTTTGGGCCAGATAGGTAAAACACCGCGATGGGAAGTCTGTGTACACCCATAGTATAAACAGACCCCATGTAACATTCCAGTAGAAAAGGTATAAGCAGACCCAGTAACGTTTCGGTTGCAGTAGTATAGGCAGACCCCAGAACCATTTCTGTAGTAGAAGTATAGGCAGACCCCTGTAACATTTTGGTAGCAGGAGTATAGGCAGACCCCTGTAACATTTTGGTAGCAGGAGTATAGGCAGACCCCAGTAGTACCATTTCTGTGAAAGTATAGACAGACCCCTGTAACATTTATGGAGCAGCAGTATAGGCAGACCCTAGTATCAGTTCTGTAGCAGCAGTATAGGCAGACCCTAGCACCATTTCTGTAGTAGAAGTATAGGCAGACCCCTGTAACATTTTTGTAGCAGCAGTATAGACAGACCCCTGTAACATTTACGTGGCAGCAGTATAAGCTGACCCCTGTAACTTTTTGGTAGCAGGAGTATAGGCAGACCCCTGTAACATTTACGTGGCAGAAGTATAGGCAGACCCCTGTAACATTTATGGAGCAGCAGTATACGCAGACTCCTGTAACATTTACGTGGCAGAAGTATAGGCAGACCCAGTAACAGTTATGTAGCAGCAGTATAGGCAGACCCCAGCACCATTTCTGTAGTAGAAGTATAGGCAGACCCCTGTAACATTTACATGGCAGATGTATAGGCAGACCCCTGTAACATTTACGTGGCAGAAGTATAGTCAGACCCCTGTAACATTTATGGAGCAGCAGTATAGGCAGACCCCTGTAACATTTACGTGGCAGAAGTATAGGCAGACCCCTGTAAGATTTATGGAGCAGCAGTATAGGCAGAACCCAGCACCATTTCTGTAGTAGAAGTATAGGCAGACCCCTGTAACATTTACGTGGCAGAAGTATAGACAGACCCCTGTAAGATTTATGGAGCAGCAGTATAGGCAGACCCCTGTAACATTTACGTGGCAGAAGTATAGGCAGACCCCTGTAAGATTTATGGAGCAGCAGTATAGGCAGAACGCAGCACCATTTCTGTAGTAGAAGTATAGGCAGACCCCTGTAACATTTACGTGGCAAAAGTATAGACAGACCCCTGTAAGATTTATGGAGCAGCAGTATAGGCAGACCCCTGTAACACTTACGTGGCAGAAGTATAAGCAGACCCCTGTAACATTTTTGTAGCAGCAGTATAGGCAGACCCCTGTAACATTTACGTGGCAGCAGTATAAGCTGACCCCTGTAACTTTTTGGTAGCAGGAGTATAGGCAGACCCCTGTAACATTTAAGTGGCAGAAGTATAGGCAGACCCCTGTAACATTAACGTGGCAGCAGTATAGGCAGACCCCAGCACCATTTCTTTTGTAGAAGTGTAGGCAGCCAGACCCCAGTAAAAGTTCTGTAGTAATAGTACAGGCCAACCTCTGAAACCTTGGGGTACCATTAGTGTAGGCGATGGCCGTAAAAATTAGTTGGGTAAGAATATAGGCCTGGGCCTGAAAAATTAGTGTACCAAGAGTACAACCGAGAGGGCAGGTGAAACTGATAAATATTTTTTGAAAGATACAGCTCGCTGTTGCTTAATTTGTAACAGAGCCTGGAGTCAGCCCTGTTGAAAAAATTGGTTCATGTTAAAGTATCAATACTTTTGAAACTTTTAAAAATTGTAAAAACATTGCTAGATGAGCCTTTTGGGCCGCAGAAAAATTGGCAGTTCAGCACGATGACATGTTGTTTCTGAAGGAGTAGCAGGAGGAGGACTAATATCAGATACAGATTGACAAAGCTAAATGCCCCGTTTTTCTGGTGATTGAGAAGAGTGGTTTTATCTGTGGTTGCAGCGAAAAGAATCTTTAGGTTCCGCTGCTCTTCGCCGGTGGAGAAGAGAAGTCTGGGGAAATCCAGGCTTTGTTCATCTTTATGAGTGTAAGCATGTCGGCACTGGCAGTTGACAGGCGGGTACGCTTGTCTGTGATGATTGCCCCAGAGGCACTAAACACCCTCTCTGACAAGACACTAGCGGCAGGGCAAGCCAGCACCTCCAGAGCATACAGTGTAAGTTCGTGCCACGTGTCCAGATTTGACCCCCCAACAGTTGTATGGAGCAGAGGCATCATGGAGGATGGTGGTACGATCGGCTATGTACTCCCTCACCATCTTTTTACAGTGCTCCCTCCGACTCAGCCTTGACTGGAGAGTGGTGATGCAGTCTTGCTGGGGAGCCATAAAGCTGGCAAAGGCCTTGGAGAGTGTTCCCCTGCCTGCGCTGAACATGCTGCCTGATCTCCGTGCCTCCCCTGCTACTTGGCCCTCGGAACTGCGCCTTGTGGTGCTAGCGCTGTCAGATGGGAAGTTTAGCATCACTTTGTCCACCAGGGCCCTGTGGTTTTGCATCACTCTCGTACCCCTTTCCTCTTCTGGAATGAGAGTGGAAAGGTTCTCCTTGTAACATTGGTCGAGAAGGGTGTACACCCAGTAATCCGTGTTGGCCAGAATGCGTCTAACGCGAGGGTCACGAGAAAGGCAGCCAAACTTGAAGTCAGCCATGTGTGCCAGGGTGCCAGTACGCAAGACATGGCTGTCCTCGCTAGCAAGATGACTTTCAGGATCCTCCTCCACAGCCCATACACGCTGAACAGATGAAAGGCAAGCAGCATGGGTACCCTTTGCAGTGTGCCCAGCTGTCTCTTCCCCTTCCTCCTGCTCCTCCCCCTCCTCATCCTCCTCCAAAACGCGCTGAGATATAGACATGAGGGTGGTATGGCTATCAAGTGACATACTGTGATTCCCCGTCTCCTGTTCCAACCGCAAAGCGTCGGCCTTTATGCTTTGCAGCGAACTTCTCAGCAGGCATAGCAGCGGGATGGTAACGCTAATGATTGCAGCATCGCCGCTCAGCATCTGGGTAGACTCCTCAAAATTTCCGAGGACCTGGCAGATGTCTGCCATCCAGGCCCATTCCTCTGTAAAGAATTGGGGAGGCTGACTACCAGTACGCCGCCTATGTTGGAGTTGGTATTCCACTATTGCTCTACGCTGCTCATAGAGCCTGGCCAAGATGTGCAGCGTAGAATTCCACCGTGTGGGCATGTCGCACAGCAGTCGGTGCTCTGGCAGATTAAACCGATGTTGCAGGGTCCTCATGGTGGCAGCGTCTGTGGTGGACTTGCGGAAATGTGCGCAGATGCGGTGCACCTTGCCGAGCAGGTCAGATAAGTGCGCGTAGTTTTTCAGAAACCGCTGAACCACCAGATTGAAGACGTGGGCCAGGCATGGCACGTGTGTGAGGCTACCGAGCTGCAGAGCTGCCACCAGGTTACGGCCGTTGTCACACACGACCATGCCCGGTTGGAGGCTCAGCGGCAAAAGCCAGAGGTCGGTCTGCTCTGTCAGACCCTGCAACAGTTCGGGGGCCGTGTGCCTCTTGTCACCTAGGCTGAGTAGTTTTTGCACGGCCTGTTGATGCTTGCCCACCGCTGTGCTGCTGCGCCGCGCCACACCGACTGCTGGCGACGTGCTGCTCACATTTCTTATTTGAGGGGTAGAGGTTGCGTAGGAGGAGGAGGAGGGGGAGGGTTTAGAGGAGGTGGCATAGAACGCCGCGGATACCAGAACTGAGGAAGGACCCGCTATTCTGGGGGTGGGTAGGACGTTTGCGGTCCCAGGCTCTGACTCGGTCCCAGCCCCCACCAAATTCACCCAATGTGCCGTCAGGGAGATATAGTGGCCCTGCCCGCCAGTACTTGTTCACGTGTCAGTGGTTAAGTGGACCTTCCCAGTAGCCGCGTTGGTGAGGGCACGATTGATGTTGTGGGAGACATGTTGGTGTGGGGCTAGGGCGGCACACCGGGAAAAATAGTGGCGATTTGGGACCGAGTAGCGTGGGACCGCCGCCGCCATCATGTTTTTGAAAGCCTTCGTTTCCACCAGCCTGTACGGCAGCATCTCCAGGCTGATCAATTTGGCAATGTGCACGTTTAAAGCTTGAGCGTGCGGGTGCGTGGTGGCGTATTTGTGCTTTCGCTCCAACGCTTGCGCTAGCGACAGCTGGACGCTGCGCTGAGAGACATTGCTGGATGGGGTCGAGGACAGCGGAGAGGAGGGTGTGGGTGCAGGCCGGGAGGTGCTCGTGCCTGTGTCCTGAGAGGGGGGTTGAATCTGAGTGGCAGGTTTGGGCACAGGGGGAGAGGCAGTGGTGGGACCCAGAGGTGGTGAACGGCCTTCGTCCCACCTTGTGGGGTGCTTGGCCATCATATGCTTGTACATACTGGTGGTGTTGAGGCTGGTAAAGGTGGCTCCCCGGCTGATCTTGGCGCGACACAGGTTGCACACCACTGTTCGTCGGTCATCCGCGCTCTCACCTTGGCCTCTGCACGGTGGCTTGGCGCGAGGGGGTGCTTTGGGAAACAGTTGGGGGATTCTTTGCTCTGGCCCTGCCTCTACCCCTGGCCACCCCACTGCCTCTTCCAACCTGTCCTGCTGCTGCACTTGCCTCCCCCTCTGAAGACCTGTCCTCAGTTGGCTTAGCAAACCAGGTGGGGTCAGTCACCTCATCGTCCAGCGGCTCTTCCTCCGAATCCTCTGGGCGCTCCTCCCTCGGAGTTACTGCCCTTACTACTACCTCACTGATAGACAACTGTGTCTCATCATCATCGTCCTCCTCACCCACTGAAAGCTCTTGAGACAGTTGCCGTAAGTTCCGAGCCTCATCACCCGGACCCCGGGAATTTTCCAAAGGTTGGGCATCGGTCACGACAAACTCCTCAGGTGAGAGAGGAACCATTTTTTCCCAATCAAGGCAGGGATCTGAGAAGAGGAACTCGGCCTGTGCCCACACCCTCACTTGGACCTCTGCGTCCTCACCCGCATCCACGTCCTCGAGCCCTACCCCTACCCCTTAGCATGGTGGATTACGAATAGAGCAGACACAGAGTGGTGTAAATAATTATGGAATTATTTGCGTACAGTTGGAGGCTGACAGCGGTATTGTAATGCTAACTCCAGGCAGAAACAAAGAATACGGAAGGCTGCAAACAGGCCTAGCCGTGCAATAGTGATACACTACAACTCCCACCAGACACCCAGTAAATTTCAGATGATCAGAGGTAGCCGTAAGAAGGAGCTTTTTTTTAAAAAAAATTTTTGAAAAAGAATACAGGCTATATAGCGTGTATATGACTTTCCCTCTATCAGCGGCTGTGGCCGTACGCTGTGCGTGAAGTTCACGGCAGACACAAACCGTTGTAAAAAATTATGGAATTATTGGCGTACAGTTGGAGGCTGACAGCAGTAATGTAACGCAAACTGCAGCCAGAAAAAAATTATACGGAAGGCTGCAAAAAGGTCTGGCTCTGCAATAGTGATGCAATATAACTCCCAGTAGCCACGCAGTAAAATGCAGACGGTCAGAGGTAGCCATAAGAAGGAGGTTTTTTTTACATTTTATTAAAAAAGAATACAGGCTATATAGCGTGTATGACTTTCCCTCTATCAGCGGTTGTGGCCGTACGCTGTGCGTGAAGTTCACGGCAGACACAGACCGGTGTAAAAAATTATGGAATTATTGGCGTACAGTTGGAGGCTGCCAGCGGTAATGTAACGCAAACTGCAGCCAGAAAAAAATTATACTGAAGGCTGCATAAAGGTCTGGCTCTGCAATAGTGATGCACTACAACTCCCACCAGACAACCTGTAAAATGCACACGGTCATAGGTAGCCCTAAGAAGGAGCGCTGGGGTTCTTGAAGACAGGAACCTACACTACCACTTTCCCTACAGCAGCAGCAGCAGCACTGTCCCTGATCTCTCCCAGTGTGTGTCTGTGTACTCGGCGGTCACTTGATCTCACCAGCCACTCCCGGCAGGGGGGTGGGATAGGGCTGGAATGTCACAGGAGGAAGTTGTAATGCCTTCCCTGCATTTCTATTGGCCAGAAAATGGCGCTAAACATGCAGGGAAGGAAATGGATTGACTCGAGTACTGCGTGGTGCAAGTCTCGAGTAACAAACATCTCGAGTACTCTAATGCTCGAACAAGCATCAAGCTCGGACGAGTATGCTCGCTCATTTCTACTTTTATTGTGTTTTTCGGAGGTTACATGAATAAAATAAGCATTGTGCCTCGGTTATTTTTATGTTTTTTTTTGCTGTACAGGATAAGTAGTGTGCTCAAATTATAGTACAGGTTGTTACGGACACAAGGATACCACATATGTATTTTACATACAAATAGGGGAAAATGAGCTAAAAAGGATGTGTTTATTTTTTAAATGTTTTTTTAACACTATCTTTTTTGTTTTTTTTACACTGTTTATATCCCTGAAGGGGACCTGATCCATAACAGCTATGATCGCTATTATAAAGCATTGCAGGACTTATGTCCTGCAATGCCTTATTGCTTGTAATAGTGATTATAAGCAATGGCAAAGCAGGACACCTGTATCTGGCATCCTGTTGCCATAGCAATTCATCAGCCCTCTGTAATTACATTGTGGGGGTCCGATGATGTCGCAGAGGGAGCAGCCTCCCTCTGTGAACCGTTTTCATGTTGCGATCTACATACCATTGTGGTAGCTTCCTGATATGATGTCTAAGTTTAGGGAATTCATACAATATAGTTTTCATTTTCTCATAAAGTTGTTAGCAGTGTTAAGCTGCTTTCACACGGCCAAGAAAATTGCGCAAGATTTGTGCATTGTGAGACACCCAAATATGAACCCCATTGTTTTGAATAGGGTCATACACATAAGCACTGTTCTTCCCACATCGCAACGCACCATGTCCTATCTTTGGAAGTTACACCGATTTTTTTTTTTAATGGCTCAGAAATACATCACACAGCGTGCGATATGCATGGGAGTACAATGAAAACAATGTAAACAACGTGCCGATCTGTGGGAACATCGCACATGCATAAGCGCAATCTTGGGCAGAGTTTCCAGCCCCAATGTCACGTTCATCCATGTGAAATTAGCCTTAAGGGCATCTAAAGTATGTGCAAGGGGGTGGGAAGCAATGTCGACTGGGGTACTTTGGGACCCTGAAGACCCACCTACACCTTCGCTCAGAGACAGGGATGGTTTTAGGCACAGTGTGGCCCTGGGCAAAATTAAAAGTAGGACCCCAGATGTTGAAATATTGTATTAATATAGTCACGTTCAGTCAACTCAGTAAATTGAAAGAAACCTGATCATCTGAAAATATATGCTTGGGCTTGAATTTATATCGCCAACATCTGGGCCTGTCGTTGCTTGCTCAGTAATAAAGAAAAAAGTAACATATATAATCAGTGTCCAATGCATATAAATTCATATAGAAACCATTAAAATATTTACAAAAGCTAAATAAATAAAAAATAAATAAATCCCCATCATCCACAATGTCAGTGCAACATGGTCCCGGGTACAATGAAACCCATTATGATGGTGCATTGGCAAAATGTTATCAAGAGAAAGTAATATAACTAATTTAAACGTACAGATAATATATGGACTGAGCAGCACTGGATGACTAAACAGCAGTCCGCTATCAATCATCTCAGGCGCCACAAGCAGAAGACGCCAGAGACAAGTGGGAGGAGATGGAGAATACGATTGTCACACTATGAGACAAACCAGTGTAAGTATCTTGAATGCCTGACAACCAAAATACTGTCAGCTGATTGCAGGAATCTGCTTTGCGAGGACAGACATTGCCAATCAGCAAAGTTCCTATTAAATAAATTGCTAGTGCAGTACTTCTTATGAAGCTGTGGTTGATGAGTAAGGTAATATTTGTTCACACTTCCGTTAGTGATTTATGTTCCTATGTTCTGTTTCTTCCTCCCTGATTATTATCTTTTCTGGGATTCTTTTGTCTGTAAATAGCTGGGGAAAACCATAACCAAACCCTTGGCACTACGCCAGTCACTAATCTCTATTTCTGAATAGATTATTGTATTGTTAGGGACAGCACCTGTAATTGGACAATTAAAAGCAGTGCAGGATATCATATACATATATGTAAAGAAAAGGACTTGTCAGGAGACCCAACCCGCTAGCACTCAGAATCCCTGTCCGCTGTGATATTTGGAAGCCTTACAACCCGCAGAACGTCCAGGAGTTGGAGTGCAGCAGGAGAATTCCAGACCCTAAAAGGGGGAGTTTTCCACGCTTGTAAGGATTTTGTAGATGGAACAAAATGGTCCAACAGAGTATTTCCAAAACCAGAATTTTGAATTTTAATGTTTCTAAAAAAGGTATAAAAAGACCAGGTTCATACATGTACCTCCCCATAGAAGCTGATCAGGTTGGTTTGAGAGGAGTGCTCTCTCATAAACCCATCTTGCGTTACACGTTATATACGTATCTGGCAGTCAAGAGACACTGATGGGAGTAATTCTACAATATATACTTGTCGTCAGAATGACTCCCTTTATAAACCAGGAGAGTCTTTTTGAGTGTAATTCAAACTCCTCACGACTGATCGCTCTATGAATTGTCACAGTAATACCGGTTTCCAATACATTGGCATCTGCACTACCAGACACAGCCATGGACAAGACTAGAGCTGTTTTTCATCCTGTAGACCACTTTAAGGGCTCCTTCACACTAGCAGTGTTGTGCACAAAATCGCTTTCGCAGACTGCAGACAATAGAACCCATTAACTGCAATGAGAAGAATAGTGAAACATCCTCAATAGTTATATAAAATTAAGCAGAATCTGATTAAATCATGATTACAGAACATGTTATTGCAATCTAATAAAGGAAATATTTGTCATGTATTTCCCTTTTCTCAGTAATAGGCCTTCTCTTCTGACGTGTCCATTGTAGTAAATACTTCTATTCTCCATAAAATAACAATTCTGGAGTATCTCTTCTTACTATTCTGTATTTAAACATTACCATTATACTACCTGTCTGAATAAATTGCCAACTGGGTATTGTCTTTCCTTTGTCAATAGGGTGTGATTTGACAATATTAATCTAGTAAACTGTGGCCTTTTTTTAAATATTCTCTTGTTTACTAACATCTTTTAGAAAACTAACTGCAAAATGCCAATGAAAGTCAAAGGCCCAATGTCCACGTGCAGATTTTAATTATAAAAGCCATGTGTGGCCCCCGCAGGAAGATCCGCAGCTCTAGCTGCCCATAGGGATGCATTAGCATTCGTAGGGCAACTTAATGCATGCGGATGTGATTTTTTTCCCGGAGTGCGGGAAGAAGTCACAGCATGCTCAACTTTCCTGCGGATCTCGCAGGAACTGCTTCCATTGAAGTCAATGGAAGCCGTCCTAGCCGCGGCACACCCGCAGCTGTCACTGTGAAGGTGCCGCGGATCTACGGGAAAGCAGGAGACTTGAAAAAAGAAAAAAAAGCACTGCACATGCGCTGTGCGCGTTGGCTGGCGCGCCTAGACACATCTGCCGTGCTGGAGAAAGAAAATCCGGGTTGCACGGAGGGGAGCCGGAGATGTAAGATATTGTTCTTCTCCTCTCCATGTCCGCGGGCACGCAGGGGCTCCATTGCAGGATTCAGCAGTGGAATTCATGCGTGCAAATGGATATAAGGCACAGAGTAATTGAGAGGGGAAGGCAGGTACAGAAATCAAAATAGGGTCCAGGGTAAAGGGAGGAGAAATCTTCGATTAGTCACTTAACATCAATGTATGAGCAACGGTTCAGAGGGACAGAAATAAGGGCTCCATGAACGGACTTTGTATACAATGTCTCTGTAAAGAATGGAGAAATATATACGCTATTGGCTGTCGGGCGCCCCTCTCCCGAACTCTGAGCACCACCTGATGTAGTTCCTTTCAGAGGC